>NC_138212.1:4471352-4926169 GCF_964194415.1 Vipera berus | reverse complement strand
ATAGGCAGGGAATTCAGCCTCCTCCTCTTGTCTACTTTTCTGTATTTGCTTTTTTAAAAAAAAAATTGTTTATACTGCAGAATTTTTTTTAAAAAAAAGGCAGATCTACCCCAGACCTGCGATGTGAATTGGTACAGTCCACTGTACCATCTATGATTATGGCTCAATGGGATCTGTAGAGGGACAATAGGATGGTCTGCATCACTGAACTGAGAAACTTCTCCTTTTAGCTAATACCACTAGGAAGTTCTGCATCAAGCCTTAGCTGGAGAGATTTTGATCTCATAACGTGTCCTGTCATCTGTCTTTGCAGCTGAGCAAGGCTTTAAATCCACATCTGTGTGGTACAAAATGAAACAAAATTTCACAACACATGGGCAGATTTAACCGTCACATCAAATGGGAAACTGTAAGCATCCTAGACCAAGCCAGGTCCAGAAAAATGTTAGAGATTTCCTGGAAGCCTGGCACTCAGACAAATTGACCAACAACAGGCACATAAAGACAAACGACATCTACACACCATTCAAAAGAGACAATCAAACCCCCAAAAAGGAAACAAAAAAGAGCAAAACACCTCCTCACTAGTAATCATCCACCCAGATCAGGGATAAGCAACCTTGGTTCTTTTATGACTCGTGGACTTCAACTCCCAGAATTCCTGAGCCAGCATGGCTCAGGAATTCTGGGAGTTGAAGTTCACGAGTCATAAAAGAGTCAAGGTTGCCTACCCCTGACCCAGATGAACCAAGATAACATGACACCAACAATCAAAAAATAAACAATCCCCCAATCTAGGAACTATCAACAAACAACAATAAACAACAGCCTACTCAAGAAGCCAGCAATGCCACCAACATTGATGGGGCAAGTCACCAGTATATAAAATGAGAGCAAATGCCACTCCCTTCTAGCACTGATGATGTTACCTAGTTTGGCAATGAAACATCAACAAGAAAACAACCAAGCTCAGAGAGCACCAAGGACCCCCTCAAAATAAAACTGCTTCTCCAACCTGGTGTGTTCAGGTAGTAGGCTGTCTACCATTTTTATTATTTATTATTCACAGCTAACGTGGTCCTAATTAGGGATTCAAAACCAACATCCCAGAAAATGCCAGCTTGGCAAGACTGCTTTACCAAATCGACCAGGCTCTCACGCGCCACCTTCTCCATCATACCCAAATCCATGTTTTGGTCCTCAGCAATTGCCAAATCTTGTAGAGAAACCTATGCAAATTCAAATGAAGGGAGGCAAAATTGGAACTTAACAGATAACACCTCTGGTTTCTCTTTATGGGCACGAACATTGCGCTTCTATCAATCTGTGCACATCGACATGCCAACTTTATTATACAACTAAAGAAGAAATGAGAATCTATTTGAAAAGTATTCCCGAACAGTAGGCTGTGTATTCAAAATTGGAGCCCATAAAGCTATTTGGCCATAAAATCAAACTTCATCAGTAGTAACTACATAAAGGCAGCAGTGAGTAATGGGTTGAAGTTTCTGGACAATTTTCAAAATACAGACATTGACGAAATTACAATAATAATCATAGCTCGGCACAGTAAGGCACACAATGCTATTCCTGATTCTCATCTCAGAGTGTTTCAGACACCCAAAAAAAATCCCCTAATATTCACCCAGCCTAATATCCTGCGTTGAGACAACCTTATTCCTAGACACACATTCTTGATAAGTAAAATGAGTGTTGTGGTGGTCTAGTGGTAAAGGCACTCACTTCCCACTCAGAAGGCTGAGAGTTCAATCCTAAGTAGCAGCAGATATTTCTCTCTCAGGGCGCAAAGGAAAAAGACCTGTTGTGAACTCCATGTAGGTGTCAGGAAGGGCATCCAGCCAGTAAACCCTCAGCTCCATCTAGCTGCCCTGACTCTACCCTAAATTAAGGGAATACAGGATCATAAAAGTGGGTTATTCTTGATAGATAAAGTCAGCTTTCAAATGAGGAACAGACTGCATATTCATTGATCTAAAAGTACTCCAAAATGGCAGATTGATTTCTGAAATCCACAGAATTTCTTAGGGAAGACTCTAACCCTTCTGACCGCCATTACTGTATTAAGGTCATAAAAAAAATCAGAAGTAAGCCAAACAAGAGAAGGAGAATCCTAGGTGATTATGTTTTTCAATTTTTCCAAGTATACAAATATTGATGTCAAAGGCTGGAGAAGACTTTAATTTGAGCTGGTGGAAAATCAGGATGATAAAACAATCCTATGATAATCGGACCAATATTCTTTAGCCTTCGTTCAAGATAGGGCATTCCTTCCTAAGCATTCCAGTTAATTTCATGGAGACACTACACCCTTGTTGGAAGCAAAATATACTCACTGCTCTCCAGATATTAGCTGAAACTGAATGGGTGGGGGCACTTAAGATGTGCCCCCAAACAAGCCTACAGTTTCTCTCCCCACTGTAAAGCAAATCTGCAAGATAGATAGATGAAAGATAGCTAGATAGCTAGATAGCTAGCTAGATAGATAGATAGATAGATAGATAGATAGATAGATAGATAGATAGATAGATAGATAGATAGATAGATAGATAGATAGATAGATAGATAGATGAGTGGATGGATAGATAACCTTTATTGTCATGTTTTATTGTGGGCACAATGGCACACTTTAAAAATGAAATTTAGTTTCTTGCTCTCAAAGTGTAAACATACATAACAAACATTTAAACATATTATATACAACACATGTATAGACCTACACCCTTATACTGTATATAAGTAACATATAAATATTAATCTCTGTCCATCTTGAATATATAACAGAAGGAGAAAGCTTTAGAGTTCACAAGGTTAATATTGTATGGAACAAAACTGTGACTTCCTCCCAGAAGGTAACAAGGAAAACAGGTCATGAAAAGGATGAGTAGCGTCCCAGACAATCTTACGGACACTGTTCAAGCAACGCTTCTGTGCCACGTCCTGGATGGAAGGGAGGGAATTGCCGATAACCTTTTCAGCCATCCTCACCAATCTCTGCACCGCCTTCCTGTCTGAAGCAGGGATGCTTCCACATCAGACTGTGATGCTGTATGACAGGATGCTCTCAATCGTCCCTCTATGGAAGGTGGTTAGGACAGTGGAAGGAAGACATGCTTTTCTCACGTCTTATATGTGAGAAAATATGCTAGTATACCACCATAGTCCTATATTTTACTGGGGGCACTTGTTATGCTCCAGTTTTATATGATCACCACTTTGTTATTCTTTCTACAGGTGTGTGTGTGAGTCTCTTTGGAGATATTATTATATTTTATGCTGAGATTCTAAGATACCCAGAGCTTCCAGGAATAGATGCCATACAAGTAAAATAATGTAAATACAGACATTACTGTTCCTGTCACCCACTCAGTATAAGCAGGGTCGCTGTAAGTTTCTTGCTTGCTACTCAGAGGTGCACTTTCTGTGAAAGCAGCAATGGGTAAAAGCATGGGAGGGGGCTAGGACAGGTACGCAGGAGAGAGGAAAAAAATCGCATCCACCTTTTCAGAGGAAAGCTGTAAAAACAGAGCTGAAAAGCCATTTTGTAGAATAAGGAATACATGTTTGATCTATCCTTGTATGTCATCCCTTCAGGAGAGCGAAATGCATCAGTCTTGCATATTCTCATCCATCAAGGAACATAATCCCAGCACAGGACAAAGTGTGTGTGTGTGGGGGGGGGGAAGGAATCCATAATCACGGCTGTAAATCAAGTGTGCATCAATTTTTCAAGAATCCTGATCCTATCTATCATCAGCTAATGCATTATATCGGGTTACACTGGGCTACGCAAAGTCCTCCATTCCTGGAGTTGCAGAACAAAAAAATTTTTTTTTTAAAAAAAAAAAACCAACCTTGTCACAAAAGAAGAACTCACCGCCTCTCGATTTGTTCCAGAGATTTTTCTGGCAAGTGGCTAGTTAATGCACTCAGAGCCTTAGAAAAGAACAGCGCTGAAAACTTTGTGTGAGTGTGTGTGTGTCTTTGTGTGTAGTATGAGGGGGGGGGCTTAAGGTGAAGTAGCTGAAAGAGCATCAGGCTTCCTCACAGAGGCGGTGGAGGAAAATAAAGCGAAGAAGGAAGCAGAGAAGTGGAGCTTAATTCTAGCTCTGTTCACGAAGTGTTTCTGTTTTTCTAAAATTATCCAAGGCAATGGTGCTGAAAAGAGCTGGAATGGGGTGCTGAAGGGGGTGGGGGAGTGGGGGGGAACTTTTGTCAATAGGAGATTCAGAAAGCCTTCGTCTCCTGCCAACATCTCTCTCAATTCTAGACTCTTAAAACGAGCTACTGTGGCCTCTAAAGGCCACATAATGTAAGGTTTTAAGATGCAAAGCACGAACATCTGATGTTTCAGGACTAATCTTGGTTACTTTTGCATCCCGAGCAGAAAACACACGACACAGACATTTTATGGGGTTCCAAAGAGGTGGTCTTCAAATCCTGAAGGAGCATCAAAGATTAGCAGATTCCTTCTGGGCCTCTCTTTCCTTTCCATCACCTCCACACCCTAAAGGTTCTTCCCATCAGGAAAAATAAATGGAAGTTATGTTTATTTGCTTTTTTTTTAAGATTTAGGAACAGCACAGTAATTATCGTCCTGCAACCAATGTAAGGAAAATATAATCAGTGGACCATCACAGGGAATAATTCGGCCAAGCATCCCAAAAAAAACCACTACAAAACAGGAAGAAAAATCATGCAAAGGTACAGTAGATAATAGGAATCTTTTAAACGTACCAGCGCCATTAAAACACCACACAATATTTGGGGTAGATATTTAAGTTGTAAAAAAACCACCGAATGGAAAAAGGATTTTTGCCTGATCGTGCAAAAACATTAAAACAGATGTAAATGGCAAGGAAGCTTTTCTGAGATATCCGTCTCAGGTTGCCAAAATGCCGAAGAAAAACCTCTGCGGATGACCACAGATGAGGAATTAAAATCTTAATTTCCTGCATCTCCAAGCCACGGCTGGGTTTAAATGTTCAATGGTTCTCTTGAACTACAACCAGAAAATTTGCTTGGACTAATTAACTTATAATGCCTAGCTGTGGTTAGGATTCTATTGATCTTACTCCATGCCAAGGTCTCCGACTCTCTCCAACTGCACTTATATTTACAATCCGTTATGCTCTTTAGGCCTGTCCGGAGAAGCTGGGAATCTCCCTTTTAGCTAAAATATGCCTCCATTTTCCTCTTGATCCCGAAGCAAACTCAGGTGCACCCCACTTCCCCAAAATGTCATAAAAGAGCAACAACCCAATATAAGCACCCCAACTAGGCTGCATTAACAGAGAGATACAATCAAGACCATGCAAAGTGTCAATCCCACTTTATAATGCCTTGGTAAGGCCACACTTGTAATACTGCAGCCAATTTTGTTTGCCACGATATAAAAAAGATGTTGAGACTCTGGAAAGAGTGCAGAGGAGAGCAACAAAGATGTTTAGGGGGCTGGAGGCTAAAACATATGAAGAACAGTTGCAGGAATTGAATAGGTCTAGTGAAAAGAAGGACCAGGGGGGACATGATAGCAGTGTTCCAATATCTAAGAGATTGCCACAAAGAAGAGGGAGTCAAGCTATTCTCCAAAGCACCAGAAGGCAGGACAAGAAGCAACGGATGGAAAGTAATCAAGGAGAGAAGCAACCTAGAACTAAGGAGACATTTCCTGACAGTGAGAACAGTTATCCAGTGGAACAACCTGCCTCCAGAAGTTGCGGGTGCTCCAACACTTCTAAGAAGAGATTGGACAACCATTTGTCTCAAATGGTATAGGGCTTTGAGCTGGGGGTTGGACTAGAAGACCTCTAAGGTCCCTTCCAACTCTGTTATTCTGTTTTTCTGACTTTCCTCTCGATTTGTTCTCAGCCTGTAATGCAGGCAAACCAACCTAGCGAGGAACATTCAGCTGCATAATAGCAGATGCCAACTGGTAATGTGAATCTTTGCAGACTGCCATTCCATATCAAATTACGCGAACGCACAGGAGGGGATCCCTCATAAAACTTCACTTAAATATTTTCTTCACTCCTTGACTGCACAGCTCCTGCCAAGGAAGGGGGAAAGAAGTTGATGCTCCAAAGGGGCGGATTGTCAGCCTGAGGTAAATTTTCCTCTTGGGACTCAACTGTCAATGGGCATATACTAATTTGGTCCCTCCTGGCAGCAAGCAGGAGAAAGAAAATCCACCCCCCCCCAAAAAAATGAAAGCTAAAGGTTTGAAGAAACTATTTTAGGTCTTCTGGGAATTACATGGTGAGCCGATATCAGGGCTGGCATGAATTCCCATCAAGCTGTTTCCCCCAAGCAATGTCCACAGGGAAGGGGTCAAAAAAGTCAAGATGGCGACCACAGAATGCTGTCAGAACTCAATTTGCAAAAAAAGCCATTCAAAGATTGCCTGATCTGTGGTCAGGGGAACTTTAGATATGCCTCGTCTCACCTGTCTTTGGTTTCTACATTTGTACAGTGGGAAACAATTACTTATCACCAGATCCTCCTAGTCTGCTAATTACAATGTACCAAGTGAGTACCAGTCAGTTTGATGTCCCTGTTGGCCTCAAATGTCATTCATTAATGTTACGGTCTCTGTTCTCCCCCAGCTTAAAAATTATTTGCTTTATCTACACAGTGGTGTAAAAGAAGACCTTATTGTCTCATTGCAGTTCTCCATTCAGCTAAGCCAGGGGTAGGCAACCTTGACTCTTTTATGACTCATGGACTTCAACTCCCAGAATTCCTGAGCCAGCATGGCTCAGCTTGGAAACCTCTCCCTGTCCCCTCAGGGTGGCTGACTCAGGAATGCTGGGAGTTGAAGTCCCCAAGTCATCAAAGAGCCAAGGTTGCCTACCCCTGAGCTAAGCACCACTATTGTTCTTGAATTGTTTGTTTGTTTATTAGATTTTTATCCTACCTTTATTACTTTGTATAAGTATCTCAAGGCAGTGAACATACTTAATGCTCCTTTCTCCTCATATTTTCCCCACAACAACCCTGTGAAGTAGGCTGGGCTGAGGGAGAGTGATTGGCCAAAGTCACCCAGTCAGCTTTCATGCTTAAGGTGGGACTAGAACTCACAGTCTCCTGGTGATTGGCTCAAAGTCACCCAGCCAGCTTTCACACCTAAGACTGGACTAAAACTCTCAGTCTCCTGGTGATTGGCCCAAAGTCACCCAGCTGGCTTTCATGGCTAAGGCAGGACTAGAACTCATTGTCTCCTGGTGATTGGCTCAATGTCATCCAGCCAGTCTTCATGCCTGGCTAGAACTCACTGTCTCCTGGTTTCTAGGCCAGCACTTTCACCACTAAAAGGTGACTCTCTTATGGCTAAATTCATGAAAGGCAAGTGGATTTATAGTTCAATATAACAGCAAGTTGAAGTCTTTCCTGACTAACTTTGCATGGCAATGCCTTTAGCATATGTGCAGATGCCCATTTAGCTGCTATTCCCAGGTTTTTAATTGAGGTTTCCAGGTTACTGACTCGTTTTAACTCCAAATGGCCGCCCTCTCCGTCACTGTAGAATGGAGACTCTACACTGCTACTCATAGGGCAACCCAAACTAGCGGTTGATTCTGATTTAAACATCGCAAGAAGCCAGTGGTAAACCTCAATTACAGAAAGGGAGTTGGGCGTTTACTGTTATGATGCTGATTTTGCACACTTTTCACTTACACAATTAGCCAGGTTTGAAGCAGAACATGAAACAAGATAGATAAAGCATGGCTGGGGAATTCTGAGATTCTGAAGTCCAGACATCTTAAAGCTGCAAAATTGAGAAACTTCTATAACAAGAACGGTCTCATTCTGCACTGTACTTATTGGATAGATGTGCAGAATAAATTGCTTTATACAGGTTTCCCCACGGTCACCTCTGCAAGGTCATGTAACTGTGTTTTACAGCACTTTTGCCAAAACCCGGCATTTACTTTTGGTCCCATTTGAATTCGCTTGCTGAAATGACCACTACCAAAAAAGATCAGGTTGCCACATAATGACCTGCTTTACGGCCATCATGACTTATGACCATAATTGCCAAGCTCAATTACAGTCACAAGTTGAGTATTACCTGTATTGCAACACCTCATTAGGTAAAGGTAAAGGTTCCCCTGCACATGCGTGCTAGTCGTTTCCAACTGTAGGGGCCAGTGCTCATCTCCGTTTCAAAGCCGAAGAGCCAGCGTTTGTCCGAAGACGTCTCTGTGGTCATGTGGCCGGCATGACTAGATGCCAAAGGTGCACGGAACGCTGTTACCTTCCCACCGTAGTGGTCCCTATTTTTCTACTTGCATTTTTACGTGCTTTCAAACTGCTAGGTTGGCAGAAGCTGGGACGAATAACAGGCTCTCACTCTGTTACGCGGCATTCGGGATTCGACCCGCCAAACTGCCGACCTTCTGATCGACAAGCTCAGCGTCCTAACCCACTGAGCCACCGCGTCCCTTTACTCATTACTGATGCCTTATTTCAAGCCTCCGCTGTATAAGATGCTGCTTCATGCTACCTAAACTAGGACTTAATCCGTTCTTGTGCCTTTCAAATATATTCAAATGTTACCCTTTTCATCATTTCCTTGGTCACGAAGAATCAGAATGATGGGAGATGTGGGTGACCACAACTTCAGGGAAAAGTATTCCACCTTATCAATCAAACCCAATTGATGATCTAACACCTCATATCCCCAGTCAGAACAAGAGTCTGTCAGGTCACTGTGGAGATGTGGTGGAACCACTGGCTGAAGGAAAGGAGGTTAAAAGACCTTCCAGCTTGAAGTCCATTAGAGCAGGGATCCCCAACCTCCAGTCTGTGGACCGGTACCGGCCTGTGGCATGCCAGCAACTGGTCCGCACAAGCAAGCAAAGCCCCATCTGTGAGATGCGGGCAGCACACAAAACCGCGCACCCTCCAGTCCATGGAAAAACCTCTCTCCACGAAACCGGTCCCTGGTGCCCAAAAGGTTGGGGGCCTCTGCATTAGAGGGTGGAAACGTTTGAAGATATTATATCTCTATCTGCCTTTTTCTCAAGGAAAGACAGACAGTCTGGGGAGATTCTTGTAATAAAGACGATCAACAATAAAGAAACCTATCGGATACATTAACAAAAATGTCCTGGCTGCTTGTGCCTGACCAGAAGTAAGAAACCTGATTTAAAGTTTCTCTTCAAAGATGAAACTGACTAGCCAAGATAGCAACCTCTCTAGGAACTATATTTTAGGTGTCAGAACAATAAAACCTCTTCTCTGTTCCACCCACGTACAACTATGGGGCTGGATGAGACAGCTCCCTATGAGAAATTGTGGGGGTCTTTATCGTGGAACAAAGGAAGGTAACAGGAGACATGATTCAGTATAAAGAACACTCGTGTCACAGCCAGAAGGATGAGATTTCCTCTTGTCTCACACTGCCTTAGAACTCAAGGTCATCTATTGAAGCTAAATGCAGGGAAAGAGAAATTGAGGATCAATAGAAGAAAAGGCTTTTTTTAACAAAACACCGTACCTTGTGAAAGTGTGTGGGATTCACTGCCAGCAATTGTGGTCAGGACAGCCAATCTGGATGGTTTCAAAGGAATCTGAGTAGGTTCATGAAAGAACAGGTTGTCAGTGGGTACTCAAGGTGCTTTATGAATCTCTGAATCCTAGGTAGGCCGACTTTGATACTGGATACTGGAAATGAAGGATAAGAGAATAACAGAGTTGGAAGGGAAACCTTGGAGGCCTTCTAGTCCGATGCCTTGGTCAAGCAGGAACCCCTATACCATTTCAGACAAATGGTTATCCAATCTCTTCTTAAAAACTTCCAGTATTGGTACACCCATGACTTCTGGAGGCAAGGCGTTCCACTGACTAATTGATCTGACTATCAGGAAGTTTCTCCTTAGTTCTAGGTTGCTTCTCTCCTTGACTAGTTTCCATCCATGGCTTCTTGTCCTGCGCTCTGGTGCTTTGGAGAATAGCTTGACTCCCTCTTCTTTGTGGCCGCCCCTTAGATATTGTAAGACTGCTACCATGTCACCCCTAGTCCTTCTTTTCATTAAACTAGACATGCCCAATTTCATCAACCGTTCTTCGTATGTTTTAGCCTCCAGTCCCCTAATCATTTTTGTTGCTCTTCTTTGCACTCTTTCTAGAGTCTCAACATCTTTTTCACATTGTGGCAACCAAAACTGGATGCAATATTCCGTGTGGCCTTACCAAGGCATTAAAAAATGGTACTAAGACTTCACGTGATCTTGATTCTATCCCTTTGTTAATGCAACCTAGAACTGTGTTGGCCTTTTTGGCAGCTGCAGCACACGGCTGGCTCATATTCAAGTGACTGTCCACTAGGACACCAAGATCCCTCTCACAATTACCACTATTGAGCCAGGTACCACATAGACTATACTTGTGCATTTGGTTTTTCTTGCCTAAATGTAGAACTGTATTTGCTATGACTTTCTCAACTGCATCCACACTTGGAATACTGCATCCAGATTTGGTCGCCACGATGTAAAAAAGATGTTGAGACTCTAGAAAGAGTGCCGAGAAGATCAACAAAGATGATTAAGGGACTGGAGAGCAAAACATATAAATAACGGTTGCTGGAATTGGGTATGTCTAGTCTAATGAAGAGAAGTACGAGGGGTGACATGATAGCAGCATTCCAACATCTCAGGGGCTGCCCCAAAGAAGAGGCAGTCAAACTATTCTCCAAAGGACCTGAGGGCAGGACAAGAAGCAACGGATGGAAACTAATCAAGGAGAGAAGCAACCTAGAACTAAGGAGAAACTTCCTGACAGAACAATTAACCAGTGGAACAACCAGCCTCCAGAAATTGTGAATGCTCCAACACTGGAAATTTTAAAGAAGACACTGGACAACCATTTGTCTATTATTAAGCATCTGAATATTGATCACGTGACTATGGGGATGCTGCAAGGGGTCTTACATGTGAAAAATGGTCTTTAGTCATTTTTTTCAGTGCCGTTCTAATGGTCACTAAACAAATGGTTTTTAAGTCGAGGACTACAGTACTTGCAATTCGGCTTTCCTCTGATGAACATTTGGTGGATTAGAAGGAAATGGATGAACGTGTGTAATAATAATTGCTAACATTCATCGTTACCCTTTTAGAGGCTCCAAGCAGACCACGTTTCATGCTTTTGCCTAAAGATCTCATAATGAGTTGCAATAAATAAATACAACAGCAAATCATTAATTCAAGAAGAGAGAAGAAAAGGATCTGTAAATCCAAGAAGGAAGCCGATGGAGGAGTTCATGAGCTTTGGTGGCACCCTTAATTTCAAAATCAGTTAACAGTCATTATTTCTGAACCAGGCCATTCCATGTCCTCATCTTTCTAATGAATCTAACTTGCAAGATTGTTGTGAAGCTAAAGCAGCTGTTTCATTCTTGGGAGGAAAGTCAAGGAAACAGTTGTGACTAAATTGATAAATTAAATGAAGCTGCTTGAACAAAAAGATAATTAAAGCTTGTGAACCTGCCAGTTTGAAAGCCAGTTTTGTCTAGCGGTTAAGATTCCAGGCTAAAAACCAGGAGACGGTGAGTTCTAGTCCTGCCTTAGGCATGAAAGCCAGCTAGGTGACTTTGGGCCAATCACCAGGAGACGGTGAGTTCTAGGGGGTAGTGGTTGTCTGGCTGTGGGGGGTGGCCATACAACCGTGTTGCAGGCCAGGCCTGGGTCTGACGGCGTTCGGGGGGAGCGGGTTGTGGTTACATCTGGGGCTCGGGAGCGGGTCGTGGGATTACCGATTCCCACGACACTGGGGTATGGCAGCAGGCGTATGGACAGAGGGCCGTATCGTTACCGGGAGGGCCGTCTCCGCTGTTTGCAAGCGGTGAGGCGCTCCGACCCTCTGGTTCTTCCCCGAGGTGCCGGGAGCGAGGATGTGCAGCCTCCTGAGCTCCGGCTGGTGTACCTGAATGCCAGGTCCGTGGTTAATAAGGCTCCCCTTGTGCGGGATCTGGTGGAGGGTGAGCATGCGGACCTGGCTTGTATCACCGAGACCTGGTTGGGTCCAGAGGGTGGGGTCCCTTTGGTTGACCTTTGCCCACCAGGTTTCCGAGTGCTACACCGGCCTCGGGCTCAAGGTAGGGGCGGGGGAGTGGCGGTTGTTATTAGGGAGACCTTATGTCCGCGGGAGACCACCGTTCCTCAGATAGTTGGGTGTGAGTCTCTCTTTTTGAGGTTTGGTTCGGGGGCGCAGTTGGGCTTGCTGCTGGTGTACGTTTCGCCTAGTCACACAGCGGCAGCCCTGCCCGTGCTACTCGATGTCCTCTCCAGTTTGGTGATTGAGTTCCCCAAACTTCTAGTTTTGGGTGACTTCAACCTGCCATCCCTGGGAGGGTCATCTGAGTTAGCCCGGGAGTTCATGGCTTCCATGACGGCCATGGACCTGACGCAGGTAATTTCTGAACCAACTCATGAGGGAGGCCACACCCTTGACTTGGTTTTTTTATCTGAACGGTGGTTGGATGATCTTGGTGGGGGCTCTCCATTTATTATGCCCCTGTCATGGACCGATCATCACCTCCTGCGGCTGGTCTTCCGTCTTGCCACCCCCCACCGTGGGGATGCGGAACCAACTAGATGGTACCGCCCCAGATGCTTAATGGACCCTCTCGGGTTCCAGGCAGCGCTGGGATCCCCACCTGCCTCCGTCCCTCACAGCTCGGCGGATGCCTTAGTGGAAGCCTGGGAAAGGGCAGCCACTGAGGCACTGGACCGAGTTGTACCCCTGCGGCCCCTGACCCGGTGCAGATCCCATCGAGCTCCATGGTTCTCCGCGGAGCTCCGGGAGATGAAGCGTCGGAAACGGGGCCTAGAGAGCTGCTGGAGGTCCAGCCGATCCGAATCCGACCGGTTGCGGTTAAGAACCTATATTAGGTCTTATCTCGCAGCGATGAGGGCAGCGAGGTGCAATTACTTCTCTGCCCTCATCGCGTCTGCAGATAATCGCCCGGCCGCCCTGTTTAGGGTGACTCGCTCACTTCTTAATCAGGAGGTGAGGGAGGATCCCTTGCAGGGTCGTGCCGAGGAGTTTGGTCAACATCTGTCGGATAAAATCGCTCGGATTCGGACCGGTTTGGACTCCAGCTGGGCAGAGTCTGACGATCAGGACACAGGCGGTCTTGTCAATGTTATCTGGGAGGAGTTTGATTCTGTGACCCCTGATGAAGTGGACAGGATTATGGGGAGGTTGAGCTCCACCACATGTTTATTGGATCCGTGCCCTTCCTGGCTGGTTTATGCAGCCAGGGAGAGGACACGAGGCTGGTTCCAGGCGGTGATATCTGCTTCTTTGAGTGAGGGTAATTTCCCCACCGTCTTGAAGGAGGCGGTGGTGAGACCTCTCCTCAAGAAGCCTGCCTTGGACCCAGCTGTCTTGAACAACTTTCGTCCAGTCTCCAACCTTCGCTTTCTTGCGAAGGTTGTTGAGAGTGTGGTGGCGCATCAGCTCCCTCTGGTCCTGGATGAAGCGGATTATCTGGACCCGTACCAATCGGGTTTCAGGCCCGGGTACAGCACGGAGACGGCATTGGTCGCTCTGGTGAATGATCTCTGGAGGGCCCGGGATAGGGGATATTCCTCTGTCCTGGTCCTATTAGACCTCTCGGCGGCTTTCGATACCATCGACCATGGTATCCTGCTGCGGCGTCTCAGGGGATTGGGAGTGGGAGGCACAGTTCTTCGGTGGTTCTCCTCCTATCTCCTGGGACGTTCGCAGTCGGTGTTGGCAGGGGGGCAGAGATCGGCCCCTAGGTCTCTCGTTTGTGGAGTTCCTCAGGGTTCGGTTCTCTCGCCTCTCCTGTTCAACATCTACATGAAACCGCTGGGTGAGATCATTCGTGGTTTTGGAGTTGGGTATCATCAATATGCTGATGATACCCAACTTTTCATTTCGACCCCAAACCACCCCAGTGATGCCTTCGCTGTGATGTCCCGTTGCCTGGAGGCGGTTCGGGTCTGGATGGGGAGGAACAGGCTTCGTCTCAACCCTGACAAGACTGAGTGGCTGTACATTCCGGCATCCCGGGACATTCAAAACGTTCCATCACTTTCTATGGGGGGTGAGTCTTTACCCCCCGTAGATAGGGCTCGCAACTTGGGAGTCCTCCTGGATGCACGGCTTACCTTAGAAGATCATGTAGTGGCCGTGACCAGGGGGGCTTTCGCACAGGTTCGCCTGGTGCGGCAGTTGCGGCCCTATCTAGACCGGGATGCCCTGTGTACGGTCACTCATGCGCTCGTGACCTCTCGTCTTGACTATTGCAATGCTCTCTACATGGGGCTTCCCTTGAAGACCACTCGGAGGCTCCAACTGGTACAGAATGAGGCCGCGAGAGTTGTCTTGGGAGTTTCCCGGTACTCCCATGTTACACCTTTGCTCCGCGAGCTGCATTGGTTACCAGTTGTCTTCCGGGTGAGGTTCAAGGTCTTAGTGATGGTTTTTAAGTCCTTACATGGCATGGGTCCGGAATACCTCGGGGACCACCTGCTGCCGGCATCGACTCCCCTCCGCCCCGTGCGTTCCCACAGAGAGGGCCTCCTCAGGGTGCCCCCAGTCAGAGAATGTCGGCTGGTGGCCCCCAGGGGGAGGGCCTTCTCTGTGGGCGCTCCGGCTTTGTGGAATCAGCTGCCGGTTGAGCTCCGGATGGCACCGGATCTCCGCTCCTTCCGGCGCGGGTTAAAGACCCATTTATTTGAACAAGCTGGCCTGGCCTGATGGGGAATTACTTAGGGTTTTAATATTTATATATATTTTTTATTGTTTTTATTGTGGGCAATAATTTAATTCTTTTTTAACTTTTGTACTTTTGTAGTTTTAAGATATGCCCTGTTCACCGCCCTGAGTCCTTCGGGAGAAGGGCGGTATAAAAATTTAATTAATAAAATAAATAAAATAAAAAATAGTCCCACCTTACGCATGAAAGCTGACTGGGTGACTTTGGGCAAATCATCAGGAGACGGTGAGTTCTAGTCCTGCCTTAGGCAGGAAAGCTGGCTAGGTGACTTTGGACCAGTCGCTCTCTTTAACCAACCCACCTCACAGGGTTGTTGTTGTGGGGAAAACAGGAGGAGGAATGCATGTTGGATATGTCCTATTCCTTGAGATATTTGTAAAAATAATAAAGGCGGAAAAGAAAGAAAGAAAGAAAGAAAGAAAGAAAGAAAGAAAGAAAGAAAGAAAGAAAGAAAGAAAGAAAGAAAGAAAGAAAGAAAGAAAGAAAGAGAAAGAAAGAAAGAAAGAAAGAAAGAAAGAAAGAAAGAAAGAAAGAAAGAAAGAAAGAAAGAAAGAAAGAAAGAAAGAAAGACACCCGAATTGCCAGATCCCAGGAAAATATATTGCAGCCCTAAAGAGAGAAACAGGATCTTGGCCCACCTGGTTTTTAGGTCACAGCTGCCTGCTACTTTTCTATAGATGGCCAATCGCACAACTGGCTCAGCAACACTCTGATCCATCTTCTGCCAGGCTGCAGCATTACCACTGTGTCAACCCTGAAAACGCTCTTCAATAAGCCCAGTAACAAGAATTCAATAAGATTCACTTGGCTGAAGTTCCAGATATTAATTTTTCTTCTCTCCCTCTGCTGTGCTCAGTGGCCTGAAAGCTTCTATTACTGCAAAGGGAGGATGGGTGAAAGAGAGAACGTGTTCGCAGATGTAAGGACATGGCGGCGATCAGGAACACAAGCATCATGCCGGCACACTCACCTGTAACCGGTGTGGCAAGGTGCTGATGCTGGTTCATGGGATACTTGATGAGTGAATAACAGCATAACAGAGTTGAAAGGGACCTTGGAGGTCTTCTAGTCCAACCCCCTGCTCAGGCAGGAAACCCTATATCATTTCAGACAAATGCTTGTCCAATCTCTTTTTTGAAAAAACCTCCAGTGATGAAGCACCCAGAACTTCTGGGGAAAAAGTCATTCCGATGATTAATTGTCCTCACTGTCAGCAAATTTCTCCTTAGTTCCAGGTTGCTTCTCTCCTTGATTAGTTTCCATCCTTTGCTTCTTGTTCTGCCTTCAGGTGCTTTGGAGAATAGGTTGACACCCCCCCCCACCACCCCTCTTCTTTGTGGCATCCCCTTAGATATAGGAACACCCCTGTAACATGACCATTTTTAACTCTTGCCTGGGAATTATTTGGCTATGCCCTGCCAATGCAACCCCAAACAATCTAGCATCCCGATTCACATGCTCGATTTTTCTCCCTGTAATTCCCAACACATTCTTTCTTGCAGAAGGTTTAAGGGGGGGGGGAACCCAAGCCAGGTTGAAAAGGGAGATTAAGAGGTGCTGGTTGATTAAAGTCCTTCGGGAGAAGGGCGGTATACAAATTAAATTAATAAATAAATTAATAAATAAATAAACATCTACTGTACTTTTAAATAAAGGCAGTCTTTTTGACTTACAGCCAGAATTGGGATTGGAACTTCAGTCATTGTGGCTGATATTACAGTTTTTGTTGTGGTCGTTAAGTGAGTCACATGGTTGTTAAGCAAATTCGCCTTCCTCCATTGACTCTGCTTGAATGAAGCCCACTGGGAAGATCACAAAGGGTGATCACATGATCCTGGGATGCTGCAACCATTGTAAATATATGCCAATTGCCAAGCAACTGGATCAGAGGTCTCCAAACCTGGCAACTTGAAGACTTGTGGACTTCAACTCCCAGAATTCCTCAGCCAGCCCCCAGGGAGTTGAAGTTCACAAGTCTTCAAGTTGCCAAGTTTGGAGACCCCTGACCTACATTATGATCACATGACTTCAGCGAGATGTGAGGAACAGGCATAAGTGTGAGAACTGGACATAAGTTGCTTTTTTTAGTGTTGTAACTTCAAATCTTCACTAAATGAATAATCATAAGTCAAGGACTCTAGTATGTTTCTCACTGGAAACAGTTTATACACTGAATGGGTCTCCCTGGGTCACTGAAGGGCGTTTGCCTTTGATGTTATGTTTCTGCAACAATAACCTTTCTTTGGGTGTGAACATGGGGTGTGAAACATTGACACTGCTGCAAATAGCAGGTGAGGTTGTTGTCACATTTTTGCAGCTGAGACTCTGTTCAGATTTGCTTTCTGCCTGAAATGAAAACCCGGGATTGCTAATGACATCTTGTTCAGCTGCCCTCAAAATGAAGCTGAAATGAGAAACTTTTAAATTCGTTTTTTACACTAACTAATCCAATGTCCTCCATTTTACTTTTTAAGATGTTCCAGAAGACCAAATGTAAACCACATATAGGTAATTCTTGTTTAGCAACCGCAATCAAAATCGTCAACTCAGTCATTAGGCAAACCATTAATCTATTTACAGTCCAACTTCAGCTTCCCATTGCTTTACAAATCTGTGAAGGTCATAAACGTGAGGATTGGTCGCAAAGCTACTTTTTCATCACGGTCATAACCGAATGCTGGCTAAATGAGGCATTCACTAACTTATATTGTGTGTACTTGGTTTAGGGGGGAAAAGATATTTCCCCAAAATGAAGGACATATTTATAACACATCGAGAAATTTGAGATGGGTTTGCTAATTCAGTACTGTAAATCAAGGCAACTTTAAGATTTGTAGACTTCAACTCCCAGAATTCCCCAGCTAGCATGGATGGCTGAGGAATTCTGGGAGTTGAAGTCCACAGGTCTTAAAGTTGACAAGGTTTGGGCAATCCTACTGTAACTCTTCCCAGCATTATTGATTTTGCCTTTTTGACTATTTATATGGCCATAAGTCTCCAGCCAAGAAACGAATAATACCAATCTGGTTAAAGATGCTTCAGACTACCTTTAGATAGAGATGCTCCTAGATTGTACTTTTATATTACTGTTCCTTTTTAAAAAAAAAATTCTCTATTTCTTTGCCTTTGGAAAATGTAACAGTACAAAATGTCCCTACTGCCAGTGAGGATTAAGCTTCTTCTCCCAGGTCTTTAGAATTAAATCTCTTTCAAATTAAATGCTCGTGAACACCGTGACGGAGCTTGCCATTTCAACCGCAACCCCAGGCCTTGTGTGAAATGACACAAAATTGCGTGGCCATCTTAATCAGGTTGGGCTCTGGTAAGTACTGAGTGGGAAGCTGCCCACCAAGTGGCATTCAGCAAATGCTGCTTTGAGTTCCTATTATACAAAGAAGATGGATTGTATCTCTGAAGGATTAATGCACTTTTCCTTTTGAAGTGTATTTCTGAACTGCTCCTAGCCTAAAGCCCAATTACGCTGTGTTGTTTTATCTTTAACCAAATGAGAACCTTGCTATTAGAATCAAGGGAGGACTCTGGGTGCAGGATGTCAGCGCTGAGAGGTGGTCTTCACTAGGCACATCACGTTGCACATATGATATTATTTTAAGGCAGAAATCCCCAACCTTTGGGGTACCAGGGACCGGTTCCGTGGAGAGAGGTTTTTCAGTGGACCGGAGGGTGTGTGGTTTTGTGTGTTGCCTGCATCCCACTAAGGGGGCTTTGCTTGTTTGTGTGGTCCAGTTGCTGGCATGCCATGGCCCAGTACCGGTCCACAGATCTGGGGTTGGGGACCCCTGTTTTAAGGTATGTGGTTGTAGTCCTGAATGTATGTATGTATGTATATACATATGTGTGTGTGTTTCTTTAATTAATTTGTATCCCGCCTTTATTTTTAGAAATAACTCAAGGCAGCAAACATGACCGACACACCATCCTTCTCCTATTTTCTCCACAACAATAACCCTGTGAGGTGGGTTGGGCTAAGAGAGAATGAAAGTTACCGAGCTGGCTTTCAGGGCCAAGGTGGAACTGGAACTCATCGCCTCCTGGTGATTGGCCCAAAGTAACCCAGCTGGCTTTCATGGCTAAGGCGGGACTAGAACTCACTGTCTCCTGCTGATTGGCCTAAAACAAACCAGTTGGCTTTTGTGGCTAAGGCGGGACTAGAACTCTCAGTCTTCTGGTGATTAGCCCAAAACAACCCAGTTGGCTTTCATGGCTAAGGCGGGACTTGAACTCATGATCTCCTGCTTTCCAGCCTGGTGCCTTAACCACTAGATCAAACTGTCCCTCTTCATTGCAGGCTGGCATGCCACATCAGCCAGAGAGGGAATTCATTTTGTTTTCCCCTCTCTCCTCCCCAGTGGTGGGATTCAAATATGGGAACAACCCGTTCTCTGTGTGGATGCCACTTCCGGAAGTCCAATCTGGGCCTGAGCAACAAAAAATTAGCTACCAGTTCTGTCGAAGGGGTGTGAACTGGCTGAATCCCACCACCGCTCCTCCTCCCCCCATTTGCACCATGTATGGGAGGTGATACATCCCAATCTGGAACAGGTAATCCTTGATTTACCACCAGCCACTTAGCAACTGGTCAAAGTGACAATGGACCCTGAAAATGGTCTTTATGATTCAGACGCTTTCCCCCCTCCCACTCCCCAGTCAAGTGACCATGTTTGGGGCTCAGCAACCAGCCTTCATTCATGGCTGTTTGCAACTTCCCGTGGTCACACATCCACAATTGTCAACATTTTTTTGCTGGAAACCACCATTTGCTTCCGATTTCCAGCAAAAAAAACCCCAGCCCATAGCAAACAATGGCTTCGCTTTACGACACAATGGTGTTCATTTAATAACCCCTGCAAAAAGAGGTCATAAAATCAGGCGAGGTCACATGATGACTCATTTATCAACCAGCATGACTCACAACTATAATTGCAGGCTCAATTATGGACATAACTCAAGGATTACCTGCAAGCTAGGTTACAGGTAAGTTAATTGCACAGTTGTGTCAATGAAATGTATAGCTCTGAGAGAGAGGCCCGGCTCCTTCTGCCATCCTTCCTCTATCGTGCTAAACTCCGAGATATTTGTATCTCACTGAGGACATAGTATGTCTCCAGCGGTTCTCTAGTCTAGGGAGATTCTCTGTTGCCCCAAAGATGCTTTTTTCCAAAGGCAACTGGACTTTCTTGGGGGTTTTTTCCTGGAGAACATTTCGCTTCTCATCCAAGCTTCTTCAGTTCTGATTCAACGATTCTCAGAAAGAGCGCTAACGACCAGAGGACTGCAAGGGATATAAATCCTTCCATTCTCCACCATTCAGTCAGAACTGAAGAAGCTTCCTGGAGGAGAAGCGAAATGTCTTCCAAGGAAAAAACAAGAAAATCCAGTTGCCTTTGGGAAAAAAAGCACCTTTGGGATGCCATCTGTTGTAGTTTTGCTGTTGTTGTTGTTGTTGTTGTTTTTACAAACCAGGGCTTACGATTTAGCGAGCCAGATAAATCCAGCCAACTGTGCTTTTGAATCCGCGATAAACCAGCCATGGCTTGCTGTGTACAAGAAGCTAGTTTGCTGGTTAAGCGCTCCTCGTTGCTGCATAGGAGGTTGTGCTGCCATGCCTCTGTTGATTTGTGTGCTGTTGAGGAGTTGTGCCAGGGCATTTTATTTATTTATTTTTCACCCTCTAGCATAAACTTTAACTGAAAGAGTACACATCCTAGTTGTAAAACCACAGCACTGTCTCTTGAAGAATAAATAAATAGAGCAGATGGCAAAAAAAATTCCATCAGTGTATAATTAGAGGAGAAAATATAAGCCTCAGGTTATATGCCTTGGCATGAGAAGAGGCCTATTTGCAGGTATTTTTTTACAAATTAAATGTCTGAAGATCTGCTATTTTCCTTCAGCGAAGCTTGGACACAGTTGTGGGATCTATTGACAGGGCTAGAGCAAGGTCATCCGGACGCTCTTGACTATTTAGATTACCTTGCTAGGCCCCAAACATGGGACAAATCTTTATTTCCTGTTTCAGCCTAACCGAAGGCCATCGACAGGCAGTAGTCACAACAGTGACAGCTCATATTTGTGTAAATTCATATATATAAGGCTGGCAGCTGAGACCAGCCCATCCACTCAAAACAATCAGAACACAGCCCCCATTCAAAACACACTCCCACCCAATCAGAACACAGCTAACCCCCCACCCAATCAGAGCACACCTCCACCCACAGAACACACCCCCTCTGGCAGTTTTAAAAAAAGAGGAACAAACAGGCACTACCACACACTTCTCCCAGAAGAACGAAGCAGAAGCCACCAGCCTGAGGATGATGGATGAGATTTCGTCAAAACGTTGTTCTTATACCTCCAACTCTACATGGGGAAAAAACCCAAATGACCAAAGATCTACATACAAACACCCGCGAAAACCATACATGCGAACTGAGTTTATAATTCATTAATACATATACAAATCTCACTCTTTGGTTCTTTTTTCCAACCATTTATAAAATAAATTCCAGCTTTCATAATATTCTGATTCTTCTTTGTCTTTTAGTCTCATAGTTAGTCTGTCCATCTCTGCGCATTCCAGTATCTTCTTTATTAGCTCTTCTTCTGATGGTCCTTGTTCATTTTTTCCAGCATTGTGCATAACTTATTCTTGCTGCGGTTATGATATGTAGAACCAAGTATGTATTTTGTTTATCAGTCTTTTCTGGTAATATACCTAATAAAAATAATACGGGATTAAATGCTACACGTTCCTGCAGAACCTAATTTTCACCTGGCTACTTGTGAGTAGCCTTGTTTTCCTCTTCCAGAGAGAAACCTAGTTTTCCATTTATTTATTTATTTATTCCATTTATTTTGAGTTTTTAGCAGGGCCCCTTCCAATCCCTGTTGCCTTCTGAAACTTTCTGGATTTTCCATCACAATCAGTCAAAATAGAGCTGGAAGGGACCGTGGAAGTCTTCTAGTCCAGCCCCATGGTCAAGCAGGAGAACCTATAGTACCATTTCAGACAGGTGGCCTCCTGACAAGCAAAGTCAATGGAAAAGCCAGATTCACTTCACAACCGGGTTACCAACTTAACAACTGCAGCCTGGAAATACCAACTTAACAGCTTGGAGCCTGGAAATAAAATGAGACAAACCTCACTTAGCAACAGAAATTTTTTGTTTAAATTGTGGTCGTCAATCGAGAACTACCACGGACTGCTCACTTTCCCTTTCGGAACACACTAACAGGCTGCCTTTATCCTTGAGAAGGGATTTTTAAAGGCTTTTTCCAGGGGTAAAGGTTAAACATAGAAAGCTCTTTTTAGAAAAAAAATATATATTCCAAAAGCTGGAATCAGCAACCGTTCTGATCCTTTACGAGGTCTTGTCATCAGCTGCTCGCCGGAGCCATCTCAGCTCTATGCATAGCGCTCTGGGGACCCCATTCCCTGGCACGGAAGCAGTGGCTTTCTCGATATGAAAGCCTATTTAGAAAACCATTACGAGAGCAAACTTTGTCCTCTGTATTGAGTAGAGGTTCAGCGCCTCTAATTGCAAATGAGAGTCTTAAATCTCCTCCAGGCCAGTGCAGAGCGTGGATGACACTCGGCACTCCAGACACACAGAAGCAATGTTCCAGTATTTGAGGGGCTGCCACAAGGCAGAGGGGGACAGGTTGTTCACCAAAGGACCAGAGAAACAATGGTTGGAAACTGACCAAAGGGAGAAGCAACCTGGAATTAAGGAGAAACTTCTTGACACTGAGGACAATCAACCAGTGGAACAGCTTGCCACCAGAAATCGTGGACGCTCTGTCACTGGAAGTTTTTAAAAAGAGGCTAGACATTCACCTGTCTCAGATGGTATAGGTTTGCCTGCTTGAGAAGGGGGCTGGACTAGAAGACCTCCAAGGTCCCTTCCAACTGCTAAGCTTGTAAGCCGCCCTGAGTCTTCGGAGAAGGGCGGGATATAAATGGAATTTAAAAAAACACTCTATTTTACTCTCCTCTAGTCTACTCTATTCTAAGGGCCAAGTGAGATCTCGGGGCCAGGGAAAGACCCCCAGGTTGCCAAGGGGATTGCCACTTGTGAAACCAGCTTGCCAACAATCCTAATGGCTGTCCTTGGCAACCATGCCAGAGGTCACCCAGTCTCGGAGACCTGATCATTGACTTGGACCAACAAAGGAGAGTTCCCGTGGCAGCTCTGCATTCTCAGTTGTGTGACAAAGAGCAACAGGATCATAAAAGAGCCAAGGTTGCCTACCCCTGTCCTTTGGCAACCGTCTGACAAGCAGAGTCAGTGGGTAAGCCTGATTCATGGAACAACCATGTTACTAACTTGAAACTGGAGTGGTTCACTTAACAACTGTGACTAGAAAGGCCGTAAAATGGGGCGAAGGCCACTTAACCTCTGTCTTGCTTAGCAACAGAAGATTTGGTCTCAGCTGCCATCGTAAGTCGGCAACTACCTGTATTTTAATATTTACCTCATTTTGTACTTTTCATTGGCTGCTCCAAGAAGAGATGATCACACACACACACACGCACACACACACACACACACACACACACCTTCTACTGAACATACAGGCCAACAGGCTGGGCAGGACAAGCCACCTCTACAGTTTAAGCTAGAATAATTCAATTCCGAAGCATCTCGGAGGATTAGCGTGCACGCATAAGCATAAATTGAGGAAGTGGGTGGGAAAGATGGCATTTATTTTAACACTCTTTAACCGCGCCGGTTGTAAGAACTGAGCAGTCTGTGTGCTTACAAGATCATTAATCCACCTTGAGCAGCATGGAGAGTGCGCTCGTGCCAGCCAAACAAATAAAAACAGATGTAAACCAAGAGCGTGAACATATTAGTTCTTCTCGTTGTGTGTGCGGAGAGTTCTTTTTGTTTTTTCCCCCTTAGTTGCGCGTTCTTCCATGAATTTAAAATTTCCAATTTTCACCAATCAGCACACAGCAGGCAGCAGAAGAACCAATCAGACCCCACAACAGGGTACAAAATGTAAACAACCCAAAGTCTGCAAAAATGCAAAACCGCAGATGCAAAATGCAAAAGTCAGGTCCCTGATTAGGAAACCCACCCCAGGACTAAAAAGGGCAGTCTGTTTTGCACTAAAGTCAAACCAGAGAAGACCATTCCTGTTTCTGGCACTTGGTACCGTGATGACAAATTTTCCAGAACCTTCCATTATTCCAAGGGCCTCCCCTGAGCTGATTTACAGTGCAAAGCGTTATTCTATAACTGTGTTTCTCAACCTAAACAACTTTAAGATGGGAGGACTTCGACTCGCAGAATTCTTCAAAAAGCACCTGACCTTTCATTGTTAGAGAATGCGCTGAGGACTAGTAGTTTGTGTCAGTGTTTCTCGACCTCAGTTGCTTTAAGGTGGGTGGAGACCAATTTGCAGAATTCTGGCTGGCTGAGGAATTCTGGGAATTGAAGTCCATACGTCTTAAAGCTGCTGAGATTGAGAAAGCTTGGTTTAGAGCAGGGCTCTCCAAATCTGGCGACTTCAGGACTTATGGACTGGCTGAGGAATTCTGGGAGTTGATGTCCACAAGCCTTAAAGTTGCCAAGTTTGGAGACCCCTGGTTTAGATGACTTGAAAAAGGGATAAATCATCAGAAAAACCAGGGCCCTTGATGTTGCAGGTGCCGTGGAAATGGCACCCCACAATCCAGGTTGCAATGCACTCCGCTGGGTGGAGGGGTCGCCCCGGAGATGAGTTCGGTGGTCCAGCCTAAGTCACACAAACAGGTGAAGTTGGGGACCCCGCTGCATTCCCCATGGGCGGACTCATCGTAGCACCAGGAGGGGGGAAGGAGAAAAAGAGAATCCTCATCAATCTCTACCTCAATGCTTCTCAACCTTGATGCCTTTGAGATGCCGGCTGAGGAATTCTAGGAGTTGAAGTCCACAATTCTTAAAATTGCCAGGTTTGGAGACTTCTGGCTTATATGACTTGGAAAAGAGATAAGTCTATCACTTTTACATAGTAATGGCACTAACTAAGCAGAACATCAATCTATAGGCACATTGTCTCTTCTTATACAGCTTCTTGCAGGTACTTGATCACAAGACGAATCCCTGCTGGATTAGAATGATAGATGAGTTGGACACGGAGAATGTTCTACTTTCTGCTCAGGGTTAGTGAAGTTTTCAAATTAAAACAACTCTGACAATTGTCTATCCAGTATTGACATATCTAATGAAGCTGAACTCCCCATTTCCTTAAGGAAGCGTTACAACTGCTGCTACTACAGCTTGTCCTCGATTTACAACAACCATCATAAATATGAGTCAGTTGCCAAGCATCTGAATTTTGATCACGGGACCGTGGGGATGCTGCAACGGTCATAAGTGTGAAAAACGGACACGAGTCCTGTTTTAAGTGCCGTTGTAACTTTGAAGAGTCACTAAACGAGCTGTTGTAAATAAAGGACTATCTGTATTTGAAGTTTTATTCCTACTATTTAATCCACATCCACTTTCCTGTAACAGAAGACCGCTAGTTTGTGTCCTGCACCTTTGAACAACCAAGGTCAGATCATGGCTTGTTGCAGAGTTATCTTTCTTTCCCGCTTGGCTCTGTTGCTAAAGGCTAGCCCGAGAGTTAAATCTTGCATCTTGAGTCATTCCCCAGTGAAATTGATCTAAAACATCTCCAGATTACCTTTGTGGCCTTTATAAATTATGTGCATTTTAAAAATTACGCTCAGCAGCCAACACGTAGAAATATCTTCTCTCGAAACCCAAGTCTTTCTCCAAATTATGGACATACATTTTAAAATATTCCGTTACAGAAACTGCATTAAATGCATAATATTGAGGAGCTTAGAAGCACCTGAAAATCTTAAACAGCATCCAGTGGGGTTTTTTCTCTCTCTCTCTGTCTCTCTTTCCTTTTAAAGATACAACCATGACTATCAGAGCTCTTACATGGTTTAATTTCACTACTTCAGATCCACAAAAGTGCTTGTGAGAAGCGCCATTATCACGCCTTTTCAGATTTAAAGACTGTTCATTCAGGATATCAGACTTTATATTCACGGACAGGCAGCGTGAATGGAAAAATGCTTTTTAAAAAATTAGCCTGACATGTTCCTCACTCCACTGAGAAAAATTTAGAGGAAAAATGTCACAATTATTAGCAAAGCTTTCTACAAGGAGAAATTACTAAACAAAGGGAAAGTGAGCCAAAGTAGCTTTCTGTCTTCAGTGTGAATGATGACACACTCAACACAAACAGTACCCATTTGCAGCAGAGTGTTGTATTTAGTTTTCAAAGTTGCTGAAGAATCCCATTTTAAAAAATAATTTTGAAAATGTATAAAACAAATGTACAGGAAGATGCAACCGCCACCACCTCCCCTCCCAGAAGGGAGCAGAAACCGGCTCTCCAAAAATACCAACTAATAATGTTATTAAAGGTAAAGGTAAAGGTTCCCCCGCACATGCGTGCTAGTCGTTTCCGACTCTAGGGGGCGGTGCTCATCTCCGTTTCCAAGCCGAAGAGCCAGTGCTTGTCCGAGGATGTCTCCGTGGTCATGTGGCCGGCATGACTAGACGCCAAAGGCGCACGGAACGCTGTTACCTTCCCACCGTAGTGGTTCCTATTTTTCTACTTGCATTTTTACGTGCTTTCGAACTGCTAGGTGGGCAGAAGCTGGGACGAGTAACAGGCGCTCACTCTGCTACGCGGCACTCGGGATTCGACCCGCCAAACTGCCGACCTTCCGATCGACAAGTTCAGCGTCCTAACCCACTGAGCCACCGCGTCCCTTCTAATAATGTTATCACTTAATATTAAATGTATTAATTAATATTTATTAAGTATGAATATCATTTTTGGCTCCATCCTCAGGGGAATCCTCTAAGCGATCAATTGAAAACAGAAATTCATACAGCACTCTTTGAATAAATTATACATATTCAAACATGAGGTCTAACTACCATAGCAAAAAAAAAACTCTCAAGAATAATTAAACAAAGCATGCATATATTAATACAAATGAGTGTCTCTACCATAGAGGGGATAATATTACAGATTTATCTCCTGGGGATATAGTAAAAATTACAGTTGGTTCAGAAATGTGAGCGTTTGAATGAGATAGCTGAAGAAATTTTGTGGACCAAGGACGAGGACAAGGAGAAATTCCTTTATCCGTGCCAAATACAACAGCCAAGTGGACTACTGCAACTAAATCTTATTTCATTTATAAATTTTATTTATTTTATTTTGACTTTACGACCACAACTGAGCCCCAAATTTCCGTCGCTAAGCAAGGCAGTGATTAAGTGATTTTACAACACTTCTTGCCACAGTTGTTAAATGAATCGCCGCAAATGTTAAGTTAATGACCTGGCTGTTAAGTGAATTTGTCTTCCCCGCTGACTTTGCTTGTCAGAAGGTTGCAAAAGGGGAACCTGTGATCCCTGGGACACTGCAACCGTCACGAATACATGCCGGTTGCCAAGCGTCCGAATTTTGATGAGGATGCTGCAATAGTCGTTAAGTGCGAAAAACGGCCATAAGACGCCTTTTCCAGTGCCGTTCTAACTTTGACCGTTCATTAAGCGAATGTTTGTCAGTTGAGAACTAGCTGTGGATGTTGTTGGACGTGGGCAACTGATGCAGGACAGATTTGGTAGCCCAGATGCCTGTGTCTTCCTACAGATGTGAACAACCAGGCAGCCCCTGCCATGTGGGGTAGCTGCCGTGTCCTATCTAATCATGAGCCCTGGTGGCGCAGTGGTTATAAGGCAGTATTGCAGGCCAACTCTGCCCACTGCCAGCAGTTCGATCCTCACTGGCTCAAGGTTTGACTGAGCCTTCCGTCCTTCCGAGGCCGGTAAAACAAGGATCCAGATTGTTGGGGGGCAATACGCTGACTCTGTAAACCGCTTAGAGAGGGCTGTGAAAGTATTATGAAGCGATATCTAAGGCTAAGTGCTGTGGCTATTGCTAATGTTAGGGCTGGCCCCAAAATCTTGAAAGCCTTGCTACCTTTGACTCCTTTTCTGTGCCAAGGTGAATTCATCTGCCTGAACATCCCTCAAGTCTCCATCATTCATGGCTGCTCACAGCCTCCAGTTTTTCCCCAGCTGAGTTCAACCCTACTCAATGGTGATTTTTCAGAGTCTTTTTTCCCCTCTAAACTCAGCCTCAGGCAACGAAAATTCTGGGATCATTTTTACTCGGATGATTTCCAAGGAGTGACATCTTTCTCCGCTTTGCTCTCAGCCAGATCTCCTTCTTGATGGCAGGTCTGTCTCGCCACTAGAGACCAGCAACAGAAGTTGTGGAAATAGCTTTCTCTCATTGTGGTTGCTACCCCGCAGCCGGAAGAACTGCCCTAACCACTGGGGGTTACAATCTCCTCTTTGGGGTAAGCTGACCCAAAAAGATTCACTCGAGTGCCACCTGGTGGATCACATCAAGCGCCACAGTCTTAAATCTCTGCAGAGTGAACTGTCTTGAAAATCAACCATGTGTTCACAAGCCAGCTTGTACATGTGTCGTGCTCACTCTTATTAAACGTAGCTCCGTCAGAAATCAGAAGCATGTAGGTTCAAGCCGCACACATTTGGGCCTTGAACATGACAATGTGAAAGTCAAATTTTTTAAAAAAACATGTCTTTTTAAGCGGAGGAATATTCACCTCTTAATGTCTCCTTTTGGCTGGGCAGTTCCTAATCACCAGGAACCAAATTTTTCAACCTTGTGATATTTTAAAACTCGGAAGCGCACTTTTCCCCAATCCAAATGCAGGAAGCATCTCCGATTTTGCCCGAGCTCCGTTGACATGAAGATTTGCTCATTTGAAATCTCTCCTGCATCCTTCCCACCTTGGTATTTAAGCCAGACTAATCCCAATGAAACCGTAATGATGCTCAAAACATCATTGCAGCCATTTGCTCAAAGTGCTGATGATGGCTACAACCACGGAATGAATCATGGTCCTGCCTTGTTGATGAAGATTTATCCCCGATTCCTCATTTCTTCTTCCCAGCTCTAATTATTTAAATCAGAGGTGGGCAATTAATTTTCCTAAGGGGCCACATCAAAAACTGGGACTGTTGTGGGGAGGGGGGGAGAGGCAAACCTGGAGGGCTGTGAAGGTGCACGGGCGTGCATACACGGCGACAGGCAAATTGGGGGGGGGAATATAACAGTCGCTTTCAAATTGAAAGCGATGCAGTCGCATTGCGTGCATGGTGTATGCCAGGGGTAGGCAACCTCGGCTCTTTTATGACTCATGGACTTCAACTCCCAGAATTCCTGAGTCAGCTGACTCAGGAATTCTGGGAGTTGAAGTCCATGAGTCATAAAAGAGCCAAGGTTGCCTACCCCTGGAGTAGCACAACATCAGCACCAACGTAGGTGAAGCCAAAATCTAAATTCCCCTCCCCTGAACACGTAGTACCTAGTGCAAATCCCTCCTCTAATTAACAGTCATCAATCACATTGTCCAATTAATGTGAAATGCAGTCTTTCCCTCCAGTTCTCCAACGCTGCCATTTCTTATCATGTCTTATTACAAAAACCCTTGACTCTCACACAACTGCAATATTGCTATTTCTAACTCCCATGCACATTCCTCCTCCCCCCCCCAGTATCATCTAATTCTAACTCTTAAGAGTAAAACAAAGTTAAAGAAAATGGCTGCATCTCCATTTGTTGTCAAAGCAAGAACATCCGATGTGACAGTCGCAAAAGGTAACGCCACAACTATGGGGACCCTGCAACCGTCATAAATAAGGGTCAGTTGCCAAACGTGTGAATTTTATTTTATTTATTTATTTATTTGAATTTTGATCACGTGACCATGGGGATGCTGCCACGGTTGTAAGTGTGAGAAATGGTCCTAGGTCACTTTTTTTTTTAAGTGCTGTTGTAACTTAAATAAACTGTTGTAAGTCGAGGATTACCTACATTGACATTTTATTTCTAATTACTGATTGACTTCACGTGGACAGGGAGAGGCAAAGGACCGGATGTACTTGGAGGGCCGTAAAATGCCCCGATCTGATTTAAATGGAAGGCAAAAGTGTGGCCACCTTGTCAACTCAAGGCCCATCCCAGAGTTATAGGATATCATTTAAAGGCATCACCCCGAAGGCTCCTGCAGAACTGTTTTGCCTTTCCTAGAGATAAATCTCGGCCACAACAGTCCCCACCCCACCCACCCACCCCCACCCCCACCCGCAGGCACAAGCCATGCAGTGGTAAACAGCTGCTGCTGCGTCCCTTTCCAGATTCCCTGCCACTGTATTCTCAAGGCATGACTTTTGCTGCAGTAGCTGTTAGGAAGGAAGGCGCCATTTTAAAAATTTGCAACGCTCCGGCCTGCTGAAGGCTGTAAATCTCCCCATTTTCATGCCTCTTTATGGGTTGCAAAGAAGCGACAGGTGGGGGAAAGGGCCTATTGGGCCCCCGCTGTTAGGTATATTGAATTAACCGTTCTTAGCAGCTCTAATTATTTCCAGAAGGGGCTCTCCAAAAGCGGCCGAGACTGCAGCGTATTCACACAAAAAAAACCCGTTCCACACAATTTCCTCTCACTCCCTTGCACAAGCATCTCCAGACTGGCTTGCAGAGGGATCCCATTCAGCGTTTTAACAAGCAGGTCTTGTCCAGGCCTCTGAGAGTCGATTTTTCATGGAACCCAAAGTGCTTTTTACTGAGAACCCTTTAAAGCCGGGAGGTGCCTAAACCCTAGCTTTGCCGGAGCTCCAGGATCGGAAGTCTATCTCCAGCGGTCTCTGATGGAAATAAATGACAAACACTTTCTAATAACAGCAAGCTCACATCCTTCCTCCTCTTCTTGACGCTTCGCTGAAGTCGGTTTTGCTGCAAAGCTGCAGGCAGAGGCTCTTCTGCCCACAAGTTTCCTGCCGTTTCGGCGTCCTTCTGCCCCGCTTGTCAATTGTGTTAGCCAGAAAAAGTTTTGGCGGCATCCTTGAAGACAAACAAGGGAATCCCTTTCAGCTGAAGAGTGGGAGCCAAACAGGATCGGGAAAGCTTACAGAACCCCAACCATGTGAATTCTTTCCCACTCTTTAATCATAGCTCTGCTCTAGTTGGTGTGGCGGCCTAGTGGTGAAAACGCTCACCTCCTACTCGGAAGGTTGAGAGTTCAATCCTAGGTAGCGGCAATGTTTCTTTCTTAGGGTGCAAGGAAAATTTTTTTTTTTTGCTGCAGTCTCTTTGTAGGTGTCAGGAAGGGCACCTGGTCAGTAAATGCTCAGCTCCATCCAGTCTCTCCGACTTAATGCAGAAATTAAGGGCCGTAAAAAGGTAATTTAATCACAGCTCTGTTCTAGATCCCATGACCAAGAGGAAGGGAGGCATATAATGGAGCGGAAGGTATCATTTCAAGCTGAGGCCCAATTTTTCCTCTGCAGGATTTCATTGGTAATTTTTTTTTGGGGGGGGATTATTTTTCACTGCAGCCTGTCAGGATCCAGCCCATTTTTGAGCCTGGATTATTTTATTTTTCCTGGCTTTTCTCCCCACCCAAAACCGGACAGTTATTCCACTGAGAGACAATATGGAAGTCTGAGGCTCTTTGCATTTTCTTCCCCAAACTGTTTTGGATTTGAAAGAATTAGATGTAATTAGAATTAAGAGTAAGGCCCGCAATACTAAAATATCTCTGTAGCCCAAGTTCCTACATCTGGAACCCAGATTCTTTATTAAACAATTCTATTAATGTAGAATTATACTCTGATGTGCATTTGTTGGTAAATAACCTTACCCAACCTTACTTTTTTCCCCTTGCAAGCCACCTAATTGCTTACAATTCTATCCTATTGAACAAGGGAGCAAAAGCCGAGAGCCCCATGTCACATGACATTCTGGTGGAGTCTCCTAGCAGTTCCAGTTATTCCCAAATGGTATTTTGTAATGTGAAATGGGGAGTTAACCTACTGGCTGTGTGTATTTAGTAGATAACTGTCGATTCCTCACCAGCCAGTGGATCTGGCAGCTGAGTCTGAGGAATCAGATGAGGAGGAGGAGGGGCCTGGAGCGACATTAGAATCAGAGGAAGGCTCGGAGAACCAAGACTTACAGTCGGATGAGGTGCCTTGACCCTCTACTCGCACTCATGCTGAGACACAGCTGTGCTGGGAGCCTGAGTTGGACAATGATGAAGCACAGTTGGGACAAATCCAGGATGCACGAAAGCGCAGGCAAGAGAAGCGAGTAGGACAGAGGAATACAATGGGGCGGCTCCAAAGGCAAAGGAGAAGGCTTTAGGAAGCCACGCCTTGGCTACATTATTAAAGGGAAGGTGTGGGAGGTGCTGGTTGCTGAAGGCAGCCGTGTTGAGGATCAAGTTTCTGTGGACTGTTTGTTTGTCTTGGACATTGACTCAAGTCTGTGAAAATAAAAGTGGTTGGTTTTTTCTTGCAGTTCCTGCCTGTTTCTTGGAAGGTTTCTCCTTCCGAGCATTACAAGGACTCACGTAGACTGAGGCAGAACAATAACGGAGCGTTTCTCCTCCTATGTTTTCCCCAAATTCCAAGGAGTGTTGGACTGTTTTGCCCAGTTACTCTCCATGACTGAGAAGAGTGGGATTCATTACTAAGCAGTTATAATTACAATGGCTCAAGCTCTGCCATTAACTGGTTGAACGAGTTTTGCCTCATTTTACAACCTTTCTTGCCACAGTTGTTAAGTGAATCGATGCGGGCTGTTAGGTTGGTAATCTGATCACTACTGACTTTGCTTGTCGGAAGGTCACAAAAGGGGATCGCGTGACCCCAGGACACTGCCACCGTCATGAGTCAAGTTGCCAAGTATCTGAATTTTGATCACGTGACCAGGGAGACGGTACAATGGTAATGGGTGAAAAAGGGTCCCAAGTCCCTTTTTTCAGTGCTTGTTGTAACTTCAAATGGTGACTAAACGGACTGTTGTAAGCCGACGACTATCTGTATGCCGTTTCGGGTTTGCTTATTAAAAACATTTTCACCCGAATGCATTGTTGACCAACGCAGCAAGCTTTTGTGTACATGACCCAATTTCTCCGTCTATCCCATCTCGACTGCAACAGCATCTTGAGGTACCTCAGTTTTCCCAGGAGGGACACAAATTCTTAATTGAGTTTGTAAAATGCTGAGCTCCTGAGAGATATTCTGAAAGAACGCATTAGCGTCAAGCTACGGAGAACACTCTGGGGCTTCAGCCCCATCCTCAAAGCTACAGTTAAGGCTGAAATGGCAGTTTGATTCCAGAATCAGATGTCTTAAATCATTCATAAACATGGGGGGGAGAGAAGAAAACCCCGGGGTTAGCCCCCCCACACACTCATGCAGTCTCCAAGGGAGGGTAATTTATTTTCTTTGAAAGAGCCAGCGCCAAGAGCTGTTCTGTAAAGATGGGATAAGAAAACAGATGCTGAAAGCAGATATCTTTCCCTTGGAAGGGCCACTGAGGAAAAATGAAACTGGTCTTTTAAAATTCCAAAACAGCCTCTTATCCACCATGTTCTCCAAACCAGTAGCAAGTTTATGCCAAGAATATACAGATGTGCTACATTTAGAGGGGGTGAAATTAAGGAAGAGGGTAAGAGTTGATTAGGGTCATTCTGTCCCCATTTAAAAAAAAGAAAGCTGACAAACCAGAAGACAGAAATGATAAATTTGGCAGTCAGAAAGGACTCAAAAGTAGCTGCCACAGTGGGTGATGCTACTAACAAAAGAGGGGTTTTTTCTGAAGAAGAAGAAAAAAAAGACTACGCAAACAAAATTGAGAACTGCATGGTGGACTAGAGATCCCATTTGATAATGATTTAATAAACCGGTTTAGGTATCAAGTTTTCCAAACAGCAATATACAGAATTATCTGAAACAAATGTTTTTCAGTCTTGACAATGTTAAAGATGTGCGCACTTCAACTCCCAGAATTCCCCAGCCAGTTGTGCTGGCTAGGGAATTACGGGAATTGAAGTCTACACTTCTTCACGTTGTCGAAGTTGAGAAATGCTCATCAGAAATAGGAGTCTCAGCTAAAAAGTTACAGGTCTTCTGAATTCCTGATTGTTTAGATTCGCAAGATGGAAGGCAAGAAAATATTGACCTGCCTCTTTTGAGTGCAGAAATACCAGCTTTATTTTCCAAGCTCTTTTGAAAGACAGAAACCTTTGAAGCCAGAGTTCCAATTAGATTTTGCCCTCTCCAGTTAAGATTGCCTTACAAACAATTTATCTGTTAATCTACCAATTAAAGACTGATGCACAGAAGAGTGCTGATCTCTCAGGTTACCAAGGAGGCAATTATTTTAAAAAGAGCAGTAAAACACTCACAGTAACACAGTAACACACACACTCCGAATTCAAAGTCTTGTCCTTGTGGTGCCAAATAAATATGTGAACAGAGGAAGGCCATTTATAATTACACCTTAATTATACAAAAGAATGCTAGGATTAGTACAAGATGAGGATAAACAGTCTTTTGCAAAAAAAAAGAATATATTCAGCTTCAGTAAATAAAGAACTTTATTTTTAAACTGAATTCCATTTTAATGTTTCTTGCTCGCAGCTGCCACCTAGGAAAGAAGAATAAAAGCTATTCTACATCTATTTGCATATTCAAATGATTTATGAGTAAGTATAAAAACATGTACACAACTTCCCAGTATTCAGAGGGCCTCTTCTCCCATTAAGAACACTGCCTTAATTCAAATGCCATGCATCTAAAGCAAGAATTCTTTAATTCCAATCTGTTTTTTATGTCGCCTTGCTTTTGATTAACAGACTGACAAAAGGTCACCAACACTGCATTTCAGACAATATACTGCAGGGAAAATAGAAAAATGTGCTGTCACAGGCCGAGAACACCCTATTAATTTATGACCATCGCCCACCAGCTTGCAACACAATTCACCAAGATAGGTAACAGTCTAACTATGCATATTGGTTACATATTTGACTGAACTGACACCTAGTTCAAAGCAAGAATTTGAATCACGCTTTGTTGACCAAGCCATAGTGAACCAACTAAATTCTGGCTTTGTTACTTGGTGTCCTGGGTGCTTCTTGCAGATATTTCATTACCCAAACTAGGTAACGTCATCGTTGCTAGTAAGGAGTGTTATTCTAAGTTTATATTCTATTAGCTTGCCCTGTGAATGTTGGTGGGGGTGGTCTTAAAGCAGGGGTCTTCAAACCTGGCCCTTTTATGACTTGTGGACTTCAACTCCCAGAATTCCTCAGCCAGCGTGCCTGGCTGAGGGATTCTGGGAGTTGAAGTCCACAAGTCATAAAAGGGCCAGGTTTGAAGGCCCCTGTCTTAGAAGTTTGGTGGTCAGGCTGTTTACTGCTAGCTTGTTTGGCAATTCCTTAATTAGAGTATTGTTTACATGATTGCTGCTCTGACATTAAATCTTGGAGTCATTTGTGAACTCTTATGTTGTTCGTGAATCATGCTGGAAAGAAAGCCAAGTTTCTTAGGACACATAAATGTCCTCTTCCACAGTCCTGCAAACGCTCATTTGCCGTGTCCAATAAAGGAAGCCACAGTAGCTCTTCTTGATATGGGCCGCTGCAGTTAATTTTCAAGAGTGATCAAGAAAGCGTCAAGATGTTTTGACATTTGAGCTCAACCATTCACTGCGAGAAACACCTGCTAAGTGTGAGAGATGCACAGTCTATATTCTGGTTTTTGTTGAACATGCTCCGTACAATTGTAAAGGGACTCATTTGTAGGAAATAACTCGCCAACAGTACATTGTACACAGAGCAAGTTAACGTGCAATCACCTCAGCACTTTATCAAATGGCAGTGGGGCTGTTAAGAGTGTTTTATTGGGGGCAGATGATCAAGCACAAGCTTTGAGAGCAAACCGGTGATGCAACATGCAGCTCTTTCTTCTAATGAGATTCATAGAGTGGGGGTCTTTGGGGGTTCATTTAGGCCCCAGCAAAGGCTGCTCGGAAAGACTCCTACAAGTTGCTGATTCCAACTCATTTATTATCTATTTTGCTTTTGCTCGCAAAGCTTTTAAAGCCAGGCTGTACCATTCTTTAGGAAGTAAAGGTCTTTCCTTGGGGGGGGGGGGGAAAGAGAGGCAATCTGCTGGCCTTCAAGTGTTATTGATTTTTATTTCCTGAGTTCCAGTCATCCTATCTGATTTTTTTTAAAAAAAAAAAACCTTCTGTAGAATGTGTATTTCAAAAAAAACCTTGATGAATGCTCAAGTAGCCTAAGCCCTGCTTTAAATCAAGGGGAGTGAGAAAATATAACAAGATTAATTTCAAGATAATTCTTCCTCTTATCCTCATCTCCTGCCTGGTCTAAATCACAAACTACAGACCTGCTATCATGTCACCCCTAGTCCTTCTTTTCATTAAAATAGACTTATGGCCTGTTACTCAGTGGACTTTAGACCTGGTGTTTCTTGCAACATATGAATGAGTTGCTTTAAGACCACAGATTTATGTACGGATGATTACAGTGAATCATGGTCACCCTCTACTAACATTGCAGTGTAACAATCTGCATATATATGGGTACATGTACCAGAAGCCTTTATGCAATTCTAGTTGTATCGTTTTTTGCACTTTTTCCTCTGCTGCTTCATTTTTAAAAAGCAAGAAAAAAATCTTGACACAATCTACCGGCACCTGTGCCTAAATGTAGGATTACCTAAGTCAAAATTTACCTCATCAAAGGCAATTGATTTAATCCAACAATACTTCCAATATAAGTGAAAACTCATTTTAAAAGATTAATGGGTGGCATGCTTATTAATGCACGCCCCTTAAATTGGAGAGAATTCACCCATGACAATTCACATTATTTACATAATGAAGTCATTTGCAGAATACGATCAATGCATAATTGTCATTAATGAGAATGCACCATCAGTCCATTCTCTGCAAAGAATAGATTCCTTTTATTCAGTCTGCCCATGAATGAATAGGCTATTTGTAATTTTAAGGAGGGAGAAGGGAAGGATGGCCATTTTAAATGCCACAAGAAAGCTGTCACTTCTAAATCTACATTAAGGGGCAAGATTCTAGCATTAATGTTCTGCTGCAGTAACCCTAAGCCTCTTGTCAAACGTCTTATGCAATTGATGTTACCTGTCCAGCAATCCTGTCCAGATCTCTCTGTCCCTGAGGAGTAAGTTTGCGACCTCTGAAAGAAACCAGGGATAAAGATCAGAATCTTCTAAAATTAAACTACTAACACGCACTGTGGATCATTCCGGGTTTTGGTTGCAAGTAATATAGCTGTGCAAAGATCACAATTCAAAAGATTCAAAACATGTGGTCCAGCACCCAGCATTCACTAAGAATATTCTTAAAGCTGATGTATTATATCACAGCACATCACAATTTCTGTGCAATCCTAAATTAAGATCATCCTTCAAAGGGTGCTCCTTCTCATACCACCTGTATGAATTTTGAAGTTTCCCAAGGCTTCCACACTACTTGGGGAAATCGGAGGCCATGTAGATGTTGCTTAAATGTAACCCTGAGCAATTACAGCCAGTGAAGAACACAGGAAGCTACAGTTAAACAATACAGAAGTGCCATAGAATCCCCATTAACGATCTTGCGCGTTCGTTAAGATGGAGCACATTTGAATCTAAGGTCATCATCCAAAGGTACCCACACATGCCATGCAACCAACAGTATCAATATTTAAGAAGGCATTCTACCACACAGGAAAACATACCCTTAACATTGGAAGGGACATTGTTGCTTGGCCATAATACTCTAGTATTATTTGGACTGTCTTTGGAAGCCCTCACGTAGGCCACAAAGGCAAAAGACTTCTATAATTGTCCATCAACAGATATTGAAAGTCACATTGCCTCTGAACACAGAGGTCCCAGTATGGTCTTTATAAACAGATTCCCAAAGATGGCATCCGATGTGTTGTCCACAATTGTGCTTCTTGTAAGCCTGACACAATACACGTGTATTTACTGAGGCTTCCACGTTCTCTGCATCTGGTAGGAACTCACCCATCCTGGTCCTTCTCCACCATTTTGAGCCCTTCCAAAGCCTGGAGCACCTTCCTGGCCACACTTTTGGAACCCCGGCTGAAGTGACTGGGCATCACACCATTGCGCTGGCGTCCCCCATAGATCTTGGTCATGGAGCCGACTCCAGCACCACCCCGAAGATAAAGGTGACGGGCCGTGGATGCTGCAAACAAAAGAAGTCATCACTTGAGGACCTTTTTACCTGGTCATCTCAACCGCAGCCTTCTGGCACAAGAAAGACTGAACCGTTTCCAAAATTTCACAGGACTCAAAGTATCTTACCTTTTCCAAGCTGGACTGCTGCTCTTGAGTTTTCTGGGTAACCATTCAGAAGTGGTTTGCCAGTGCCTTTTTTCTGAGGATCCCTGCCTCAACCAACCCACCCTGGGCCAATCTATTAACGTGAGCCATCTCGTACCAAAAAACAGCATTTTCAAAACAGCCAAGCCCATCTTCTCATACTGAAGGTTGCTAAAGACAAGAACTCTCAATGCCTGCCAAGAAGTTGCATGCCCAAATAAATTATGCTCCTTCAATGAAAGGCCCTAATGAAAGTAATTAAAATTAATGAGCACAGGACCATCAACTGCTGTCAGCCCAACGCCACCTCCAACTGAAGATGTATCAGCGTGGCATCGCTTGGAGACAAAACAAGAAAACTGCATTAAGCGCTCTCAATTTTCACCTAGAACCGAGTTCTGCAGAAATGGCGTAGCTGCTATTCACCAGCAGGCAGCTTTTATACGCACCGCCTGCTTTCTCCTTTGAGGCTACTCCACAGGCCCAGACGAAAGGAGAAACCCTGAGGAGATATTCCTGCAACTCAGAAACCTACTTCTCTCCCTTACATTTCACTAGAGCAGTGAGAACAGCAACTTAGCCACGCTGAACAGCCATCCTGACAGCAATAACGGAAAGGGAGAAAGGCGGGGTTTGGACTTCAGGGCATCTAACAAAACTCTTGCCACCGCAGGGGGCCGTTTGAAAAGCAAGAATATTTGGTTAGCTGTCATTTGCTGCGAATGCAAACAGATGTGAGAAGGCATTTTGGTTCCCTGTGAAATAACAAGAGCGAGATCTCCACAAAGAGCATCTCCAGGGCTCTCCAATGGACGCAGAACCATCTGAAGTCACGAACAAAGCCATCTTGCGTGGGATGAGATGGAGGCCGCCAAAAGACAGAACAGACTATTGGTAGACAACCAAGCGATTGCTTGCATCCCATCCCCCGTTTTATAGGCAGGCAAATCAAATGCAAAGGGTTTGAGGCCTGTTGGGGAAAAGATTTCCATACTAGCCAAGAGTGCTGCCCACTCAATGTGGATGGTGGTTGTCCAAAGTATCTAGCAGCGATTGGTAATAGATTAAAGGGCCGACAGAAAAACAAGCCACAAAGATATTTTAGAATTAATTGAGGCTTTTTATGAGACATCATATTAAAGAGCTGGCCAACAAAGCATCTGTGTTTCTGATTGGCCCCCAAGTTATAAATGCTTTATAATTATGGGCAGAGAAGTCAATTATCTTCTTGATTGATACCATTAGCAAACTCTCCAATTGCTAGCAAGCCACAGAGAGCTTACTGTAAAGCTGAAGTCTTTGCTTCACATATATCCAGTGGTAGAGATTATTTCCTGGGAAAATGAGAAAGGATTCTGTTCCTTTCATTCTTCATCCCTCCCAGGCCACGCACAGACCAGGGCCTAAACCAGGCAGTTGTGCATAGAGGACCGTCTGTTGTCCCAAAAGACACACTCTTCTTTTAACAGTAAAGAGTTGCTTCAAACCCTGCAGTATCATCAGAAGGCAGAGGCAAAAAGACACTCCCAGGGGCTGGATTAGAAAAGTAGGAATTGCAGCGTTCTGTCCAGCAGTTTCTTCCAAAACCATTATTTATAGACTTACTCTAGCAACGGCATGTAAACCAATGTTATTGCTTAATACAAGTGAAGGCTAACACTAAAGCCAGTTTGATATAATGACTAAGGCACCAGGCCAGAAACCAGTTCTAACCCTGTCTTAGGCACAAAGCCTGCTGGGTGACCTTGGGCCAGTCACGCAGTCTCTCAGGCCAAGGAAGAAGGCCATGGCAAAGTACTTCAGAAAATTTTGCCAAGAAAACTGCAGGTTTTCATCCAGTCACCAGAAGTCAACACTGACTGAAACACCTCAAAACCAGACACTATTCACCATTGCCCCACAGCAACTGCTCCCCTGTACTATTGCCAGTACCATGGGCCCATTTTATAGGATGAATGATGTACTAGATGAATTCAGTGGTTACAGTAAGCCATGATTTTAACCACAATCACGGTTTTATTTATTGCCACACACAGATGCTGAGCAGTTCACATATACAAAACAATAGTATTTATCCAATTTTGAAACCGCCCATCCACCTCACCTCAGAGTTTTGAACAAGCCACTGTACCACAGATCCATATAAAGTGCTAAGCAACTGATCCATGTTTTAAAATCACCAATGGCTGATTTGCATGCCAGGCTTAGTCAAAAACCAAACATTTGCCTTTGTTTGTGAAACACCCAACAATTTACAGTATGGCCTGTCGTTGCATGTTAACCAGCTAGTGAAACTAAGTCATGAATTTTACTACATTTGCCTACTTTCATCTCTCATTCTACTTGTCTTTACCCTTCCGCTGTAAGTTTCTTAGGAGGATGAACTTATATACTAATGCAGAGCTGGGTAAATTATGGCAACTTTACAACTTGTGGAATTCAACTCCGAGAATTCCTGAGCCAGCACTGCCCCATGAGAAGCACATTGCGCCGTTTACCTATAAATAATTTCAACAATAAAGTTCACTTTGGCCCTTCTTACACAAAGAACGAAGGGACGCAGTGGCTCAGTGGGTTAGGACGCTGAGCTTGTCAATCAGGTCGGCGGTTTGGCGGGTCGAATCCCGAGTGCCGTGTAACAGAGTGAGCGCCTGTTACTCATCCCAGCTTCTGCCAACCTAGCAGTTCGAAAGCACATAAAAATGCAAGTAGAAAAATAGGGACCACTGCGGTGGGAAGGTAACAGCGTTCCGTGCGCCTTTGGCGTCTAGTCATGCCGGCCACATGACCACGGAGACGTCCTCGGACAAGCGCTGGCTCTTCGGCTTTGAAACAGAGATGAGCACCGGCCCCTAGAGTCGGAAACGACTAGCACGCATGTGCGGGGGAACCTTTACCTTTACACAAAGAACACATTGTACAAAAATTATAATTAGCACGGCACTGAAATTATTTCATTCCTTACCAGCTCTGGTATAAAACCAGTTCTCATCATATGGAGCCAATTCTTTGTGCTTGGCTAGTTTGACTGTGTCCACCCATTCAGGTACCTTTAGTTTACCTGACCTGCAAAACAATTCAAATATCAGTTATGAGGACTGTGAACTGCTTCCTTCTCGTTTCCAAAAAGGTGGTTCAAAGCAAATGGGATGCAAACACAATACTGTAACTTTTTTCTGGGATGACAGAGTGATTGGAGAGGACTGCTTTAAAGGGTTGCAAACATACAATGAGTGTCTTTAGGCAACTTATTAATCCGAATATACTCATGAAATAATTCAAAGGGAAAACAGCTGAAGCACAGATGCACTAAAGCTACTACTTGGAAGAAGGCAGTCATGTTCTAAGATAGGATTTTTTAAAATTTGAATTACTCAACTTGTATGGCAACTACCACACTGACCAATCAAATCCCAATGTAGACAATGCTTTGTGGACTGAAATACCAACAAAAGTACACAGTTGTTTACCCAATTTTTTAAAAAAATACAGGATGCTTTGGTTTAAATGCCTGTTTCACTATAAATTTTACTGCATTGCTATTTGTCAATAATTGATTCACACACATATATGCGATTTGTACCCCATGTTACTATCCAGAATGTACTTAAGGCAGTTATTAGTATTTTAGAGATGTGCAAAACAGTTTGTGCATGAACTAGTCTACACATGAAGCATGAATTATTCCACACACACAAAACAGCTAGTTTCTGGTGGTTCAAAATGAAGCGTGTTTGGTCCAGAAACCAAAATGAAACAGAATTTCAACTTCTATACTGAAACAAACTGTTCTGGAAAGAAACAATGACTGGAGAGGAAAGGCAGGAAAAGGCCAGGAGCATTCAGCAATGGCAGTAAAGGAGAAGCAAGAGACAGGTGCTGGGGAAAAAAATTGGGGGGGGGGGCCTGGCTCAGGAATTCTGGGAGTTGAAGTCCATGAATCATAAAAGAGCCAAGGTTGCCTACCCGTTATAGGATATCAGCAATGTTGTTGAGAAGAAAGAGAAGGACATGTCATTTTGGGAGTCATGAAGAGGAAGGCCCATATTAAGCACATCCCTACCCAATCCCTCCCCTTCATGGATTACTGCCTTGTCGTGGCGAAGGGGCTTGCGTAATTCAATGAAGCTATGAGCTATGCCGTGCAGGGCCACCCAAGACGGACAGGTCATAGCTGAGAGTTCTGACAAAACGTGATCCACTGGAGAAGGAAATGGCAACCCACTCCAGTATCTTTGCCATGAAAACCCTATGGACAGTACCAAAAGGCAAAACGATATGACGCTGGAAGATGAGCCCCTCAGGTCGGAAGGCGTCCAATATGCTACTGGGGAAGAGCAGAGGGCTAGTACTAGTAGCGCCAGAAAGAATGAAGCGACTGGGCCAAAGCCGAAAGGACGCTCAGCTGTGGATGTGTCTGGTGGTGAAAGGAAAGTCCGATGCTGTAAAGATTTTTTCTCCATAGGAACCTGGAATGTAAGATCCATGAATCAAGGAAAGCTGGACGTGGTCAAACAAGAGATGACAAGACTGAACATCGACATCTTAGGTATCAGCGAACTAAAATGGACAGGAATGGGTGAATTTAATTCATATGACCACCAGGTATACTACTGCGGGCAAGAATCCCTCAGAAGAAATGGAGTAGCCTTCATAGTCAATAAAAGAGTAGGAAAATCAATACTGGGATACAATCCTCAAAATGACAGAATGATCTCAGTTCGAATCCAAGGCAAACCATTCAATATCACAGTAGTCCAAGTCTATGCCCCAACCACCAGTGCTGAAGAGGATGAAATTGACCGGTTCTATGAAGCCCTACAGCACCTTATAGAACTAACACCAAAAAATGATGTCCTTATCATCATGGGGGATTGGAATGCTAAAGTAGGAAGCCAAAAGATAACCGGAATAACAGGCAAGTTTGGCCTTGGAGTACAAAATGAAGCAGGGCACAGGCTGATAGAATTTTGTCAAGAGAATACGATGGTCATAGCAAACACTCTTTTCCAACAACCCAAGAGACGGCTCTACACATGGACATCACCAGACGGTCATCACAGAAATCAGATTGACTATATGCTCTGCAGCCAAAGATGGAGAAGCTCTATACAGTCAGTAAAAACAAGACCAGGAGCTGACTGTGGCTCAGACCATGAGCTTCTCCTTGCAAAGTTTAAGCTTAAACTGAAGAAAGTAGGGAAAAGCACTAGGCCACTCAGGTATGAATTAAATCATATCCCTGTTGAATATACAGTAGAGGTGACAAATAGATTTAAGGAATTAGATCTGATAGACAGAGTGCCTGAAGAACTATGGACAGAGGTTCGCGACATTGTACAACAGGTAGCAACCAAAACCATCCCAAAGAAAAAGAAATGCAAGAAAGCAAAATGGCTGTCTGAGGAAGCTTTGCAAATAGCTAAGGAAAGGAGGGAAGCGAAAGGCAAGGGAGAAAAACATAGATATGCCCAATTGAATGCAGAATTCCAGAGAATAGCTAGAAGAGATAAGAATGCCTTCTTAAATGAACAGTGCAAAGAAATAGAAGAAAACAATAGAATAGGGAGGACCAGAGATCTTTTCAAGAAAATTGGAGAGATGAAGGGAACGTTTAATGCAAAAATGGGCATGATAAAGGACCAAAATGGCAGGGACCTAACAGAGGCAGAAGAGATTAAGAAGAGGTGGCAAAATTACACAGAAGAACTATACAAGAATGAGCTTAATGTCCCTGATAATCACAATGAGGTGGTCACTGACCTCGAGCCAGACATCCTAGAATGTGAAGTGAAGTGGGCCTTAGAAAAGCTGAGCAACAACAAAGCTAGTGGAGGTGACAGTATTCCAGCTGAGCTATTCAAAATCTTAAAAGACAGTGCAGTAAAAGTGCTACACTCAATTTGCCAGCAAATTTGGAAAACTCAACAGTGGCCACAGGATTGGAAAAGATCAGTTTACATTCCAATTCCAAAGAAAGGCAGTGCCAAAGAATGTTCAAACTATCGCACCATTGCACTCATTTCTCATGCTAGTAAAGTCATGCTTAAAATCCTACAAGCTAGACTTCAGCAGTATGTGGATCGAGAACTACCAGAAGTACAGGCAGGATTTCGAAGAGGCAGAGGAACTAGAGATCAAATTGCCAACATACGCTGGATCATGGAGAAAGCTAGGGAGTTCCAGAAAAACATCTACTTCTGCTTCATTGACTATGCTAAAGCCTTTGATTGTGTGGATCATAACAAACTGTGGCAAGTTCTTAAAGAGATGGGAGTACCAGACCATCTTATTTGTCTCTTGAGAAACCTATATGCGGGCCAAGAAGCAACAGTGAGAACTGGACACGGAACCACTGATTGGTTCAAAATTGGGAAAGGAGTCCGGCAAGGCTGTATACTGTCGCCCTGCCTATTTAACTTATATGCAGAGCACATCATGAGAAAGGCAGGGCTAGATGAATCAAAAGTTGGAATTAAGATTGCCGGAAGAAATATCAACAACCTAAGATACGCAGATGATACCACTCTAATGGCAGAAAGTGAAGAAGAACTAAAGAGCCTCTTGTTGCGGGTGAAGAAGGAGAGTGCAAAACTTGGGTTGAAACTTAACATTAAGAAAACCAAGATCATGGCATCTGGCCCTCTCAATTCCTGGCAAATAGATGGGGAAGAAATGGAGGTAGTGACAGATTTTATTTTCCTGGGCTCCAAGATCACTGCAGATGGGGACTGTAGCCAAGAAATTAAAAGACGCTTGCTCCTGGGGAGGAAAGCCATGACAAATCTAGACAGCACACTAAAAAGCAGAGACATCACCCTGTCAACAAAAGTGCGTATAGTTAAGGCTATGGTCTTCCCAGTTGCAATGTATGGCAGTGAAAGTTGGACCATAAGAAAGGCTGAGCGCCAAAGAATTGAGGCCTTTGAACTATGGTGCTGGAGAAGACTCCTGCGAGTCCCTTGGACTGCAAGGCGATCAAACCGGTCAGTCCTAGAGGAGATCAATCCTGACTGCTCTTTAGAAGGCCAGATCCTGAAGCTAAAACTCAAATACTTTGGCCACCTAATGAGAAGGAAGGACTCACTGGAGAAAAGCCTAATGCTGGGAAAGATCGAGGGCAATAGAAGAAGGGGACGACAGAGAATGAGGTGGCTGGATGGAGTCACTGAAGCAGTAGGCGTGAGCTTAAATGGACTCCAGAAGATGGTAGAGGACAGAAAGGCCTGGAGGAATGTTGTCCATAGGGTCGCGATGGGTCGGACACGACTTCGCAGCTAACAACAACAACAACCCAATCCCTAAAGATGTTTTTGTTTAGAAAACCAAATTTATAAAAAAACATTTTGTTTGGAAATAACAGGTGCAAATATTGAACATAATCCTTTTACTAACCCCACAGCAGATTAACAGGACACAAACTCGTATTTGCATACCAGCTCCATTCTGGTATGATTAGTTGCATGGAAGTATACTTTTAACCACCAATAAATCTGATTCTAGTGAGAAGAAATATGCTTTTCTTCCAACTATTTATCCTATTCACAGGCCACCAAAATTAGAGGGTGCTTCCAAGTCCCTAAGCATTTCCTGCCTGGCTTTACAGGAATCATGGTTTCTAACACCCACCCCATTGCCTGAGTGATTGCTATTGCAAAAGAACTTTTTTCTTTTACTTAAGTGACTTTTCCATCAAAACCATTAAAATATGCTAAGCAAGAATGCTCTAAAGATTAATATAGACTCAGAAGAGAGTGCTACCTTTTTGGGGAAAATTCAACTCACTACATCAGAAGTCCAATTTGTACGTGCTAATTAATTTTTCACACAACTTACTTTTTGAGAAAGGCTGCAAGGGCCCGTACAAACTCCTGCTGGTTGACGTCTTTTACAGTTACTCCAGGCATCTGCAGAGGGGGGAAAATATATCATCTCTCCAATTTTAAAAATAATAATCATAGTTTCCTATTTCCTATTGAACCACCACTGCTGAGGAGAGGCCAGGACAGCACCCCTCGTTTGTTTATTACCTGTTTATTAATATTATAATTCCTAAGGCCGCTCGGCAGTTACCAGGAGGAATAAAGCATCCCCAATAAACAGTATATTGGAGCAACCAAGCAAAAATAGACAGCTCCACTGCCAGCAGTATCCCAAGCTGGAGGACACCCATATTGCCCTATCTTAAGGTTCAGAAAAGAAATGTAAGTTTGCTTTTCCCAGAAACCCCACTTTGAGGCAACTGGCTTCAGAGCGAAAGGGACAAGAATTTTGGACAGGTGACCAAGGATTGCAGTTTGTAATTCTGAATCCTACATCTGCTATTACTGGAATTAATAAGTAAGAACCATTATTTATATGACTTCTATTACAATGAGCTTAGACGTTTTAGCATCTGTAGAATGTCTATAGTGCAGGCTCTTTATTCTTTACATTACTCTACAGCAGATCATACTGTCCCTATTATCAAAAACCTTATCTATTCCTCTTCCTTCCCACAGAAAAGCAAAACACCGCATCATAAAATATGATTTTGGTGATTGTGTTAAGATTGTCCAAGTCCCTCCGTTTCTGGTTTCAATTTCTGCGAGTATCGTTTCCACCCCAACTTTTTAATCAGAAATATATATATATATATATATACTTAAAAGTAACAGATTCTTTAGGGGTTGTTTTCGAAGATACCTAAAACATCGGGCTTTAATAATATTTTTTTTGTCTTCGACCTACGAAGTCTGTTTTCCCTGTTTTGTTAACTTCTTAAGGGTCCAGGCATCGAATACTACTGAAAATAGATAGATGATAGATAGATATAAAGAGATAGATATAGAGAGATAGAGAGATAGATATAGATAGATTAGATGGATGATAGAGAGATAAGAGATATAGATATATTTATTTATTTATTTATTAATTAATTATATTTTTATACCGCCCTTCTCCCGAAGGACTCAGGGCGGTGTACAGGGCAATAAATACAAAAACAGAATACAAAAGTTAAAAGCGATTAAATAAATGCCCAAGGTTAAAACAATAATTAAGATGTATTAAAACCCCAACCCTAACCCATCAGACCAGGTCAGACTGCTCAAATAGATACGTAATTTTCTTCTCAGTAGCTGCTTCAAAGAAACAACCATCAGGAATAGTGGTGATATTTAAGATGCTAAGCTTCCCCAAGGTGTTTTTTTTTTTAAAAAAAAAGACGAATGTCAATAATATTAAAATTTCTGATCTATAAAAATGATCTTTCCTCGCAGTTATGCAGAAACATAAAATATGACTGATGTACAGTAAATCCAGTCAAACGAAGGTTTTGATTCTCGTCTCCCCACGTGTTTTTTTTCTCATTTCCAAGCGTCCCCCCTATTATTCCTCGGTTCCCTCCCACGCTGCCACATGGCCCAAAGGCCAGGCCCAAGGGAGGCTAGGCCGGAGCACCGAGAAAAATTAGAGAAGCCGAAGCCGGCCCCATTGGGGGGGTGGGGGGTGGGGTGTCAGCCGGACCCCCGGACGAGCCACGAGCCGCCACCTCGCTCACCGTGTTGCCGCCTCAGCGCTACCGGGCAGGAAAAAGAACGCACGGGGCTGCCCACCCGCTCCTCGCAGGGCTCCAAGCGTCGCGAGGTTTCTCTCGGCCAATGGTCACCTGCGAGACTTGGGCCTTGCCCAATCACGGGTGGAAGGCGGGGAGAGGCAGTGACCGCGCGATCTCCCTCCAGACGACGAGAACGGCTCGCGAAGCCGGAAGTCGCCGAGGCAATTTGCCCATCGAAGGGCGGAAGTCGATTCAATTTTTTTTCCTTCTTCTTCTTCTTCTTCCTGTTTTCCTAATCTGGATAATAAGTTTCTTGATTCTGTTTGTTTATCTGGGTTGGTATTCCCTTGATCTTCCTTTTCTAAGCAATGGGATCTATTGTTGCTGGGGTTCTGTGATAAATGTTAAAGATCTCCCCACATTCCAAAAGTAGGATTGCTTAATTATTATTTTTTTAAAAAAAATCTGTTTAGAATTTTTCTCCTTGCAGCTGCCAGGGTAAAATTGGTGCAAAAAGAGATTTTCTTACCCTACTAATATTTGGGGAATAAGGATGTCAAGTTCTAAACATGGCTAGACTATCCAAGGTACAGAGTGAGGCCCTTGCCTTAAGCTGCAGATTGGGAAGGGCAGAGAAGATTGTGATTTTATTGCCGTGCCTTTGGATGTGAACCTTGACTTCTCCTAAACCAGGGGTGGGGAACCTTGGCTCTTTTATGACTTGTGGACTTCAACTCCCAGAATTCCTGAGCCAGCTATTTGGACTTCAGGAGTTTTTTGTTCTAATTTGTAGAGGAACTCTTCTGTGATCCATGAACGGGAAGTGGCTGTTTAGCAAAGGAAAAGATAACAAAGAAGAATGTTGCCCCAGCTGGAAACCCCTTCAGAGAAAGGACTGAAGATTGCCAAGGAACTCAGAGGAAAGAATAAGAAATAGAATAGAATAGAACTTGAAGGGACCTTGGAGGTCTTCTAGACCAGCCCCCTGCTCAAGCAGGAGAACCTATACCGTCTCAGACAGGTGATTGTCCAGTCTTTTCTTGAAAATCTCCAGTGATGGAGCATCCATGATTTTTGGTGGCCAGCTGTTCCACTGGTTGATTGTCCTCACTGTCAGGAAGTTTCTCCTTAATTCCAGGTTGCTTCTCTCCTTAATCAGCTTCCAACCCTTGTTTCTCGTCCTTCCCTCTGGTGCTTTGGTGAATAACGTGACTCCCCTCATCTTTGTGGCAGCCCCTCAGATACTGGAACATCGCTATCATGTCTCCCCTATTTTTTCTTTTCTTTAAACTAGCCAAACCCAAGTACCACAGCCGTTCTTCGTATGTTTTAGTCTCCAGGCCTTGGATCATCTTAGTTGCTCTTCTCTGAATTTTTTCCAAACTCTCCAACACCTTTTTTGTGATATGGTGACCAAAATTGGCTGCAGTATTCCAGGTGTGGTCTTACTAGGGCTTTGTAAAGCGATTGGGCAGTCTAAAAGTCTCTACATTTCAGTACATTAGTTAACACAACAGCATGAAAGTGATTGCTGGTGTTCTTCAAGCAGTCGTCTTCCTCCCCTGTAACAAATGGCTCAGGCAGCCTAAGGCCTCTGTTTGAGGAAGACCTCTCTTTGGTGTGAGGCTGACGTCCCCTGGATCACCCCCACACAGCTCTTTGCTTTGGAAGGCACCCAAGTAAGTGACGTAGGGTTGGGGATATAGGTAGTCCTCAACTTACAACTGCAATTGAGCCCAAAGTTTATGAGACATTTGTTAAGTGAATGTTGACCCATTTTACGACCTTTCTTGCCTTCATTGTTAAATGGGTCACTGCAGTTGATAAGTTAGTAACACGGCGGTTAGGTGAATCTGGCTTCCCCATTGGCTTTGCTTGTCAGAAGGTCGCAAAAGGGGATGACATGACCCCGGGACACAGAGACGGTCATAAATATGAATTTTGATCATGGGACCTTGGGGATGCTGCAGCGGTCATAACTGTGAAATAGTGTCATAAGTCATAGTTGTCAGTGCCAATTTAACTTTGGATGGTCATTAAACGAACTGTTGTAAGTTGAGGACTACCTGTGCACGTGAAGGCAGACATTGGTATCCGAACAGTGCAGTGGAGAGAGGATGAAAGGCATATCTGGACTGTTTTACGAAGCAGAAGATCTTGGAGTAAGCTGCCCGGTCATATGTAAACACCCTGTTCCCAGGTTGGAAAGTTAAAAACTGGAGTGGTTGAGTTATCTAAAAGGCCCCATGAATTACCTCCGGCCAGGAGAATCTATGCTATTGAGGGTGAAATGGAAGTAGTTGAGGATTGATAGCTTTTCCTAGCAACTGCCTGAAACCAGCTTTATTAAGGGCAGCTGCAACAGATGGAAATCTATAGGCAAATCTGGCCAGCTAAACTTCCATTATTGATTTATGCCTATTAGCCCTGGGAGGCTCGCAGCCTCTGTTGGTAGAAAGTTAATAGGGAGAACAACATCACAAGCCAAAAATGCTGGTGGTAAATTATCTGTGGAATGAAAGTTGCAGGGTATCCCGAGCATTGTAAGAACTGGAGATCAATAATTCAAATGCATGTTTTCTGGCACTTATTTCTCCTTTCCTTTCCTTCCTTCCTCTCTCCCTCCCTTCTTTCCTTCCTTCCTTCCTCTCTCCCTCCCTCCCTCCCTGCATTCCTTCTTTCCTTCCTTCCTTCTCCCCTCCCTCCCTCCCTTCCTTCCTCCCTCCCTCCCTTCTTTCCTTCCTTCCTTCCTTCTTTCCTTCCCTTCCTTCCTTTTTACGTCCCCAAGATAACGATAAGATTTATTGCACCGAATGTTAAACCAAATCAATTTCATCTCTTTATTTAAGGGTCTAAAAATAGGGGCCAAGCTACCACCTTTGTTTAAATAATGGGCTTATCGACATTCACTGATGTCCATTATGTGCCTTAATGTCGCAATATTCAATAGCTTTGTGCAGTTCAACTCCCTCGCTTTCAATAATTGCTTTGTGGGTGGAAGCGATTTTCCCGTTGCTGTCTTAAGTGGGCCTTGGTCTATTGCATTCAGCTGACGACACCCCGAAGCAGACAAAGCACACAGACAGAAATGGGTAAAGGAGGGGTAGCCAAATTATACATTCTGCACCATTAGAAAAGTGGGGCTATTTTGTCCTCATTAGCTTGTTCAGAGCTAGCATCAGCAGGCATCAGCATCAGGGCTATTCAGAATAACAGAATCACAGAGCTGGAAGGGACCCTGGAGGTCATCTAGTCCAACCCCCTGCTCAGGCAGGGGAACCTATGCCAATTCAGACAAATGGCTGTCCAGGCTCTTCTTAAAAGCCTCCAGTGATGGAGCACCCCAACCTCTGAAGGCAAGCCGTTCCACTGATCAGTTGTTCTCATTGTCAATAAATTTTGAGCAACGTACATTCTCTTCCACTTTGCTGTTGCTCTATTTACAAGTTGTCCTCAAATTATGACTGTGATCTAGCCCGCAATTATGATCCGAAGTCGTGACGATCATTAAGCGAGTCATCGTATGATTGCGCCCAATTTTACACTTTTTTTATCACTGTCGTTCAGCAAACATGTTGGGGCAAATGCCTTGAACGTTAAGCGAAGGGCACAGTCGTTAAGCAAACCCATTGTTCACTAGGGGGAACGTTTTGCCAGAAACCAGAAGTAAACTCCACTTTCCAGAAAAACCATTAAAAATCACAGCCAAATGACCATAGGATACCACTAATGGCCATACATGCAGGCTGGTTGCCAAATACATCCCAAATACAGTCATGGGAGCATGTGGGGGAGGCCAGCTGTTGGAACTTTGAAGCTGGATTGTAAGTAACTTTTTCGGGTTTTGTTGTAACTTCAATCAGTCATTAAGCAAACGGTCGTAAGCCGAGGACTATTGTACTTGCTTCCCTAAGGATTAGGAGGGGGACCAATCACTTACTGTTCCTTCTTTTGCTCGGCAAAGATATCTTAGGTTCAAGAGGCAAGCTCTTCCAAAAATTTTAATCAGCACTGGATTGATCTATTGCTTATAAATCTTGCTTTTTTCAAGAGAGGAACAGGCAACATCTGTATTACTCCAATGAGTATATCTGCTAGCTACACAGTGACCACCTATTTAACATAATTTATAGCTTGACCCCAAAAGAAATAAGGTTAGAATTAATCTGGCTAGCAAAAGATATTATACTATATAAGCAAACACAATTGGATCTGATGTACCTTATTGTTATTTTGTTTTCATTTAGTTAATTGGTCAATGTAATTGTTTCTAATGAATAAAACAAATACATATTTTTCAGGCTTAATTAGGCTTTCAAGGGATTGCTGATCTGTCTCTTTTCAATTATCGTTGAGCGCTGCAAATATTTTAGGCTATTCCTTATTTTTTGCTCAGCAGTACATTGCAAAACAAAATGGAGTTGAGTCTTAGGCTCTGAATTGCTCTGTTCCCATCAGATGCTGCCAATGCGTGAGAACGAAGACAGGGAAAACCAGAATGAATGTATTTCTTGGATCCTTCCTCTATTTCATATTTACCCTTTTTTATACGGTGGGCTTCAATTGTGGATTGCAAAAGGTACAAAATCTGAATGCTTTGACCACCAAGAACTAAATGTAAAATCTCAGGTCACCATCATATTAACTAATTAAGAATTAAAATGCAGGTTATCAACTTTGGCTTTTTCAAGATGAATTTTGTCTTGGATGGATAACTAGGACAGCACTTATAAAAAACATGTTGCGGTGTATTGACACACCCTGGCAGGAGTGCTTTTGTTCAACATTTCACACAACATGCTCTAGGATATCACACACATAACATATACAAGTAGTCTTTGACTTACAACAATTTGTCTACTGATCATTTGAAGTTGCAACGGCATTGAAAAAAGTGAGTTATGACCATTTTTCAGACTTACAACTCAAAATTCAGACGCCTGGCAACTGACTCATATTTATGACGGTTGCCGGGGCCATGGGATCCCCTTTTGTGACCTTCTGACAAGCAAAATCGGTGGGAAAGCCAGATTCACTTAACAACTGTGTTACTAACTTAACAACCGCAGTGGTTCACTGAACAACAAAGCAAGAAAAGTTGTAACACGGGGCAAAACTCACTTCACAAATGTCTCCCTTAGCAACAGAAATTTTGGACTCCGTTGTGGCCGTAAGTCGAGGACGACCTGTACAGAATTCCCCATTTTTATTTTTATTTTCCAACGGATACTTTCTGTTCTGTGACAATTAAGCATGCCTGCTCCATGGGCAAGCGTTGGCTGCTGAAGATTCCGGAAGGAAGTAGATGTCTCATGTGGGCTGAGTTTATTAAGTTTATCTATTTATCGATGAGATTTTTTAACCTGCCTTTAAGTTACTATAAGTAACTCAAAGCGGCAAACATGCTTAACAGTCCTCCTTCCTCCGAATTTCCCCCACAAAAAACCCTGTGAGGAAGATTGGTCTGAGAGAGTGGGATTGGCGCAAAGTTGCCCAACCAGCTTTCATTCCTAAAGCAGGACTAGAACTCACAGCTTCCTGGCAACTGGCCCAAAGTCAAACAGCTGGCTTTGACTCAGCCTTCTATCCTTCCGAGGTCAGTAAAATGAGGACCCAGATTGTTGGGGGGCAAGATGCTGACTCTGTAAACTGCTTAGAGCGGGCTGTCAAGCACCGTGAAGCGGTAAGTCTAAGGGCTTTTGCTATTTGATGCCTAAGGCAGGTCTAGAACTCTCAGTCTCCTGGTTTCTAGGCCAACAGCTTCACCACTAAATCAAATTGGCTTTGTTTTGTTTTTTTCCTGTTTCGGTACGTAGGTCTGGGCATCTCAGCTTCTTCCAAGCAAACGGTATCTTTCTTCTTGTTTCACCCTGGAACCACCGCAAGGAATGCACAACGCTGTTAGTTTCATCCTTTAAAACTCATTCAAGAATGGTGCTTTCTCACTTCGGCCTGAGGATGGACTTTGGGACTCGGACCACAGCAGGTCTTCACGGAAGGCCAGCGCAAGACTCGATAGAGGAACACCGACCGGAGGGCCAGCCCTACATTTTTCTTCCTCAGAGCGTAGACCAGCGGGTTGGCCAAAGAGTTCAGATGGGAGAGCAAGACAGCCAGATGTTCCAGAGACTCGTACTGTTCACAGCTGGGGCACAGCAGCTGGATACAGTAGATCAGGTGCAGCGGCATCCAGCAGATGAAGAAGACGCCCACCAGGAGCAGAAGGGTGCAAGCCATTTGCATCTCCTTCCTCTTGGCTGGCCACAGGGGCCGCGACTGAAAATGGCCTCGGACGACACGAAAGATGTCGCCATAGATACCCAGCATGGCCGCCAAGGGCAGCAAGGTGCAGACTAAAAAAATGAAATAAACCAGAAACTCGGGGCTAAAGATGGAGGTGAAGGAACAGCGGCCCAGATGCTCGACGTGGCCGTGACTGTAGCTCAGAGTCTCAGGATCGCGATAGGCTTCAGAGAGAAGGTCTCTGGGAGGCTTATCCTGGATGACAAAAACGAAGACGGCTTTCTGGAAGTCGATGGCCATCGTCTTGTTTCCGCTCTGTCCATATTGCTGAAACTGGTTCCATCCCATCATCGGGGAGAGGCCAATCAAGAGGGACAGCAACCAGCAGAAGGCTACGATGATCAGCACCCAGCGCTTCTTCACATGCAAGGGGTAGCTGTCCAATGAAAGACATTCATGAGGATCTTTGGATGGGTAGAAAGCAGAATAACAGAATTGGGAGGGACCTTGGAGGTCTTCTAGTCCAACCCCCTACTCAAGCAGGAAACCCTACACCAATCGTGGCAAAACTTTCAGAGACCGAGTGCCCAAACTGCGACCTAAAACCCACTTATGTATCGCAGGGTGCAAGGTGGGCGTGGCCCACTAGAGGAAAATTCCACTTAGGGTTAGGGTTAGGTCGCCATGAACCCATACAGGAAAATGGACATCGCCAACAAACCCAGAGTGCTTGGGTATGGTTAGGAGGGCACTTACCTTTCTAGACTGCCCTATCTATGTTTCCTGGTAAAATACATGGGAAAATCCCATTGGAGGAAAATTCCACTTAGGGTTAGGGTTAGGTCACCATGGCCTCATACAGGAAAATGGACATTGCCAACAAACTTAGAGTGCTTGGGTATGGTTAGGAGGGCACTTACCTTTCTAGGCTGCCCTATCTAGTTTTCCTGGTAAAATACATGGGAAAATCCCATTGGAAGAAAATTCCACTTAAGGTTAGGGTTATAATAATAATAATAAGTTGGAAGGGACCTTGGAGGTCATCCTGCTAAGGCAGGAAACCCTATACCATTTCAGACAAATGGCTGTCCAGTCTCTTCTTAAAAACTTCCAGTGTTAGGGTTAGGTCCCCATGAACTCATACACGAAAATGGACATCACCATATATATTTTTTTGCACACAGTGGCTGAGGCTTAAAGCGAAAAGGTTTTATAAAACCCAGCTGAAGGCCTAGAGGCAACAACATGCTTGCTAACAGAGAAGGCTCTGTGTGCCACCTGTGGCACGCATGCCATAGGTTCGCCACCACGGCCCTACACCATTCCAGACAAATCAATGTCCAGTCTCTTCTTAAAAGCCTCCAGTGTTAAAAAAAAACTGCATTGTTAAAACCTCCAGCAGACACAGAACTGCTCAGGGTGCCTGGTAATCAGGTGGCAATATAAACTAAATTAATTAGTTCTTAATTATAATTAATATCACAATCAGTCAATTGCAAAAGGCAGCTTTACTTCGAACAACTTATATCCTGTGACGCTACTTTTAAGAATATTAAATAACAACATCTGCCTATCCCAGGTCCTGGCTAGGGAATTCTGGGAGTTGAAGTCCACACGTGACTTCAACTCCCAGCGACTTGTCCTCCAGCCACTAGTGATCTAGTTCATAAATCATGGTTAGACAATGTAATGTCTGAACTGGTGCTGATAAATTAGTTCGATTCTTGCCTTCTCTTAAATTAAAACAAGAATGCAATTGTCCAAAGGAGAGCCACTTAGAAAACTGTTTTGTAGGGTTTTTTTTATCACTGTTGTACACCATTAAGCTTTCCTCTGCCCTTACAAGCCAGGCAGATACCCAATAAAATAGCTAGCGACCAATTTAAGTGGCTGAAAAACAGATGATGTTTACTGGGTGGATAACAGCTTTTTCCCATCCTCAAGACAGTTCATCCTGAAAAAGACAATCTTGTTATTGTCCCAAAATACAAGATGATAAAATATATAAATGGCATTGTTAAAAAGAGAGAACTGATTTGAGACCAAATATTCTTCGGGCACAGCCATTCTTTTTTTGTCGCACAGAATGATCTCAGCTATGAAAACAAGCAAACCAAGATGAGTTGCCCTCAATTCTCTAAACAGAAAGAGAGGGAAGATTCACTACAGAATCCTCGACTTACGACCACATGGAGAACAGAACAGAATAGAATAAAGGAGTTGAATGGGAGCTTGGAGGTCTTCTAGTCTTCAAACGGTTGTCCAGTCTCTTCTTAAAAGCTTCCGATGAGCCCAAATTTATGCACGGAATTTCCATTGCTAAGCGAGACAGCTGTAAAGTGAATTTTGCCACATTTTCCAACTGTTCTTGCTATGGTTGTTAAGCGAATCACCGCAATTCTTAAATTAGTAACACGGTTGTTGAGTCAATCTGGCTTCCCCATGCCTTTGCTGGTCAGAAGGTTGCAAAAGGGAATCACGTGACGCCACCACCACCACCCCAGGACGCTGCAACGATCATAAATACAAGCCAGCTGCCAAGTGTCCAAATTTTGATCACTTGACCATAGGGATGCTGCAATGATCAAAAGTGTGAAAACCGGTCGTAACTCACTTTTTTCTGTGCCATTGTCATTATGGTCACTAAACAAATGGTTGCAAGTTGAGGACTACCTGTACTCCAACCTAGAGAAAGGTCAGGTATTTCCAAAGGCCTGTTTTCTGTCTTCTTCACCTGAATGTTCTCAAGAACATACGTTCTTCCCATGTTTTTACTTGAACAGTAAAAACATGGGAAGAACGTATGTTCTTGAGAACATGTCAAGAACGGTTGCAGGAACTGAGTATGGCTAATCTAGAGAAAAGAAGGGTGACGGGGTGACATGATAGCGGTCTTCCAATATCTGAAGGGCTGCCACAAAGAAGAGGGGGGGAGGTCAACCTGTTCTCCAAAGCGTCTGAAGGCAGGACAAGAAACAATGGATGGAAACTAATCAAAGGAGAGAACATGGATCGCCACGATAGGCAAACCTGCTCGCTAATGTTGGTGCTTTGAATCCAAGATGAAAATCCATGCTAAACTAATCAAGGAGAGAAGCAACCTGGAACTAAGGAGAAATTTCCTGACAGTGAGAACAATTAACCAGTGGAATGGCTTGCCTCCAGAAGTAATGAATGCTTCATCAATGGAGGCTTTTTAAAAGAGACTGAACAGCCACTTGTCTGACATGCTATAAGGCAGAGGTCCCCCAACCTTTTGGTCACTAGGAACCGGTTCCGTGAGAAAGGTTTTTCCATGGACTGGAGGGGTGTGTGGTTTCTCATGCTGTCTGCATCCCACAGATGGGGCTTCACTTGTTTGTGTGGCCCAGTTTCTGGCATCCTATGGCCCACAGACCAGGGGTTGGGGAGCCTTGGTATAGGGTCTCCTGCCTGAGCAGGGGGTTGGACTGGAAGATCTCCAAAGTCCCTTCCAACTCTCTTCTCTTCTCTTCTCTTCTCTTCTCTTCTCTTCTCTTCTCTTCTCTTCTCTACTCTACTCTACTCTACTCTACTCTACTCTATTCTATTCTATTCTATTCTGATTGATTGAAACATGTTCCACTGGCATCTGCAGAATCTCCATCCAGATAGCCGTGACTGTGGCTGACCTCTATCTCTCTCACACACACATTCAAGCTTCACACACTGGGATTCCGATCCAAGAACATGACTTGCCTGTTGGGTAGCTTGAGCTTCAAGTGAGTATGGATGGCTATCACCAACAAGAGGAGGATGGAGAACTGGGTGGTGACCAGTGGGAAGCAGGTGAGGAAGAGGCAGGTGTAGAAATACAAGGTATACTCCATACTGAGCACCATGGAGAAGGGGATGGCTACAGCACCCACGCCCAGGTCAGCCACCGCCAAGGACACAATCAGATAGTTGGTGATACAGCGCAGTTCCTTGTGCAGGTAGATGGTGAGACACACCAGCAGGTTGATTGTGATGATGGCCATGGCCAGGATGCTCTCAAGGACCACAAAACCAATATCCATGGCAGCTCTTGTTCTTGGGGATCATCTGACGGCCAGGTCACTTGTTCTTGCCGAGAGTTTGATCTATTCCATCCAAATATCTTAAATCCAAAAGGCCCGTCAACATCCACCTACCTCTCTGACTTCTGCAGTGTGAAACCTTAGCTTTTTGCTTTCCATGAGCAATAAGAGAGACCGATCTCTGTTTGCTGAGTGCATTGCCAACCCATAGATCAGATCTGTCATGGGCACGAGATAGCTTTTCATGTGAGATAGTGCATTAACCTCCGTGTATTAGAGATGTATTTCTAGAGTAAACCAATCAATGTAAGAGCTTAAGTGGATTGGGGTAGGCAGAGCTAGAGATAATAAAACAACCTGAACTGAAAGATATAATTTGCAGGGGGAGGTTATCACGCCAATTCTGGGATTAAAACTTCCCTTGTATTAAACATCTACCTTTCAGATATAACCAATGAGAAAAGTAGAGTAAAATTAGAATTGTGGGTGTGAGTGTGTAAATAAGCGCAAAATAATTGGGCAACTGCCTTGTTTAATTGCCCGATAACATCAAGGTTGGTAAACCATGCAGGAATTGATCCTGGCTTGCTACCATCTTCAAATGACCTATTGTTTCTATGCAGTGATAGATACACTCCAGGGGTCTCTGGAGGATGGGGGGGGGTTCCAAAAAGTCAAGGTGGCAGCCATCACGATGTGAACTAAGCTCCTCTCATTTATATGCAACACATAAAAATAGGAGGAGCATTGATCTTGGCTTGGTAGACCGTTCCTTTTGGTCCCTATTGCCCCATACCATTATCTCTTTTTCCTAAGCAGTCTTACTTTTGCCGCCATCTTTTGTCCATTTATTTCTAAGAGGCAACTTGGTCTAGTAGTGGTTAAAGAAACTAGGAGACTGTGAGTTCTAGTCCAAATCCGCCTGGGTGATTTTGGGCCAATCACAAGAAGATGGTGAGTTCTAGGCCCGCCTCAGGCATGAAAGCTGGTTGGATGACTTTGACCCAGTCCCTTCCTCCCTCAGACTATCCACCTCACAAGGTTGTTGTTGTTGTTGTGGGGAAAATAAGGGGAGGAAGGAGTGTTAGGTGTGTGTTTGCCACCTTGAATTGTTTATATAACTTAGAAAAGCAGGATTAAAAAAAAAGAATAAATCCATTCTTTCCTTTATGTACCTCTCTTTCTCCTCCCATTTTTATTCTTCATTTTTTTACCACTTTTGGATTCTGAGAGTAATTTTAAAAAAAAAACACCAAAATTTCAGTTTGCCTTTTGTAAATGAGGAGTGAAAATTGCTCAAAATAACACACAGTGTGTGTGTGTGTGTGTGTGTGTGTGTGTGTGTGTGTGTGTGTGTAATCCAGAAGGTGTCCAGCAAATCATCTACTTTTATGAAACTGAATAAACAGAGCTGGAAGGGACCTTGGAGGCCATCTAGTCCAACCCCCTGCTCAGGCAGGAAACCCTATACCATTTCAGACAAATGGCTGTCCAGTCTCTTCTTCAAAACTTCCAGTGTTGGAGCATTCACCGCTTCTGGAGGCAGGTTGTTCCACTGGCTAATTGTTCTCACTGTCAGGAAGTTTCTCCTTAGTTCCATGTTGCTTCTCTCCTGGATTAGTTTCCATCCGTTGCTTCTTGTCCTGCCTTTGGGCGCTTTGGAGAATAGCTTGACTGCCTCTTCTTTTGGGGCAACCCCTGAGATTATTGGAAGACTGCTGTCATGTCACCCTTAGTCCTTTCCCTTCTTTTCATTAAACTAGACCTACCCAGTTCCTGCTGAATAAAAATCAGCTTCTGCAAAAGAAAGATGTAGGAAATCAAAATCAACATCTGGCTGTGGCTTCGCCAGAAGCAACTTGCTGGTCTTGAGGGAGACGATGGTGGTCTAAAGAAGGTCCCTTGTCTGATAAAGCTGTTCTGTTTTGGGGGGTTTTTTCCCCTTTCATTTAAAGCATGTTGCTTAATGGCACTCTCCAGGTGTAAATGAGTTTCTATTTTTTTCTCTCATTAGATTCAGGTTAACTGCTTATTTTTTAGTATAGGCGCAGACTGCGGAAATGGACGGCTTGCTTTTGGCATGCCTTCCCTTCCACAAATGAATTCAGCACGTCCCTAATGGCCATTCCCCCACATCAGGTGCCTGCCTAAATTGGAAACCCCCATGCATTCTGGCTCTTTTTCCTAATTATTGAAGGAAAAATACAGCTCATCGGGGAAAATGTGCACTAAAATCTAAGGCAAGCTTGTTAGGAAGATTCTGGAGGTGGACAGATCTGCACAGATTGCTAACTGCCTTTCCGAGAAACAGGAGACCAATTAGAATCAGCCGGATAATCCCACTACCAAAATTGGCAGTGAAAAGAAAGGGTGGAGGGGAATTTCTCCATAATTCCCATGCCTATGGCTTCATCGTGAATATATTAGGATTTCATGGGTGGAGGGCCTTCTTGCATGCTTTACAAATAATAGCAACAGTCCTCCGGAGACTTTCCTTGCAAGCTGCATGGATTAAAGGGTGTGGGGGGGGGGAAAAATCAGAGACATATATAAGGGACTTCTCCGTGTCACCAGTGGCTTACTGCAGGCGGGATCATAGACTGGAGTTCTTCCAGTTTGCTTTTTTCCCCTTGCGGTAGGGAAGGGCAATGCTTTTTTTGTAAAAGAAAAAGGTGCCGGAACTCACACATGTCATACAACCCACCTTGCCTACCCTACAAGGTTCCATCCAAAAAAGGTGCCGGAACTCCATTCTGAGCATTCTGTGAGAAAAAAAGCCCTGAGGAAGGGACTTTAAAAGGATGGGCTACCTTTCTTGGCTGTGAGCTGTGCAGAGAGCACTAAAGTGACAGAGGATCATGGGATATACAACATCGATGCATTTAAAGATAAAAGGTTTGCCCTGTCCAGTAGCGTCCGGCTCTAGGTGGCTGTGCTCATCTCTGTTTCTTAGCCAAGGGAGTCAGTGTTGTCTGAAGACAATTTTGTGGTCAATGTGGCTGGCGTGGCTACAGCTGAGGCGCATGGAATGCTGTTATTATTTTCCGAGTTGAGTGGTACCTATTTATCTACTTGTGTTTCCATGCTTTCAAACTGCTAGGTGGGCAGGAGCTGGAGCAAGGAACAAGAGCTCACTCCATCGTGCGGCGTTCAGATCTCAAAACCCTGGGCTCTCAACTTTCTATATGTTTAAAGAGCAGGAAAACGTACACCCCACAGGAGAGGGGGAATTCAAGATAACTGTCTTCTCTTCAACAGAATTGTATTTGGGATATAGAGGGCTGCAGCATTTAACAGCATTGACCCGCAACAGGTGACCCGCAACACTGGGAGTTTCTCAGCCTTACTAGGTGGAGCAGACAGGAAACATGACTAGTTGTCCTAATTCTGCTTTATTGCAAAGCTACAGAATCTTGCAAGTCTGAAAAGATAATTCTCCTGTCTCCTCTTTTAGAGTCTAAGAAATTAGGGGAAGGGTCCCTTCTAAGCAGCTTGCTCCATCCACTACGCAGCTGTGGGCGATGGTGTCTCTTATCTGATTGTTTCTTAGACAGCTTTTCTTGGCTCTTTTTTCCTAAGATCTGTCCCACATGCTATGACAGGGTCTCCGATTGTTCTCCTTTGGAGACGGTGATTTTGGGGAGGGATGTTTCAAACACTGTGTTGAACTTGAGCTTATCCAAGGATTTCCACCGCCCTTTCTCAACTGGAACACTTTCCAAGGAAGCGGGTTTCAACTCCCAGAATATCCTGGACTTATGCAATTGGGGTTATGCCTCCTCCTTCAAAAGGTGGACAAATCTGCAATCAAGCCAGTCCAGAGGTAACGATCCAACATCCCTCAAGGGAATTGTCACCTTGATATGATTGCCCCACCCAATACAGACCTCGACTTGCAACTGTGCATTTAGTCACCGTTCAAAGTTGCAACGGCACCGAAAAAAAGTGACTTATGACTGTTTTTCACACTTATGACCATTGCAGCCTTCCCTTGGTCAGGTGATCAAAATTCAGAAGCTTGGCAACCAGCTTCTACTGTATTTATGACGGTTGCCATGTCCCAAGGTCAGGGCTTTTTTTCTCATAGAACGCTCAGAACGGAGTTCTGGCACCTTTTTTTGGATGGAACCTTGTAGGGTAGGCAAGGTGGGTTGTATGAGATGTGCAGTGTATGCCTCCCAGCATACACAAAGGACAGCACAGCAGGAGGCTGATGGTGCAGATCAGCAGAGGGGCTGGACAGCTCCGGGCGATGACTGCTCATTCAGGATAAGCCTAATGACTTAAGCTGTTGACAGCCCCAGGCATGGTCAGCCTGGTGGGAAGCCAGGATCTACACCCATTGTCACCTGCACTGGCAGGAAGCCCAGGTTTGAACTGATTGGATGCCATCCACCTGGGCAGGTACAAATAGACGCCAGGCTTCCCTGTTTCCCCAGTTCGTTCTGTTCAGAATAAACTCATCTTTACCCCAGCTCTGTGTCCGTCTCTATGTGAAGCACGCGACTTTACAACATGTGTGAGTTCCGGCACCTTTTTCTTTTACAAAAAAAGCACTGCCCAAGGTCATGTGATCAGCTTTGGGGATCTTTTGACAAGCCAAGTCAATGGGGAAGCCAGATTCATTTAACAACTGTGTTATTAGCTTAACAACTGTGTCAGTAAAGGTCATGAAACGGGGCAAAACTCACTTAACAAATGTTTCACTTAGCAACAGAACATTTGGGCTGAATTGTGGTTGTAAGTTGAGAACTATCTGTGTGATATTTCTTGCAGCCAACTTTCTGCCCTTGAAATATTTTGGATTACCGCCTTTGCTGGCCTTTAAACCCTGCACACAAAGGGAGTATCGACAGGGAGGAAGCTGTTTTAAAGTGATAATAACAACCCTTGAAATAACACTACCTATGTACAATTTTGTTTCCCAATGTAATAGACAGCATTACCAATTGATCTGCAGCCAGCAGAGGGCAGTGCAGGATAGGAATTTTGTCTGCTTTATTTTTCAATTTCACATTATTATTTTTCTTTTGTCTCTGAATCATTGTTGACCTCTGACAACCTCCTACGCTAATTCCTGCATTTTTATTGCAAGGTTGTTCAGAAGTGGTTTGCCATTGCCTCCCTCCTAGGGCTGAGAGAGAAGGCTGGCTCAAGAACACCCAGTTGGCTTCACGCCTAAGGTGGGATTAGAACTCGGGGCCTCTGAGCTTGTGTTTGCTATTTTGTTTTGTTGTTTTGTGTTTTTTTTAAAAAAAAGCAGTTGAAAGTTTTTGGAAGTTTTTCCAATCGCTCTGATTACACCCAAGCTGGGCAGCCAATAAAGGAAGGGGGGGGGGGGAAATACGGAGGAAAGGAAAAATGAAGAGTATATTTATTTACAGCTCTTCTTATGCTGCTGCTGTTTCCCCCACCTGGAATCAGCAGAGGATGATGCTTGCTCTCCCCACTAAAGGTTTTTGTCCTTCTTGTATTGCCTCCGATCCCAATCGCTTGCAAACCCCTGTTTTCCCGCCATCACAGTGGATAGCAAACGCTTCCCAGAGGATTTCCTTTAAATGTTACAACCAGATGTACATTGTGCCCATAAGGAGCTACCTGCCACCTATTTCGGAACCGGTTTTTGAAGCTGCATGGAAGAACACGGGGGGGGGGATTTTTCATCACATTCCCAAGATGGCACCGCAAACCTTGAAACAGTCTGTTTCAATACAAAAACATGATATGTAATGATGTGATGGCTGAATGGGATACAATATGCACACTCAGCTGATTGGGCTAATTAAATGAACTATTTATTTATTACATTTCTGAATTGCTCACCTCACTTAAGTGACTCTGGCCAGATTACAAGAGCCACTATAAACACATGACCAAAACAGGATTAAAAAAACAAGATTGAAAGGCACAGGTTAAAAGTGGAAATCAAAGCTTAAAACCTTCAGAAATATGGATCTGAACTATGCTTAGGGAGTTCTGGTTTATGAAGCTCCTGCAGTGGAAATTGGCTCCTCACCCATCTGGTAACACAATAACACTAAAGTGAGTACTTAAAAATCTGCATAAGTGCTAGCTAGGGGAATTCTGGCAATTGATGTCCACATATCTTAAAATTGCCAAGGTTGAGATACACTGAACTACATTGCCAAGGAAAGCAAAGAGTTTTTAGCCTTGATGTCAAATATAACACCCACCCACCCCAAAATATGATTTAATACATCAGGATGAAAACAAACAAACAAGCGGGAGTTTTAACATAAAGCCTGAACTCAGCTTGTGACACCCAATGAAGCCTCTTGAAATGCTAAAGCTCAAATATTATTATTATTATAAATATCTTAAAGATGTGTACTTAAAAGTCTGAGAATGATTTTGCACACTATGAATTTAAATTGACCGAACGTATCTAAACCAACTCTAGTAAGAAATGCAGCCAGGTCATTTTCAGGATGTAAAAGCAACTTGATCAATCCTTTGAAGTTCTATTATGCATTAGAGTTTTGAACCGGTCTACAACCGGTTCAACAATCGCATCGTGAATTTTTGAAAATTTTTCACGGATGGCACTTCTCAGGTTTTCCAAAGCTGAGGAGATCCAGCTTGGGTTTTCCACTTCTTGTTTTTTCTTTCTGAGCTCCTCGATATCCTCGTTCAGCTGGCTCGCTTCCTTCTCAAATCCCTCTTCCAATAAAGCCTTTTGCTCCTGCGGACACAGCAAACGTCAGTGTTATGAGACCGAAAGCAAAAGACGTGATTATTGACACAGACCGTGTCCAAGAATGTACCCAAAAAAGAAAGAAGATTCAAGATCGACTTGGTCAATTCCTGTCAAACTATAATTGTGTAAAGGACAAAAGCAGGAAATAACCTCACATGGACTATAGTGGTGGAATTCAGCCAGTTCACACCACTTTAACAGAGGGATAGAATCAAGATGACGTGAAGTGTTAATACCACTTTATAAGGCCTTGGTAAGGCCACACCTGGAATACTGCATCCAGTTTTGGTCACCATGATGTAAAAAAGATGTCGAAACTCTAGAAAGGGTACAGAGATGAGCAACAAAGATGATCAGGGGAATGGAGGCTAAAACGTATAAGGAACGGTTGCTGGAATTGGGTATGTCTAGTTTGATGAAGAGAAGGACGAGGAGGGACATGATAGCAGCCTTCCAATATCTCAGGGGCTGCCCCAAAGAAGAGGGAGTCAAGCTATTCTCCAAAGCACCTGAAGGCAGGACAAGAAGCAACGGATGGAAACTAATCAAGGAGAGAAGCAACCTGGAACTAAGGAGAAACTTCCTGACAGTTAGAACAATTAATCAATGGAACAACCTGCCTCAGAAGCTCTGAATGCTCCAACAATGGAAGTTTTTAAGTAGAGACAGGACAGCCATTTGTCTGAAATGGTGTAGGGTTTCCTGCCTGAGCAGGGGGTTGGACTAGATGACCTCCAAGGTCCCTTCCAACTTATTATTATTATTATTATTATTATTATTATTATTATTATTATTATTATTATTATTATTATTATTAAGTTCTGGAAGAGGCATTCACACAGAGAGCCGGTTGTTCACATATCTGAATCCCACCACTGACTCCATCCCATTAGGTCCCTATAGTTCAGCTCAGTTACTCTCTTGGCCAGGGTGAGGTGTGTCCTGCAGTGAACAATTCACGTGGCTTCTGGACCAGTTAGCATATAAAGTTGCATAGAAAATGGGAATTCAAAGCCATCTGTGTGTCAGAAATCTTCATTCCCCAAATCACGAAAGATTCTTTGCACTTTAAGGAGGGGGAAAATAATCCTCTTTTCATTTCCTCTTCTGTTACTCCTAACAGATCACTGCCAGAGCTGACATCATACATCAGTGCAGTGGCAGTATAGTCATGGGTTGTCTCGCTTAAGGACTGTGACAAAAGAGATACTTCAGGATCCAATCTGCATCCATCACTGGGACCAGCGGTATTGTCTTTCTGAGCTTGCTGACTTATGCTGGAGCCCATCTTTAGGAAAACTTCTCTCTGGCAGAGTGTGTGCTGTTGTGTGTATTTTTATGGCGCCTGTTGTATGTGGCTTTTTAGATGTTGACTGGGGTGTGTTGATGACTGGCTTTTAAGTCAGCGGTCATCATTTGCTTGTGCTGCCCAGCCCTCTAAATACTTGATAAGCTGGTGGAAAAATCAGTATTCCAATTGATTGACGAGAGGCTTGTTTCCTAGGTTTCAATCACTGCCCTGGCTGTTTTTGTACCTGCTTGTCCAACAATCTTATTAGCTGCAAAATTGATTGACGGGATGATTTGCTTAATGACCAGCCCAGATTGGATCCTGCAGCATTTTCCTGGAACACGTATATTCACCTTCCTTCGTGAAAGAGAAACCTGCAGTACGCTTGTCCTAAATCCATTGATTTTCAGTTTTGGAAGTCTGCATGTTTGTTGACACCCTACCGCCCAACTACAGCAAGCCCTTGCCGAGATTATCGTGTTACCCTGAGTTTGCTTTCGATCATCTTCTCATACTCTTCCAGCCTCTTCTTCTTTTCTTCCATCCTCTTCTTCTTCAGCATATGAAAGTTCATTTCCTGACTCTGTTTGTGGTCCTCCGACTTCTGTTTTGACATTTCTTTTTCCTGCTTCTGAACCTTCTTCTCTAGTTCTTTGGCTTTGGTCTTCATCTGTTCATCTAAACCGGGGGGGGGGGGGGAGGGGAGGAGGGGAGAGACATAAACAACTGCAGGTGATGTGCAAGTCGGCAAATACAGTAGTGGCCAAAATTCTGGAAACCTTTTGGGAAACGTGTACAAGTAGAAATGCCACCTTTGGTTAAGTTTCCACCCATTTTTCTTCTAATTTCTTTATAACTGTAGCCTTGCTCACTTAATAATACTATTTTACATCGCTTTCTGGGCGACCCGTCAACTCTTTGCATCGTGACTTTAATTTTATTATGTTTTGCAAGCTCACTAAATGAAAGAACACAAAAAACCCGACCAACTTCATACTGATCACATAACACACCGACAAATGCCCTCCTCTCAGCTTCGATACATGACATCAATCACTGGATCCTACCGTGATCTGGTTGGCTCATTGCCAAAACAAGATGACGCCTGATTGGCTCCCTAAACGCTCATGTTCATTGGCTACATTCAGATGAAGGAAAGCTGATATTAACCTAAGCAAGTTGTGCTTCCTTTTCCTGGTTATTTGGCTATAACGTTTCATAGAGTACAGTGCAGATAATTGAACAAACTTCATTACACTACATTCTTGATTAAGTTATCTTTCCATTGATATATAATTTTATGGTACTACTCTCCCCCCCCCCAAAAAAAGTGGTGTTATTAGCCATCAAACCTCAAAAATATACTTTTCCCAAAAGGTTTCCACAATTTTGGCCACTACTGTATTGCAATAAATAAGTAGATTTGGCCCACAGGCAGCCCTTCCTTAATTATGATCAGAGCCATAAAGTGCAATTCAGGTCGTCCTCGACTTAACAACCACACAATTAAGCCCAAAATTTCTGTTGCTAAGCGAGACATTTGTTAAGTGAGCTTTCCTCCCGTTTTGCAACCTTTCTTGCCACAGTCGTTAAGTGAATCACTGCAACTGTTCAGTTAGCAACACGGTCCTTAAGCAAATCTGGCTTCCCCACTGATTTTGCTTGCCGGAAGGTCGCAAAAGGGGATCCCGTGATGCTGGGACACTGCAACCGTCATAAATATGAATCAGCTGCCAAGCATCTGAATTCATGTCACCATGGAGATGCTGCAATAATTATCAGTGTGAAAAATGGTCGTTAAGTCACTTTTTTCAGTGCCGTTGTAACTTTGAATGGTCACTGAATGAACTCTTGTAAGTCGAGGACCAGGTGTACACATTTCCAGCCTCACCGTAACGAGGGTGTTTGGAACAGGAGAAGGCTATAGGCTGCCGTAGGGGAATTGCAAGAATATTGCCCAAAGAAGCATTAAAAAAATTAGACGAACATTTTAGGAAAGACAATTATTTCCCCTAGAATCCTTTTTTCTAAAAAAAAAAAAAAAATCTTGGATCAGCTCCTTCCTGAAGTCCTGGGCCCTCCGGCTCAGCGTTTTGCAGTTCATTTATTGGGATATAAATGAATGCAGTTACAAATATTGGATAATGCTGCAGAAAACCATCTTTCATTACCAGGTGCTTACTCATAGGGGAGAGGAAAGCATTTTCCCAATGAGTTTAAGGATAAGCAAGTCGGTTCCCGCCTTCAAAGCAGAACCAACATCCGACAGCTTGTTCACACCTTTACCTGCTTTTTCCTTCTCGCTCAGTTGAAGGGCTATGTCATTTTGAAGGATGGCTTTGGTGATGCCTTCCTTGCCGCGGTGGAATTCGTTCAGCTTCCTCCATGCCTGGTTGAAGGAAAAGAAAGAGTCATCTGGAGTGATGCAGAGATGCCACAGCGATGAGAAGGAAGCTTTGTCAAAGCTAGCCACTGAAAGATCTTCCTGGAGGATGGCACTGCTATCAAATGGGTGACAAGAAGTGAAATCTCATGCTGGATTGGGGGGAAATTGGCTTCCCGTAGCTCATCAAAAGGACATCTTAAATGCAAAAGCACAGTCTTGATGCCAATGATGGGAATGTTACCAAAAAAGGAAATCCATTTCTTCCCTCCAGACATCTGTTATCACGATTGGAAATAATAATAACAGAGTTGTGCCTGACTCTAGGGGGCAGTACTCATCTCCATTTCTTAACCGAGGGAGCCAGCATTGTAATTTCCATGGTCATATGGCCAGCATGGCTATAGCTGAGGCACACGGAATGCTGTTACCTTCCCACCGAAGTGGTACCTGTTTAACTTTTGTCGGCGGATAACACCCAGGGAGAGGGCCTTCTCTGTGGGTGCACCTGCCCTCTGGAACCAGCTGCCCATGGAGCTCAGGACTGCCCCTGACCTGCGTTCATTCCGCCGGGACCTGAAGACTTGGCTCTTTGAGCTCTCTAGCCCAGGCTGAGAATTTTAACTGTTCTATTTGCAGGGATAATTTAATCTTTTTAATTGTTTTTTTAACTTTTGTATTTTGTATTGATGTGATTTTAAAATGCCCTGTAAACCACCCTGAGTCCTTCGGGAAAGGGCGGTATATAAATCTAATAAAATAAAAAAATAAAATAAAATAAAATAAAATAAAATAAAATAAAATAAAATAAAAAAAAATAAAAAAAAATAAAAAAAAATAAATAAACTACTTGCATTTGCCTACTTTTGAACTGCTAGGTTTGCAGGAGCTGGAGCAAGGAACGGGAGCTTACCCGTTGTGCCGTGCTCAGGTCTCAAACTCTCACCATGTTTAACCACGGAGCCATTAGGCCAACCTAGATATGACATGCTTCATTTTCCCAACAGCTTTATCCAACGTTACAGAGTCTGGCCTAACAGAATTACCTCATCCTTTGTGAGTATTAATTTAGCAAACCTCATCATTTTGTACCATGATTCCTTTTTTAGGTGTATCATAGAATTGTTTCTCCACTTTCTGGAGGTCATTAAGATATTCCTGGTGGCCACCAGCTCGGAAGTAGCTTCCGTTCTTGATATTCTGCTCCAGGCCCTCAGATAGTGAGGTTAATAAAGCTGAACAGATTTCGGAGGATTTCTCTTTATTTTTCTTGCAGTAATCTTCCTTCTTGCTCTCCATGGTTTTCTGGTAGGAACAAAAGATAACAAAGCAAGAAGTGAGATTTGACAAACAAATCCACGTTTGTACATTGTATACATGCTGGTGGTCTCCCATGATTAAACAGACTTTCATCCCAATTTGAAATGGTAGATGCTCTTCGTTTAATTCAGAGGTCTTCGAACTTGGTCCTTTTATGACTTGTGGACTTTAACTCCCAGAATTCCTCAGCCAGGCATGCTGGCTGAGGAATTCTGGGAGTTGAAGTCCACAAGTCATAAAAGGGCCAAGTTTGAAGACCCCTGCTTTAATTTAACTAGAGCAGTGTCTCTCTTCAGGGCAACAGGGCTTTAAGATGTATGGACTTCAACTCCCAGAATTCCTCAACCAGTATTGGTGGCTGTGGAATTCTGAGAGCTGAGGTCCACACAACGTAAAGCCATCAAGGTTGAGAAACACTGAAGTAGAGGATCCTTAATTCTTAGAACAGGACCAGAATTTTCCAAAAGAGCTGATGATGACATCCCTCATCATCCTGTCAGTTCTCCTGGATGTTCCTTCCCACATCCATCGTTTGTCCTTCACTGCAATCAGGCACATCTGGTGATATAGCCATCCACCAATATCTTGACTAGGAACATCTACAGCACTTGTGTGAGGCTAGAACAAGAATACTATCTTTTGTATTCTTTTCTAAAATATTTTTTTAACTTTATTATAAGATAAAAATGCAGAAAGAAACTTTTTTATTATTATTTTTTTCAACTTTGAGCAAAAAGGTCAGGAGCATTTTCCGGACACAAACAAAACGAGAAGAGTTCTTCTCTTTAATTAAAACTGTTTGGCCATCTCTGTCAATTCCATATTTTCAATATTGTCTATAAAGGTTAGTGTCATACAAGATTACCTACCATGAGTTCAACCTGGTACTGACGTGTGTCATCCTTGAAAGCACGAGCCATGAACATCTGGAGAGCCTGTTCCTCACATGTTTTGTGTTTGTCCAGAAGTTCCTGGAGACTATCAGTGGGTAGCTGTAAGCTTTGGTCCATCAGTTGCTCATAGCGAGCAACAGCTTCCTGTAGGGCTGCCCTGTTCTCAATCTCAGCCAAGGCCGAGACTGTGTTCTCCAGGCAGGGAATATTCCCGCTAGAGATAGTATCCACATAGGTCTCAACCAACTTTGCTAATACTGCATGGAGAAAAATAACACAGATCGTTGAACCATCAGCCAGACATATTCAGCTATCGTTGCTCATTGTGGTGCAGACTCAAGAATTTAAGGCATTGTGCCATAACATGCTTGCCAATAGTCTACGTTGATTCTCACTCACCCAGGTCATGGTTGTCCTAAAGGTGCTTTTTCAAAAGGCAACTGGACTCTCTTGGTTTTTCCTTGACGATGTTTCACCTCTCATCCAAGAAGCTTCTTCAGTTCGGACTGAAGGACTCTCAGAAAGAGTGCTAATGGCCAGATGACCGCAGGGAATATCAATCCTTCCATTCTCCACCATCCAATCAGAACTGAAGAAGCTTCTTAGATGAGACGCAAAACATCTTCAGAGAAAACGAACAAAGTCCAGTTGAAAAAGCATCATGCTTGCCAGTTGGGATAGATGGTCCAGCCTGCATGGCTTTCTGGAGGAGAATTCATTCAACAGAATGAGGCATAATGCATGCAAATCTTCCAGCTCTCCCTGGCTTATCATAATGACACCCCAGACTTAACAATTGTTGAAAAGAAAGATAAAAAAAGTCTGAATAGTGGATGTGGCAGTACCTGGAGACAGCAGAACAGAAGAGAAAGAACTCGAGAAGATAACTAAATACAAAGACCTGCAAATAGAAATAGAAGGTTAAAAGGTAAAGGTTCCCCCGCACGTTTCCCGACTCTAGGGGCCGGTGCTCATCTCCGTTTCAAAGCCGAAGAGCCAGCGCTTGTCCGAGGATGTCTCCGTGGTCATGTGGCCAGCATGACTAGACGCCAAAAGCACACGGAACGCTGTTACCTTCCCACCGTCGTGGTCCCTATTTTTCTACTTGCATTTTTACGTGCTTTCGAACTGCTAGGTTGGCAGAAGCTGGGACGAGTAACAGGCGCTCACTCTGTTACGCAGCACTCGGGATTCGACCCGCCAAACTGCCGACCCTCTGATCGACAGGCTCAGCGTCCTAACCCACTGAGCCACTGCGTCCCTACCAAAATAGAAAGGCTGTGGCAAAAGAAAACAAAGATGGAACTAATAGTAATAGGCACCTGGGGGGCAAATCCAAAATAACTGGAGCACCACTTGAACACCATCAGCAATGACAAAATCTCCATCAGTTGCAAAAGGCAGCTGTACTCAGACTAGTTGACATCCTGTGACGTTACCTTCAACATCATCAAACAACCACATCTGCCTATCTCAGGTCCTTGAGAAGAACTCAATTGGAGCCAAATCCGATATAAACATCTGGCTGAGTATAGTTATTCCTCAATTTACGACCACAATTGAGCCCCATTTTTTTGTTGCTAAGTGAGACATTTCTTAAATGTATTTTGCCCCATTTTACAACCTTTCTTGCTACACTTGTTAAGTGACTCACTGCAATTTTTTAAGTTAGTAACACGGTTGTGAAGTGAATCTGGCTTCCCCACTGACTTTGGTTGACCAAAGGTTGCAAAAGGGGATTACATGACCCCGGGACACTGTGACCGTCATAAATATGAGCCAGTTGCCAAGCATCTGAATTTTGATCACCTATGGGGATTCTAAGGGACGCGGTGGCTCATGTTGTGACTCAGGGCCAGCCTGTGGGTCCGACAGCCGGCTCTGATGTATCGGATGACTCTGAGGGGGAGGAGGGAAACGAACCGGCTGATGATGGTTTGGAGGAGGGAAACGAACCGGCTGATGATGGTTTGGAGGCTTTGCAGAGTCCTCAGCCGGGGACCTCTTCTCAGCTGCATGAGCCCGAGAGTGCGGAGGATGATGACCCACAGCTGGCCCTGTTCAAGGACGCCCGACGCAGGAGGCAGTCAAGCAGGAACAAACAAAGAAAGGCTGCAGGACTCCTCGGGAGGAGGCACAGGGAGACCACGCCCTGAGCTCTCTATAAAAGGAGTGTTTGGGGAGGGGCTGGTTGCTGAAAGCAACTTTTCCGCTTGAGAAGACAAGCTCTAGTGTTTTTGTTAACTGCGTAATTAAATCTTGGCAGAAGCCTTTTAGCCTTGGACGCTTTCCAGTCTCTTCTTTTTGAATAGGGGTTGCGAGAAGAGGGCTGGTTCAGAACAGCTCAGTGGGTTAGGACGCTGAGCTTGTCGATCAGAAGGTTGGCAGTTTGGCGGGTCGAATCCCGAGTGCCGCGTAGCAGAGTGAGCGCCTGTTACTCGTCCCAGCTTCTGCCAACCTAGCAGTTGGAAAGCACGTAAAAATGCAAGTAGAAAAATAGGGACCACTACGGTGGGAAGGTAACAGCGCTCCGTGCGCCTTTGCCGTCTAGTCATGCCGGCCACATGACCACGGAGACGTCCTCGGACAAGCGCTGGCTCTTCAGCTTTGAAACGGAGATGAGCACCGGCCCCTAGATTTGGAAACGACTAGCACGCATGTGCGGGGGAACCTTTACCTTTACCTTATGGGGATTCTGCAACGGTCGTTAAATGCGAAAAATGGTCAAAAGTCCCTTTTGGACATGTGAAAAATGGTTACAAATCACCTTTTTCAGTATTGCTGTAGCTTCAAACAGTCACTAAATGAACTGCTGTAAATCAAGGACTACCTGTATACAACCAAACATCATCATCATCATCAAGCTAGAAGGACTCACAGTTGCCAGTGACAACATGTCCGCCTGGAAGAGTCTTTTCTTGGGATGCCTCATAAATATAATGGCAAAATTTCTTTGTTTGTTCCACAAATTCAGGCTCCAGCTGATTATCCACCATCTTTTCCAGATAGCGCAAGTTCCTACTTTTAGTAGGGCTATCAAAGACGAAGCATTTCCAGGTGGGGAAAAATAGTCGGATGCATGTCCGTGGCAGATTGAATATCTGCTTCTCCTGACTGTCACCTAGAAAGCAACATGTCCACCTTGCAGGTAAATCTGAATTGCATCTGCCCGTGGGCGTTTCAGGGAGGAAAGCTCCCATCTCTATTATTTAGTGCCATTTCACTGTTATCCTTACCAAGTACAGATTTCTCCTCTTACTTCATCCACCTTTTCTCTCTTATAGAGGCCACAAATCTGTAATGTGAGTTTTTCTTGTTACCAAGTCAGTGGTTTTGGATAGCCTTTATTTAACACACTGCACTGGGATTTACCCAGAAGGATTTTGTGGAAATGTACAAATTAAGGGTGACGTAGTCTTTTAACCTGTAGGCCAGGGGTGTCAAACTCAATTTCATTGAGGGCCACATCAGCATTGCGGTTGCCCTCAAGGGGCCGGGTGGGTGTGGCCAGGGTGGGTGTGGCCTACTGGGTGGGCATGGCTAGAGTGCCTATGGCCTACTGGGTGGGCGTGGCCAGCTCTACATCATTGGCACCAAGGGTGCCTATGGGGGCCTGGGCAGGAGTGGGAGAGATCTGAGGGTCTCTGGCAGAAGGAGGGTCTCTGGGCCAAGGCAGTGGGGGCCGTTCCCTCACTGTTTCCAGGATGGCTTTGCGGGCCGCATGAAATCACTTCGTGGGCCGGATCTGGCCCCCGGGCCTTGTGTTTGACATGTCTGCTGTAGGCTCAGCCACTGAAGTATATGCAAATTGAATCCCAAATTCCAGGCAATTGCAACCCTGATTTAAATTAATCGAGAAAAAGGAGCATTTGAAGAAACAACACCATTGCTTAGTGTACAAGTAATTTGGTTAGGGAACAACTGAGGAAGACAACTCAGCTTTTGTTCCAGTGCCACGAGTACTGTGACTGAAATGGGCTTCCTGAGAAAAACAGCTTCCTACTGGCTATTTTTGTTGTCGATTTAGCCTGTTTCAAAGTTCAATTACTTTTTTATTATACCATATCTGCTGACTCTTATTTTACAATGCTCTGTCACCCAGATGACTTTCTTGCCCAAATTAGTAGAGCCTACAATTTCCTGGTTTCTAGTGTGGTGTCTTCATCTCTAGATCAAACTGGCTTGGGTGATACTTTTTACCACTTGAGGTCTATTCTGGGACCTCCCTAAAGAAGGAAAATGTAGGCCTGATGCTTCTATTCCTTATTCAAGTGGTCACACAGATTTTCACGTTGCAATTGTCATCAGTTACCTTTTTTTAATTCCAGAGCGTGTTCGAGATATTCGTCCTCCGTGATGGATTGCCCATCCCGTTCCAGCTGCAGTGCGAAGTCTCGCACAGTCCAGACAAACGTTGGGAAGAAGCCGACAAATTCAGAAGAGTCGTCTGCATCTCCGGGACTGGAGGAAGCCTTGGCCTTGATATATTCTGACAACTCCGTCACAAAACTGTTGGCCCGGTTTAGGAATCGAGAAATGTACATGTGCAGTGAATACACTTAGCATGTGGGGAAACAGCTAAGTTTGGATATGATGTAGGCAATGAGTTTGGAAATGACGTAGGCAAGGATGTTGCTGAGGTCTACCACACTCCAAATCTGATTGCACGGAACGGGAATGGGGAATCATGGCCCTTTTATGACTTGCGGATCTCAACTCTCAGAATTCCTGAGCCAATTATGGTTATTTAAAGCACACACAAAAAAAATGACTTCCTTTTTTTCTCTCTTGCTTCTTTTTTGCCTTTCCTCTTTTTTCTCTTTTCCCCCCCTTTTCTTACTCTGTATTAATACCCCTTAATCTTTTACCTTCTTTCTTAAAACTGTTAATAAAACTCTAATAAAGCAAAAGAAAATTATCCCTGTTGAAAAGCAATGTGGTTCCAATAACAGACTTCACCTATTCATTGCCTCAACCCATTTTCTATGCCTCCTCAATACCCCAACATGTAAAGCAGTCAATATTCAATCTAGGTTTAGCACGCTGGGGAAATGCAGTGGGCAAGTTTGGAATTTTTTTTTATTTTATTTATTTTAATTCCATTTATATCCCGCCCTTCTCCGAAGACTCAGGGCGGCTTACAAGCTTAGCAGTAGCCTTCATTCTATGTATATGCCTGCTTATTAGGGCTTTCACACACACCCCCAAGCGGCATTATTACAAAGTCAGCTTAATTGCCCCCAACAATCTGGGTCCTCATTTTACCTACCTCGGAAGGATGGAAGGCTGAGTCAACCTTGAGCCTGGTGGGACTCGAACCTGCACTAATTGCAGGCAGCTGGTGTTACTTAAGGAGGCATTAGCCCACTGCTCCACCAAGGACATAGACAAGGATTTTCCTGAAGTCTACCTCACTTGAACTCTAACTGCATAGAACAGGGGTGAGGAACTATGGCCCTTTTATGACTCGTGGACTTCAACTCCTAGAATTCCTGAGCCAGCCATGATGGCTCAGGAATTCTGGGAGTTGAAGTCCACAAGTCATAAAGTGGCTGTAGTTTCCCCACTTCTGCAATAGCACAACGGAGCTATTCTTGAAAAGAATACTGAAGCTTGTCCAGAGCATTCTGATCAATGGTCCCCACACTGTTGTAGACCAGGGTGCTGCTTAACAACACGGCCAAAGCGAAGATCCAGGCATCGTTTTGAGAGCTGCCCTAGAGAGGGACAAGAATAGGTTATGTTCTGTTTCTCACTTCTGCTGAGTTTATCTATGCCTATTACAAAGTAATTTCTAATAAGCATACTGTACCATTCATTCACCACTCCAGAATTTATTCACCAAGTCATTCATCTATTCGGACAGTCGCAGGGTGCTGGGAGTTGTAGTTTAGGAAAATTTGAGGCCATGCATTGTAGGAGTTTCAAATAACAGTTGGGAAGGGAGACGTAAAAGCAAAGTAAACAGCTTTCCCCACTTACTTAGCTCGTCAGAAGCTGGCTAGGAAGGCTGTAAATGACTCAGGGAACCTACAGCTGTTGTAAATACATGCCAGTTGCCAAGGACCTAAATTATGATCACATGACCATGGTGATGCTGTGATGGTCATAAGTGTGAGGATATAAGATATCAGATATAAGACACTTTTTCCAGTGCTATTGTAAATGGATCGAGGCCTCTGACTCTTGAGCCATGTAGGGAAAATGTACGGTAAGATAATAGAAACAAGATCAAGACCAGTTCTAGAACCAGAACTAGCAGAAGAGGAGATGCATTTTAGAAGAGCTAGAAGCTGCACAGATACAATTTTTGTGCTTAAACAACCCATAGAAAAAGAATATGGAATACAATAAAAATCCCCTTCTCACATTTGTAGACCAAGAGAAAGCATTTGATAACAGTTGATAGGAAATTGTTATGGCAAACATTGATTCAATATGGAGTAAGTAAACATAGGTATAGGTTCTCCTGTTTGAGCAGGGGGCTGGACTAGAAGATCTCCTAGGTCCCTTTCAGCTCTATTTCTATTTCTAGTCTAGTTTAGTCTATCTGGTCTTCCATTCCATTACTCTACTCCACTCCACTCCACTCCACTCTCTAATCTAGTGTAGTCCAGTCATATATTATTCTATTCTATTCTATTCTATTCTATTCTATTCTATTCTATTCTATTCTATTCTATTCAAAAAAAAATCTTATTAGAGTATGCAGAAGCTTATACAGTGACTACGGAGGTCCAGTCAGAACAAACCAACGAACATCTGAACCCTTTATAGTAAAACTATCCCCACTATTGTTTATCACCTACATTGACAGGATAAGCACAGCCAAACCCAAGAATGGAAATAATATGAACAAACTTCTCTTTGCAGATGATCAGGCACTGATAGCAAGTACAGTTGAGAAACTGCAAAATCATCTTATGGACGGGAATGCCAGACAAATAATATGAAAATCAGCAAAGAGAAAAACAGAAGTCATTGAATTCTTTTATGCAAAGAAATATAAAAATATAAAAATCACCTTTTCCACATCACCTAATCCCTCAGTATCCAGAAGGACAAGGGTTTGCTTAGGCCTATCTGGATAGGGAATGCACCACATCCAGATTCCTTTAGTTTTTGCTTGCACTGTGGAGCCTAAGGAGAAGCCTACAAAAGGAAAAAAATGGGATACAGTTTAGATCTAAAACGGTCAACCTGCAACGTGTGAGCTACGGTTAATAATAAGAGACAGGTTGTTCACCTGTCTTTTACACCTTGAAACAGGAAGTTATGCAAGGGTGTAGTTTGCCGTGTGAAAACAGTCCTCAAAAATATTTCATTTTGCAATATAAGAAAAAGCACAAGAATCCTCAAAAGATAAGGGGCCTACATTTCTGAGAAGCTAAAAACACACCAGAGGAAGAGTGTGATTAAAATGACAATCTAAACATGCTGTAATGGGAGGTGAGAAAGACCTTGGGAGAAGGGCACTGGATCACTCACAAAGGGTATTTTGGAAAATGAAAGTGCAACCTGTCCATCGGAGCAGAAAACCCCAGATTTGGGGGGCTGGGGGTGTGTGCTCATTTTCCCACCCCTTGTCCAAATTGTCCTGGTTCACCTCTGCCCTTCTCACCTGAACTTTTGCCAGCCAGCTTGTTCATCAGGTAGGACTTGCCCGTGCGGTAGAGTCCCACGATGGCCACCACCACCACCGGCTTCCGGATTTCCGACAGCAAGTCAAGGGCCTCCGAACAGACCCGGAGGCGATTTTTCCTGTTCTCAACCAGGCACACCGGAGCCTCCATCCTGGATTTGAGGGAGATGCAGCTGCAGAGAGGATGGGGGCAGCTGCAGCCACTTTCTTCACAGCCAGCTCCCAAAGGAGGAGCATCAAAGACCCTTCCCCAAGTCCATGACTTCCAAGTGACATCAAGCCCATCCCAGGCCAGTGAGCGGATGGGCTTTGTAATCCCCAACAGATCCCTTCTCAAGCCATCTTCCCCCAGACCTCCAGAAGGCACTCGGCTGAAGGGCAGCGGGTCTTCTGGGCCAAGCCAGACCCCGGGCCAAGCCAGACCCCCGGGGACAGACCCGGTCCAAAAGGGAGTGAGGGGTCCCCAAGTCCCCTTCCCCGCAGCTACCTCGGAACCCCGCGCTGCCTCCGACCCACGCCCTGACTTGTCTGGCCCCCAAACTCCCCGGGGCTCAAACGGGACCACCTTCCCTGCAGCTTCCCCAGAAGCATTTCTTCTCCGGGAGCCCCCCCACCCCACCCCTCCCGCCCGCCCGCACCTGTCCGGAGAAACCCCTCTGGCCCTCAACGGACCCTCCCGCCAGCCCTCCACTCCCCCCACCCCAATTCCCGGGGGGCGTCTCTGTTTCCCGGGTCTCCCCCCCATCCCTCCCAACTGCTGGGTTAGAGCCCGCAAGGGGGGGTCCCATCCAACCTCAAGTCCGGAAAGTCTCTACAGCTGCGGCGAAGGACCGGAGCCCGGACGCGAAGGTGGGGAAAAGCGTGTCCCCCTTTTCCCGGTCTCCCTCCCCTTTTCCCGTCTTTGCAAAGGAGATCAGCCGGGGATCCTCCGGCTCTCTTCGCAGCTCTCCCGCGACCTTGCTCCTCCCGTGCTCGCCTCGCTTATCAAGAAGCTGCCAACCTCTCGGGCAGGCGGGGCAAATCCTGAAGACCTTTCCCCGTGTCAACTACGGGGAATTAAACCTGGCTGGGGATGGGAGGGGTGCAGAGAGAGGGAGGGGGGATCGGCTGAACCCCCAGCCTGAACTTTTCACCGTGGTTTGCACGCGTCGGGGGTTTGGAGGGGGGTGGGGTTTGTACGAACGCCGGTGCCACCCGTACGTGTGAATATAACGGACACGAGCGTCTTAGGTGGAGATTTTAGATTTAGATAACCTTTATTGTCACTTTTTTTTTAAACGGAGTGGAGTCGTGGCTAGCAGTTTGCGTTGGTTGCTTCCTCGCGGTTGACTTGCTCAAGACGTTTGAAGAAGATCCCCCTACTACAATATCGTACCTAAGCCAAAATGAGGGGGGAAAATGTATGGAGTTTAAGCCGGAACTATTTTTAGGAGGTAGAATTGTAGGTGATTATGAGAAAGTCTGAATTGATTTAGTTTTACATATATTAACAGCAGCAAGAATTGCATTTGCTCAATGTTGGAAAAATGAAGAATTACCGGCGGAGGAAGTGTTAATTAAAAAAATCTTAAAGAGTGCCGCAGAAATGGCTAGACTGACATCGATAATGAAAGAGAGAGAAGATTCAGTTTAGTTTAGAACATGGAATACTTTTTATAATTGGTTAGATAAATGAGGTAGAGGGAAAGGAACTTAATATGTATTAGTAAATTAGACATTGAAACCCAATGTTGCTGATAAATATTTTAAGCACTGCAATTACAAAAAAACCCTAATACAAATGTAATATTGTACCTAAGCCGTTAATAGTTTTAAAAAGTGCACAAATTGAAAACACAGGGAGGGAGGGAGACAAGATGGGTGTGGCACCACCAAGGTCTACTAGACAATTTCTGAAAGTTGGGAAGGAATTACCACTTGTCACCCCATAACTTGGAGGAAAGGCTGGAAAGTGGGGGGGGGGAATTGGGGTTATTGGATCTCATTATATGTTTAAGAGTGAGCGCCTGTTACTCGTCCCAGCTTCTGCCAACCTAGCAGTTCGAAAGCACGTAAAAAGGCAAGTAGAAAAATAGGGACCACTACGGTGGGAAGGTAACAGCGTTCCGTGCACCTTTGGCATCTAGTCATGCCGGCCACATGACCACGGAGACATCCTCGGACAAGCGCTGGCTCTTCGGCTTTGAAACGGAGATGAGCACCGGCCCCTAGAGTCGGAAACGACTAGCACGCATGTGCGGGGGAACCTTTACCTTACCTTTATATGTTTAAGCATGTTACTGGTAGAGTTGTGGAAAGCCATGAGCTACATGGGGTTTGCACCAACAACCTACAACTGGTGTGGTCCCTGTTGCTCTCTGAGCTTCATTGTTTCTTACAGATGTTTCATTACCCAACTAGGTAACAGCATCAGTGCTAGAAAGGAGTGGAGCCACCACCAACACTGTCACTATCACTGACAGAGCAAGCCACTAATATATAAACAAAGAGCAAATAATATATTTATTATAAATATATGCTCCATCCAGCCTCCAAGAAATGAATTGCTACATGTTGGTGACCCCCTTAATCTGAAGGTTTCCCAGCTCAGCTAAAAGGAACCAGCTTGATTCAGAGTACAAGCAGGAAACATAAATCTCTTGGGGGGGGTGTTAGATCATTATCTGGGCATGTTCTATCTCTTATCTATATTCTAAATGATTCTTGGGCAACCCAACCCAAGCTGATTTGTGAATTTATTGCAAATGTCTGGGACTTTGTCCTAATTATCTTGTTTTGCTCTTCCAGCCCTTTTAGTAACTAAGACTCCTTTAGTAACAACTCTTAAAAGCAGAGACGTCTTTAAAAAAATCCATGCAGAAGCCTTGGAAAAATGGGTGCCTTGCTTTGAGAAATAACTGAATCGCTTTTGAAACTGCTATTTTTGTTCTACTTTTGTTTCTGAAATGTAAAACAAGAATTTAAAAACTAAGGCAGGCAACTTATGCGGACTTTATACTGTACAGGGCAAAGACTGTAGTATTTTAGTACTGAACCCAGTTCTGGGAGGGCCACCCTCAATATGTTAATACTTTATTGCTTGTCGCCCCTTGCTTGCTAATGATCAGGATCCCTGGCTTTTCAAAAGCGCTTACAGCTATGCCAATTAGGGCTTTCTCAATTTATGTGATTTAATCTTTGCCCTGTACAGAATAAACAGGTTGCAGTTTCCTCCCTTGTGTGATCACTGGCTATTATCGCACCAGGAAAAAACTAATCCAGCATTTGATGGATCAATTCATGGTTTGACCCACGTGGGAATATTGATTTCAACCAGATCCTTCCATGGTGTTGTGGTTCCCATCAATCCGGATGGCAGACCTTTGGGTTTTCTGCCTAGATGCAGACTAGGAGGTTGAGCAGGTGTTGAAAACACTATGATGGGTTGTCAAAAATGTCCACCTGTCTTTCAAATATATATTGGAACTGTAGTTCTAAAGCAACTTTTTTTGGGTATAGATTTTATTAGTTATTATAGGGTTAGGAATAAGGTGGGGTCATGGTTGGGGTTGGGATTGGGGTTAGGATTGGGTTTTTTCCAAATAACATTCTCAATATTTAGTTAACAGCATAATGTCTGGGTTCATGTATTGAACAAACAATAGCAGATAATAATTATCATAAACAATACATTAAATAATCACTCAATAGCCTTCTTGCTAATATATGTTCAAAATTACATATCACATTCCTTTCTAATTCGTCTTTCTAGCCATTGATAGAAATTATCCCATGTTCTAAAGTACACTTAAGTTTTCTTTCTCTTTTATCTTTAAAGTCAATCTATCTATTTCTGCACACTCTAGAATTTTCTTAATTAGTACTTCTTCAACTAGTAAGTTTTCATTTTTCCAATGTTGGGCAAATACAATTCTTGCTGCTGTTAGTACGTGTAATATTAAATATCTGCAATCTTTCTCATAATTAGCTCCTATTATTCCTAACAAAAATAATTCTGGTTTAAACTCTATTTGTTTTTTAGTCATTTTCTCCAACCCTAAATGTATTTTAGCCCAAAATCTTTTTTGCTTTAGGGCATGTCCACCAGATATGATAATAAGTACCTGGTTTTTGTTTGCATTTCCAACAGTTATTTGAAGTATTTTTTAAACATTTTTGCTAATCTCACTGGTGTCATATGCTAAAGCAAGTACTTTCTTAATGTGGCTCAGCTGCAATGCAAAAACATGGATACTGAGTTATCCCATGCTTCAGTGGGATGAGAACAGTTAAAAATAGAAGAACAAGGTTAAATGCACAGGTTAACAGTGAAAATAAAAAAATCAGAACTCTAGGAGTTTGGAAGTTCTGGTTAATGAACACAATAAAACTGTTATTAAAGAAAATATTTCAAAATCCGTTATCAGTGCCCAGGAAATTCTGGCAGTGGAAGTCCAGATGTCTTAATGTTGCCCAGGTTGATCAATATTGCCAGGGAAAGTAAAATAAATTAGGCAAAGAGCATTCAGATGTAGAAGCTAAATTGGGTGGGTGTTGAAAGAGCCGGTCTGTTAGCATTTGATTGGCTCAATTTGGGCTTTGTGACATAAACAAACCCCTCCAGACCTGATTTAAAACATCAAGATTAAAACAAACAGGAGCTCAACATAAAACCTGAACTTAACTTGTGGCATCTCAAGAAGCCGATGAAGCTTTGGAATCAAATCTCAAGCTTCTTAAGAAATGTCCCTAAAGTCTGAGAATGATTTTTGAATGGCATGAATTTAAATTTACAGAACGGGTCTAAAATAAGTGTAGCAAGAATGCAACCAGGTCATTTCTAGGAAGTATAGGTGCTTCCTGGGAGAGAATCTAGGAAGTAGAGGCACTTCCTGCGAGAGAAATTAGGAAGTAGAGGCACTTCCTGGGAAACTAGGAAATAGAGGCACTTCCTGGGAGAGAAACTAGGAAGTAAGAGGCACTTCCTGGAAGAGAACCTAGGAAGCAAGAGGCACTTCCTAGGAGAACTTCTTGAAATCTGTTTTGATTAGAAAGGCTTGATCGATTTAGAAAGTGCCGCAACAGCTTTATCCAAAATTATGGGCATTGCGTCAGTGAGTGCCTTTCCCAGAGTTTCCAAAGCTGAGGTGATCCAACTTGATTCTTCCATGGCTTCACTTTTCTTTTTGAGCTGCTGGATCTCCTCTTTCAGTTGGCTTGTTTCCTGCTGAAAACCCTCTTTGAAGAAAGCTTCGAGGTAGTCCTCGACTTACAACAATTCATTTAGTGACCACTGAAAGTTACAACAGCACTGAAAAAGGAGACACTGACAATTTTTGACACCTAACGTCCCGTTGCAGCATTCCCAATGGTCACATGATCAAAGTTCAGATGTTTGGCAACCGCCTCCTATTTATGATGGTTGCAGTATCCTGGGGTCATGTGATCACCTTTTGTTGACCTTCTGACAAGCAAAGTCAACAGGGGGGGAGGCCAAATTCAAACAATAAACATGCTACTAATTTAACAAGTGATTCATTTAAGAACTCTCTCTCTCTCTCTCTCTCTCTCTCCCCCCCCCCCTGCGCTCGCCTCGGGGGTTTTATAGAGCTGCAGCAGCCACAACCGAAAGCGAAAGCGAAAGCAAAGAAAGCTGGCCGGGCTCTTCGCTTCCCGGAAAGCGGCTGACTTCGCCGCAAGCGAGTTAAGCACCTCTGAAGGGCGCAGGGTCCCTGCCAGGATGATGACCCCCCCCCCCCCGGACGGCTATCGGATAGAGACGTCTTCACGACCCCGAGAGTCTGATCTTTTGCACCGTGCTTTGCACGCGTAGAGGTTTCCGGGCTTCTACATACCCGCGCGTGCCACCCCTTTTTGTGGATATAGACGACGCGAGCATTTGATATAGGGGTTGCGTGGCCCCCGGTATTTGATCTAAGTCAGGGGTCTTCAAACTTGGCCCTTTTATGACTTGTGGACTTCAACTCCCAGAATTCCTCAGCCAGCATGGCTGGCTGAGGAATTCTGGGAGTTGAAGTCCACAAGTCATAAAAGGGCCAAGTTTGAAGACCCCTGATCTAAGTCATTTAAAGACTTTTGTGTTTTTTTTTAAATGCTGCAGGGAGGGAGGGAGGGAATTTATAAGTTGCATCATATGGCGAGACTTGCCTCCAACTGCGGTTGGCTGCGATCCTTGGAGTGATGCCCGCAAAGTCCATAAATATGCACGCACGCGCGCGCGCGCCCGCAGCCTTCCAAGAAATGAACCGCTGGATCCTGGTGGCCCCACTAATCTGGAGGCTTCTCAGCTCAGCTGAAAGGAACCAGGTTCATTCAGAGCATGGGCAGAAAACACAAATCTCTCGGCAGCTTTGTAGCGAGCGAGATTATCTGGCCACGTTCGGTTTCTGATCTGCATTCTAGCTAGCAAAAGACCTTCTGGGCATAACAACCTCAAGCCTTGCTCGGATCTGTTGCAAATATCTTGCACTTTGCACCGATTACCCTTTTTGTTCTCCCCGCCCACTGGTACCCATTAGTGTTGTATATGCCTGGGAAAAGCAGAAAAAAAAAATAAAGAGTTAACTTTTTGCTAACCAGTTAGCAAATGTATGCAAGAAACACACCACAGTAGTGATGAGGGGACTTCATCCTGACGTCAACTGGGAGTTAACTTTTTGCTAACCAGTTAGCAAATGTATGCAAGAAACATACCACAGTAGTGATGGGGGGACTTCATCCTGACGTCAACTGGGAGTTAACTTTTTTGCTAACCAGTTAGCAAATGTATGCAAGAAACATACCACAGTAGTGATGGGGGGACTTCATCCTGACGTCAACTGGGAGTTAACTTTTTGCTAACCAGTTAGCAAATGTATGCAAGAAACACACCACAGTAGTGATGGGGGGGACTTCATCCTGACGTCAACTGGGAGTTAACTTTTTGCTAACCAGTTAGCAAATGTATGCAAGAAACACACCACAGTAGTGATGGGGGGACTTCATCCTGACGTCAACTGGGAGATGCATCAAGTCGGAGATTGAGCAGGTTCCTGACCAATCTAGCTGACAGCTTTATCCCGGAAAAGATAAAGAGGAGGGGACTATAGGGACAGGTAATAGTGGAAAACTTTGTTTCCCCTTCTGTTCGTGCCAGGTCTGGTTTTTCTGCATTTGCAGCCCTTGCTTTGTTGTCTTTCCCTTCGTTATTATATTAATTCCGGGGAGTTGGGGGGGGGACAAGAATGCATGTAGGTTTGGCTGAGAATGAATAACCGGCCAGTCCTTCTTTTCACTAGACTCGATACACCCAATTGTGCAACCGTTCTTTATATAAGGGAGGTCTCTTTTGAGGAGGGGGGGGGTTCAGAAGCCCAGCCCCTCCCGCAGGTCCCCAGACCGGAGCGTTTCGCTTCCAGCCCCCTTCCTATTTTTACTCCTTTCTCAGATTTCCTATTTTGGGCACCCGCTTCAACAGGCGACGCGAGAGCCGATCTCCGCTCTTCCATCTAGGACAGGGGTAGGCAACCTCGGCTCTTTTATGACTCATGGACTTCAACTCCCAGAATTCCTGAGCCAGTTGAAGTCCATGAGTCATAAAAGAGCCGAGGTTGCCTACCCCTGATCTAGGAGAAAAGCATGCGTGCGCTCATTGCGCACATCTTCCGGTTTCACTTTTGCTCTCACTTTCCCGCCTTTTTCCGCGTGGGAAAAAATCCAGGCGATTTCCCAGAAGTTAGTTGCTGTAGTTACAGTCCTGCTTCGGTAGCAAAAGTTGTGAGGTCTGGTTCTTTATATTTTTTCCTCCCTGGCCTGGATGTTTTTGCACGTTGCTTCGGGGAACTAGGTATGTTTCTAGCCTAAACACGTAGCCTAAACACGTATGTTTCTAGCCTAAACACGTATGTTTCTAGCCTAAACACGTAGGGGAGAAAACTATTAGCAGTTTTCCAATACTTTTAAGGACTGTCACTGGGAAGACGGGGTCGATTTATTCTCCAAAGCACCCGAGGCCAGGACAAGAAGCAATGGGTGGAAGTTCCTCAGAGGGAGACCCAAGCTAGAATTAAGGAGAAATTTCCCGATAGTGAGAACCATTAATCTGTGGAACAGCTTGCCACCAGAAGTTGTGGGTGCTCCATCACTGGAGGTTTTTAAAGAAGAGATTGGATATCCATTTGTTCAGAACGGTAGAGGGTCTTTCGAGTCCCTTCCCGCTCTATAATCCTATGAGTTATCATTATTTTATTTTTCTGGATGTCCGAATGGGTGTGGGTGGAGGACCAGTGAAGTCAATCTGCAAAACCCAGAGAGATCCTGCAGTGTCTCCCCCCCCTTAAGCCGCCCAGAAGTAATTGGTGGCTGTGCCTCCCCCACTTAGAGGGGGGGACGGTGAAAGGACAGTCCAGTTGAAGTCCAAAGAGAAATCCTATCCCTTTGCCTCTAACTAGGGGCACCCTTGTGAATAAGGACCCCAAACTCCAGCCAGGACTTGGAAGAGACGCACTGAGGGTTGGATCAGAATTGAGGCCTGGTGTAATGCATTTTTTTTTAAAAAAAACCCGTCTCCTGCCCTTTTAAGTAGTGGGGAAAGTCCCCTACGATTTTAATTGACGTGGTTCTGCATGGTTTGCCAACACAGGCGGTGCTCGACTTACAAGCCCTAATAAGCAGGCATATACATAGAATGAAGGCTACTGCTAAGCTTGTAAGCCGCCGAGTCTTCGGAGAAGGGCGGGATATAAATGTAATAAATAAAAAATTCCATTGTTTACCAAGATGATTGTTAAGTGATTCATGCTCAATTTTGCCACGATTACATTGAGCTCGAGTGTGGTTGTAGGTTGAGAACTATCTGTACTTTTATAAAAACACAAGTAGTACCTTATATTTATTTGAGTACAGTGGTATTTATACAATATTGACTAAAGACGATTAATGCTTTCCTGTTTAGATAAACCTTGAAAGATAAGCTGATATCAATATTCACTAGGATTTACAAATGTTAATGGTGAGAGAGAGAGAGATAACAATTTCCGCTGAAAGGATAAATATGTGTATTCCGTGTGTCTAATGGGAAGCTGGGTATCCATCCCAAAAAAAGGAATAAGTTATTGCTCTTCTTTGCTCACCACCATCTGCTGGGGACCCAACTAGCCAGCATACACAGTTAATCCCTTGATTAATGTTTAGGCTTAGTTGAGATTTTCAGTGAACAAAGTAACAAAAGAGGAAAGAAGAGAGATGGTATGTTAAAGCTACCAACCCCATTCTTGAGGAGAAAAATGGCTTTTTGCATTTCTCCAAAATGCCGTGCTCGATTAGTTATAACCTGGATTAGTTAAATGGATGTATCAAACTCAGGCTAGTTTAGAATTTCAGGGGTATTGTTGGTGCAAACACACCGAGAGTTAATTCAAATGCCACTTTGGATATGTCGGGCAAATCCAGTCACAATTTATCATAACCTCGTTTTCCCTCCACGTGCGCTGGATAATAAAATGTATATTTCTTATGTCCCTTTTAAGGAAACTTTTTTTTTTGCTGCTTTATATAAAAGAGGCGACACCCCCCCTTTTGGACTCTCTTTGACGCTCCCTTCTCCCCCCCCCATGGTTTTGCAATGGTTCGGCCCAACTGTTGCTCGTTCCCTCCTCCCCAAATGTCCGTGGGGGGCTGCCCCCCCCCCCCAAACGCCGGCGCGAGCGTCAGTCCCTTGGCCTTTTTTTGTATTCACTGAAAAAGCGACAGTTTAAAGCAGGCAAATCAGGAGGATTTTGATTGGTCGTTGGAGTTGAGGGGAAATAACAGCCCGACCTTGATTGGCTCGCCGTGCCCGGGGAGGATGTTAGGAAAGCTGCTATTGGCTGCTTGGCGGCGAGCTGTTGCAGGGACCGTTTATAGTAGAGAGGTTTCAGAAATGCAGATTTAATTCTTATTTGGAGTTCCTCTCTGTCCCGGTGCTCCCCAGCCAAATAACCCTTATTATTGCAAGATTTGCTCCCGAGGGGCAGGATAACGCTGCACGTTGCTGCCTAGTCCCCGAGAGTGACTAATCAGAGAGGTCGAAGATCCCTTTGTTGCCTCACAACCATCCTGGTTGAGGTCGACCCTTCTAAATCTTTTTTTTCCTCCTGATTGAAAAGCTGAAAGTACCTTTAAAAAAAAATAAAGGCCTGTTTGCCTTGCAGGCTCTGCAGATCTCTTTCTGCCTCGCCAAGACGTGGGGAGGGGGGCGCCCGTGGGGCTCCTTGGGGTGCAGCTGCATCCCTGCTTGTTGTGGGACCCTGCTTCCCACATGGGGCTCTCGCCCGTTGTGTGAAGCCCTGGGGCCTTTGGTTTTGGTCTCCTGTGAGGCCTGTCGCCTTTGCAAACCATGGTTTATGCTTCAGGATAGGGGAAGCCAGCCAGTTGCGGATGAGCCAGCAACCCAGGATTAAAACAAACCGTGGCTTAGCTCAAGCTGTGATTGCAGTGGAAACGACCTGAGGACTTTTCAGAAGATGCCACACGCGAAGAGGCCCCTCTTAAGATGGCCAGCTGGGGTCCAGTCTGCACCCTTTGTCAACCCTTTACTGCCCTGGAAGTTCCATTTATTTCATTTAATTTCATTTATTATGGCTGCCCAACTTTGATGGACTCGTCCAATTCCAGCCTAATCATTTCAGTCATATCAAAATGACTCTCCTGGTGTCTGTTCATGAATGTTGCAAATATCCCCAAGCAATTTATGGTGACAATTTAACGGGTCAGGCTTTCCCACAAAAGCCCTCATTTCACAGAGGAGTATTAATTCCTGGCCTCTAATTGTCATCTTTATGGCCTAAAGCCATCATTTCGCATATTTAGAAATGAATTTCCTGGAAGCAGATATGGCTTGCTTTAAAATAACACTTTATTTATTTTCCTGTACATGCTAATCCCTCTCTGACAGTGATGCTCTAAAGTCGGAAAGCAACCCCAAAATATAAGGGGAAAGTGCATGTTTCAAATAAGGGAAAAGATAGGAGATGGATGGCAGGATTGAATCTGGGGGATGTTTCTGATGTGTATCAAACACGGTACCCGAATTTGGGGGGGGGAGAATCCATTTCCTAAACTGTAGCCAATTAACTATGTGGTTGGATCTAGTCTGGCTGAGGAAAAGCCTTTACGTTTTCTTCCTCCCTCTCTTTCAGATTCACACATTATGGGGGACAATGAGGATTTTGATGCCGCAGGTGCCCCAAATGTTCAGAACAGCCTTTCAGACTCCTCTCTGGAGAACAGCGTCACGCAAGATGACTACCCACTTCCCACCACTACACGGTCTCCAACCTGCGCCCGCTGCCGTAATCATGGCATTAGGGTGGCGTTGAAAGGCCACAAGAACTGTTGCCAATTCATGGACTGCCAGTGTGACAAATGCATCCTCATTCTGTAAGCTAGGAGGGGGAACATGGTGAAAATAAATGTTGGGCTTTGCTGTTCTTGGGAGATGCACTGCAGCTGATGGCATCAACGGATGCGTCTCAGTAGGAAATGTAAATAAGAACCAAGTTGCTCTTTGCAGGGATTTGGTAGCTTGGAGACATGTTCAGGAAGGATAGTGCCTGCTTTAGTTTCCGAATAACAATGGCTTCCGGTTGACTTTACAGCTTCTGGGCCAGTAACTTGCTCTGGAAACATAAAACAGCCTTGGAAGTTTACAATTTTAATGGGAGAAACGTGATTTTATGCTAGCATCTTTAAAGGCTTTTTTTTAAGCAGGGATAGACAAAATCAGACCCTCTAGATTGTGCTAAATTCCAAGTCCCGTTTGCTTTTGCCAAGGGAAGATAGTAATCGCCCTTAGATTTATATACTGCTTCACAGTGCTTTACAGCGTTCTCTGAGTGGGTTACAACATCAGCCTCTTGCCCCCAACAATCTGGGTCCTCATTTTACCAACCTCAGAAGGATGGAAGGCTGAGCCAACCTTGAGCCGGTCAGGATCAACCACCTAGCAGTGGGCAGAGTTCGCCTGCAATAGTGTGTTCCAACCACTGCGCCCTCACTTGAACAACATGAGGGGACGCTGCAGGTAGTTGTCGACTTATCACAATTGAGCCCAACATTTCAGTTGTTAAGTGAGTTTTGCCCCATTTTACGACTTTTCTTGCCACCGTTCTTAAGCGAATCACTGCAGTTGTCAATGTTAATAATATCGTTGTTAAGTGAATCTGGCTTCCCCATGGACTTCGCTTGTCAGAAGGTCACAAAAGGGGATCCAATGTCTTCCGGATGCTGCAAGTGTCATAAATATGAGCCAGTTGTCAAGTGTCCCAACTTTTGATCACATGACCATGGGGATGCTGCAACGGTCGTTGTCAGTCGTAAATCACTTTTTTCAATACCATTGCAACTTCAAATGGGCTCTGAATAGTCGTAAGTCGAGGACTACCTGTATTAATTACCCATCCCTTGTAGAACCCAAGGCAGATCCATGAAACTGTTCCTGAGCTACAAGCCTTTATATCCCCACTGGGTTAATTGACAGGCTAACCTCAAAAGGAAGTGAAATTGAGGAAGAACAGAAACACGCTTTGTACCCGATTTACAATGCATCCTGTTCTCTAACCAGTGGGGTTTATTTTATTTATTTATTTATTTTATTAGACTTATATACCGCCCTTCTCCCGTAGGACTCAGGGCGGTTCACAAGGTTTTTTAAAAACAATACAGCAGATTACAAAAATTAAAAACAATTAAAATGATTACATTAACCTTGACATAAAAACCCCAATTAGAATACAATTAAAACCCCAGTTAATACTCTCAGTCCAGGCCAGAAAGCTCAAAGAGCCAGGTCTTCAGGTCCCGGCGGAATGAGCGAAGGTCAGGGGCAGTCCTAAGCTCTACAGGAAGCTGGTTCCAAAGGGCCGGCGCACCCACAGAGAAGGCCCTCCCCCGGGTATTGTCCGCCGGCAATCTTTTACCGGCGGTACCCTGAGAAGACCCTCCCTGTGGGAGCGCACAGGACGAAGGGAGCTTGATGCCGGCAGCAGGTGTTCCCTCAGATATCCCAGACCCAAGCCATTTAGGGCTTTATAGGTCATGACCAGCACCTTGAATCTCACCCGGAGGGCAACCGGAAGCCAATGCAGCTCGCGGGGCAGAGGTGTTACGTGGGAGTATCGGGAAACCCCCATGACAACCCGCGCGGCTGCATTCTGCACCAGCTGAAGCCTCCGGGTGGTCCTCAAGGGCAGCCCCATGTAGAGAGCGTTGCAGTAGTCCAATCGGGAGGTCACGAGCGCATACGTGACTGTGCGCAGGGCATCTCGGTCCAGGTAGGGCCGCAACTGGCGTACCAGGCGAACCTGGGCAAAGGCCCTCCTGGTCACGGCTCCTATATGGTCTTCAAAACGTGAGCCGTGAATCCAGGAGTACGCCCAAGTTGCAAGCCCTATCGATGGGGGTAACACCTCACCCCCCATCATTAAAGGTGGAATGGACTGGTTAGTCCGAGATGCCAGTATGCACAGCCACTCAGTCTTGACGGGATTGAGACGAAGCCTGTTTCTCCCCATCCAGACCTGGACCGCCTCCAGGCAACAGGACATCACGGCGAGGGCATCACTGGGTTGGTTCGGGGTGGAGAAAAAAAGTTGGGTATCATCAGCGTACTGATGATACCCCACCCGGAAACCACGAATGATCTCGCCCAGCGGCTTCATATAGATGTTGAACAGGAGGGGGGAGAGAACCGACCCCTGAGGAACTTCACAAACGAGAGGCCTCAGGGTGGACCTCTGCCCTCCCGTCAACACCGATTGCGAGCGGCCCAGGAGATAGGAGGAGAACCACTGCAAAACAGTGCCTCCCACTCCCAACCCCCTGAGATGCCGTAATAGGATACTATGGTCGATGGTATCAAAAGCCGCTGAGAGATCTAATAGGACTAGGACAGAGGAGCAACCCCTGTCCCGAGCCCGCCAGAGATCATTCACCAGCGCGACCAATGCCGTCTCCGTGCTGTGCCCGGGCCTGAAACCCGATTGGTACGGGTCCAGATAATCAGTTTCCTCCCGGAACAGAGGAAGCTGATGCGCCACCACACTCTCAACAACCTTTGCCAGAAAGCAAACGATAGTTGTTTAAAATTGCTGGGTCCAGGGCAGGCTTCTTGAGAAGGGGCCTCACCACCGCCTCCTTCAAAGCGGTGGGGAAGACACCCTCACTCAAAGAGGCAGATATTACTGCCTGGAACCAGTTTATTATAAAATGGAAGCAATAAAGTCTCTTTGCTTCTCTTGACCAGTTGAACTTCTTTTTGAGTTAACTTGCTGTGCGGTCAGTGGGAAGGATTATTATAATAATAGTCCAAACAATGCTATGTGATGGTTTGTCTTTACTACTTCTGGTATTTCATTGTTAAAAAAAAAACACATTGGGTCTTCTAGGCAAAGACGCCGGATCATGGCTGCCCAAGTGGCTCTTCGTAGGCAACAGGAGATAGAGCTGAAAAAGCCGTTTGGCGAGGGTTTGCTACAGCATCAGGACAGTGGGCCACCCAACTCCCTCCTCCTGGCCAAACCGCTGAAAGCAATTAAACCATGCAGGGGAGGGACAGGTAAAACCATTTCTAGCATCTGCGAAACAATACAAATACAAAAAAAAATACGCTACAGTGGCTTAGCAACGAGTAGATGATCTAGAACAGTGGTGGCGAACCTTTTAGAGACCAAGTGCCCAAACTGCAACCCAAAACCCACTTATTTATCACTGGGTGCCAGGTGGGCGTGGCCCACTGGGTGGGGGTGGGGGTCATGGAAGATTGGGTGGGTGTGGCCAGGGTGGGTGTGGTCACCTCAATGTTGCTCATGGGGAGGGACACCTGTGGGGGGTGGGCAGGGTTGGGGGAGCTCCAGGCGGTCTCTGGTAGGTATGGTGGTAGGCAGGAAACTCATCCTGGGGGGTGAGGAAGGGAAGGGGTGCCATTGCCATGGGGCAAGGCAAGGGCTGGGGCAGCTGCTGCCTGACACCATCGGCCCCCACACACAGAGTCTAGCGAGTGCATGGGGGCCAACGGTGTCCGTCAGTAGCCACAGCCTGCTGGCCCCTTGACAGGTGCACTCTGGGGCTCCGCAGCCAATTGCCAGCAGTTCAAAGAAGCCGCCTCTGAGACGGATGGTCGGCCAACAGCTGAGGAGGTGATGCAGTGGGTCGTGCCTGGGAAAGGGAGAGCACGCTATGCCAGGAGGCATGGGATGTGGGGAGGGAAACCAGCCGTACTGGGATGCATTCAGCCCCGTGGGACCTCGGCGAATTAGCAGGCGGCTGGTTGAAAAGGGACAGGTGCCACCTCTGGGGCATGGCACGGGTGCTCACAGAGAGGGCTTGTGAGTGCCGCCTCTGGCACCTGTGCCATAGGTTTGCCACCACTGATCTCGAAGAAGTGTTTCTCAACCTTAGCAACTTTTTAAAGATGTGTGGACTTCAACTCCCAGAATTCCCCAGCCAGCACAGCTGGCTGGGGAATTCTGGGAGTTGAAGTCCACATACCTTAAAATTGTTGATATCGGGAAACACTGATCTAGAAGACGTGACACGTCACTACTGGGGAAACCGGTGTGGTTCAGCCTGGGAATCAAACAGGGACTCAACACTGGATTCCTTCTCCCCTTTGATTGGATAGACAAGAAGGAAAACGAAGAACCTTTGATTGAGTCTGAAGATGGGCTCCGGGGAACTTCAGGACTCCTGCGAAGACAAAGGCGGAGAAGTGCAAGGAAGGTGAGGAAAGGGCTTCTTTTTGACCAAGTCATTTGAACAGCCGATTCCACGGAGCGCCTAACCTGGGATAGTTCCCCGAAAGCAAGATTCCTTTGCAAAGTGTAACAGAATCCACGAAAAGTTGGGGGGCGGGGAGAATTAAGGAATGCTATGTGTCTCATTCTGTTACCAGTATAGTATCCTCGATTTGCAACAGTTCATTAACTGACTGAAGTTAAAACTGAAAAAGGTGACTTACGGCCATGAAGTCACCTGAAAAAGGTGACGTATGACCATTTTTCACACGTATGACCGTTGCAGCATCCCCGTGGTCATATGATCAAAATTCATATGCTTGCCAGCTGGTTTCGTGTTGCGGTGTCCCGGGATCGTGTGATCAGTTTTTGCAATCTTCTGACAAGCGAAGTCAAGTCAGTGGGGAAGTCAGACTCATTTAACAACCCCTTGTTATTAACAACTGTGATAAGAAAAGTCATAAAATGGGGCAAAACTCACTCAACAAATGACTGGCTCAATAACAGAAACGTTGGACTCAATTGTGGTAGTAAGTCAAGGACTACCTGTAATTTTTTTATGCAGAAAATCTTAATATTTTGTTGGGAAAAACGTTTACCAATCGGTATTTAATAATCACCATGTAGCCATTCATTCTCACAAGCTGAAACACGATTCCCTAATTGGCTGTGCTAACATAGAATTATAGAGCTGGAAGGGACCTTGGAGGTCTTCTAGTCCAACCCCCTTGCCCAAGGCAGGAGACCCTCTACCACAGAAGTCCCCAACCTTTGGGGCACCAGGGACCGGTTCCGTGGAGAGAGGTTTTTCCGCATACCGGAGGATGCGTGGTTTTGTGTGCTGCCTGCATCCCGCGGATGGGGCTTGGCTTGTTTCTGCGGACCGGTTGCTGGCATGCCACGAACCGGTACTGGTCCACGGACTGGGGGTTGGGGACCCCCGCTCTACCATTCTGAACAAATGGATATCCAATCTCTTCTTTTAAACCTCCAGCGATGGGGCACCCACAACTTCTGGTGGCAAGCTGTTCCACTGATTAATGGTTCTCACTGTCAGGAAATTTCTCCTTAATTCTAGCTTGGGTCTCCCTGTGAGGAGCTTCCACCCATTGCTTCTTGTCCTGGCCTCGGGTGCTTTGGAGAATAAATCAATCCTGTCTTCCCAGTGACAGTCCTTAAAAGTATTGGAAAACTGCTAATAGTTTTCTCCCCTACATGTTTAGGCTATAAACATACCTAGTTCCCCAAAGCAACGTGCAAAACCAACCAGGCCAGGGAGGAAGAAGAATGAAGGACCAGACCGCACAATTCTGCTACCGAAGCAGACCCGAAACTACATCCTATATAGTACAATAGTGATTTTCTAAGGGTAACTAGCTAACGTATTTAGTGGCTCTAAGTAAGCTTTTCTGAAGTTCCAAAAAAAAACATACACGGTTGTTTCGAAAACTTAAAACATTTGCTGCAAATACATTTCAGTAAGATAGTTGCTAGTGGGGGCGGGGGATTCATTGGCATCGCAGAATACCGTGTAGGATGTTTAGCAGTGCAGTATGGAATTGGGTATGTGTAGTTTAATGAAGAGAAGGGTGAGGGGTGACATGATAGCAGTGTTCCAATCTCTCAGGGGCTGCCCCAAAGAAGAGGGAGTCAAGCTATTCTCCAAAGCGCCTGAAAGCAGGACAAGAAGCAACGGATGGAAACTAGTCAAGGAGAGAAGCAACCTAGAACTAAGGAGAAACTTCCTGACAGTTAGAACAAGTAACCAGTGGAACAACCTGCCTCCAGAAGTGGTGAATGCTCCAACACTGGAAGTTTTTAAGAAGAGACGGGACAGCCATTTGTCTGAAATGGTATAGGGTTTCCTGCCTGAGCAGGGGGTTGGACTAGATGACCTCCAAGGTCCCTTCCAACAACAACTACTTCTTCTTCTTCTTCTTCTTCTTCTTCTTCTTCTTCTTATTATTATTATTATTATTATTATTATTATTATTATTATTATTATTATTATTATTATTATTATTATTATTATTATTTTTTACAAGATGTTTCTTACACTAAGTTATATTACCCGTTGTCCTTCAGGAAAATTCCTGGCTGCCTCTGTCTCCTTGTTCAAAAGTCAGTGAGCTGCCCTGGGCCCTCAGAGGACATCAGGCCCCTTCTCCTTGGTTCCCACCGCCTCTTGCAATGCCCCCAAGTTCCTTCTCTCCTTTTCTGCCTCCGGAACATCCCTTTCATCTTCCACCTATGGAAGGTAGGTAACCCATCGGTCATGAAGCTAGCATGGGTGTCCCACCTTTTGGCTTGCCTGGGCTGCACGGAGTGAAGAGGAATCGTTTGGGGCTGGATATAAAATATACAATATAGTTAATGTATATAAATCACATAATAAAAGTTTACCTGTCATGGTTCTGAGAGATGAAACTCTTCAAAGAACTTCGAGGCAGTGTTTACCTTAAAGAATCTTTATTCGAGTAGCATAGCATCGGCACGCACATGGTTGAAGCCAAAATCTGAATTCCCCTCCCCTGAACATGTAGTACCTAGTGCAAATCCCTCCTCTAATTAACAGTCATAAATCACATTCTCCAATTAGTTTGAAATGTGGGCTTTCCCTCCAGTTCTCCAGCCCCCCCCCCCCCCCCGGTTTCTTATCATCTCTTGTTTCAAACAGCTTTGAAACATGTACTGCTACAATATTGTTATGTCTAACTAACTCCCATACACATTTTTCCTCTCCCCCCCCCCCCGTATCATCTAATTCTAACTTAAGAGTAACACACAAGTTGAAAAAGGCTGCATTTCCATATGTTGTAAAAGCAAGAACATTTGATGTTAGCACCGTTGACATTACCATTTTGTGGGGCCGCATTACTAACTGTCCATGGCCACGTGCAGCTGGTGAACCATGGGTTGGACATACTTGGTGTAGTGATTAAGGCACCAAGTTACAAACCAGGAGATGGTGAGTTCCAGTCCTTCCTTAAGGGGGTCCTTGGTGCTCTCGGAGTTTGGTTGTTTTCATGCAGACATTTCATTATCCAACTTAGAAAACAGCCAAGCTCAAAGGACCCCTCATTTCAACCCTACAACTGTTCTCCTTTGTTATTCCCACCTTAGCCAGATAAGTGGCCTTGAGTGACTCAGCCCTAGGAAGAAGAAGGCAAAAGCAAATCTTTCTGAAAAATCTTTTCCAAGAAAACAGTAGGGATTTGTCTAAGGCAGTTGCCAGGACTCACTGACTGAAAGGCACAAAGGGAGAAAACAGCATAGTTCAGTTTGATGTGGGCTCAGTGAAACAAGCAGTCAAATACCAGGATGAACACATGGTTGTTTTCTGGCTTCACTTTTCCTGTTTACATCTAAATGGAATAGCGACTCACTTCACAGAACTGTTCTTAGAAATTATGCAAGAAATTTTTCATGATTACAGGTGGTTAATAAATTAAAAAAATGCAATTCACCCTTAGCATGGATTCCAGTCCCCCCCCCCCCGGTCATTTCTTATATTTTGGGAAAGGAGATGTATGGGAAAAGCTCATTTTCATTTGACATCTTCTAGTATGCTGCCTCAATATTAAAACTGACTGCACTTAACTACACGAACGTAATTATAGTAAAGAGTTCTAAATTGCACTAGCAGTGAATGAATCATTTAAATTTACAAACTCCGCTGTTTACCTATCAGGAAACCAATTTTCATCAAATCAACGAACCCAGGAGTAGAAATCAAAAAGTGCCATTCATATCCCTTTGCTAGCAAATATTGAGTGACAACTTTAATAGAGATGGTCTGTGACCTAACATTTTTTGAAAACCATTGGTAGATGCTTTCATCCAGGAGAAAGGTTCAAGGAAGCATCAGGACCACACGTTAAGTTCCAGTTAAACTGATTTATTGCTCGTGTCTATACACGAGAATCTAGTCAACTAATGGCCAGCATTAAATTGGCTTTAGATAAGAGTTAATGGGATTCAAAAGGGACTGGACTCGCATGATTCCAGGCTGATTCCTCTCTTAACTCTGCCCCCCTCCAGGCTCTGCCTTTTCCTACAGTTGCCTGCAAAAACTCTACCTCGGCCTCAGTTTTATACTGTAAGCCTCTTATTGGCCTTCCTACTCAGGCTACACAACAGCCACTTAGGGCTTCCTTCTTTTTCTGCAGGTTGCAATGGAAATGAAGCTTTATACACACCAGAGAGTTACCTGTCTGCTCCAGGGCAAGTGTTTCATCACGTGCCTGGTGTTCCCTGGTGCCTATCTCCACCTACTGACCTATCGAGGTACACTGGGCTTGTGAATGATGGCAAATATACGTGTCCCAGCATAATGTTGCAGGATCCAATCGGATTCAGTCACCCGGACCAGAAGTTTATCCTTCCAAGCTTTCGGATGCGTGTTGGGGCCCATCGTCAAGAGAACTTATTTTCTCTCTCCCAAAAAATGACACATTTTATAGAGAGAGGTTCCCTGAGGATGGGCTCCAGCACGAGTCCAAAAACTTGAGAGAATAAAATCTCTGGTCTCGGTGACTGACTCAGATCGGATCCTGCTGCAGTGGGCTCCTTCAGCATTTCTGTACAGAAAAGATCCTGCAAAGGCTTCAGAGGAAGCAGCACCTAGCTGATCCTGGGCAATTTCAGAAATGCCCAGCAGAGTCCAATCTGGTTCATACCTGGATGGGAGGCCATCAGGAAATCCCAGGGCTGTGGACAAGATTGGGAAGTTGAAAAGTACCGTTGCAAAAATCAAGCCGGGTTGATTTTATTTTTTTATAAAAAAATTTGGCTGCCCATCTTACCATAAGGTGACTTACAGTCACATACACAGTTAAAACAAAAAGTTAAAATCGGACATTAAAACCAAGAACTCATGGGAATAGAAGAATAGAATAGAATAGAATAGAATAGAATAGAATAGAATAGAATAGAATAGAATAGAATAGAATAGAATAATAGAATAGAATAGAATAGAATAGAATAGAATAGAATAGAATAGAATAGAATAGAATAGAATAGAATAGAATAGAATAATAGAATAGAATAGAATAGAATAGAATATATGGAATGGAATGGAATATCTTTATTGTCATTGTGTAACTCAACAAACTTCAGTGGGGCAGAGTGGGAGGGGAGGTGGGATCTGTTATTAATCAACCACCTCCATTGTGCTGATCCCCCACTGGGGCCCCAAGCCGACTGGCAGAGCCACATCTTTGGGCCCTTACTAAAAGATAGGAGGGTTGGGCCTAACCTCACATGGGGGGCGTGGGGGCACAGCATAGAAGGCCCTCCTCCTGAACCCTGCCAGCCGGAATAATTGAGCCAACAGGACCCACAACAAGCCTCCTCTGCCAGCTCTGGTGGGACTGGCCAATCCCAGTGGGGTGAGACGGTTCCTCACTGATCCCTAAATAAATGGGATAAATCTTTGGCCCTGACCTTGCAGGCTTTCAGAAAGGCATTGAAGGCCTGGCTCTTTTCCTAGCACTTGGGTCAGGACGAGTAGAGCTGCCAGTTGGAGTTATTTAATCCTGATTGTCCTTTAATAGTGGCATTTTATTTATTAGTCGATTGTTTAGTCCCGATTGCCATTTAATTGTTTTCAGTGTGCGTTATTTGGCTTCTGTGTTTTAGTTTAATGATTTTTTGCATGCCACCCAGAGTCGCGTGTGAGTTGGGCAGCCATGAAAACGTTCTAAATGAATTAACAATAAGCTCAACCGGAGTCAAGATTATCTTGGGGGAGAAATGAACTGAACCGAAATTGGTTTATAGGAATATATTTACAAGAAGCAATTAAGCTGTGCCAGTTGGATGAACCAGGGGAAGTTTTAAATACTCGATTCCTGCAGTTTTGAGAAGGAAGGTTTTTAGGGAAAAGAATGAAATCCTGTCAAGATTTATAAAAAGACATTCTGGCAGAATTATTTAAAACGATAACCAGCCCTGATTTTTTTTCATTCCATCTGAACCAGATGAGATAATATAGGGGGCTACCCTAGGGCCTAGATACAAATAAACACAAAAAATAAGACAGGTTTTATTCTAGAAAGGTGTGAAATGATGCAGAGAAAGTTAATACTTTTTAAAATGCCAAGTTTTATTGGTAAAGAAAATGCTCAAACTAGTTAGTTGGAACTAGTTAGTTCTATATGGATGGAACTCTTCCACTAGAAGAATACAGCAAAAAAAGAAAGCATGAACTACTAGACAGAGTGGATTAATTGGATAAATAGAAAACAAATCCATTGGAATAATGATTTTGCAAGCAGTCTTTTAAGATCTGTCTAGGCCAGTGGTGGCGAACCTTTTAGAGACCGAGTGCCCAAACCACAACCCCAAACCCACTTATTTATTGCAAAGTGCCAGGGGCACACCAGCATTATGGTGCCCTCGGGGGGGGGGGGAGGCAGGGAGGCGCTTCTGAGTGCCGCCTCTGGCATGCAAAAACCAGGGGTGCAAAAATGGGCCACCGTGCTGCAAGGCGCTGGTACAAGGCACTGCACCACGCAAGAACGGGGCAGGGCTAGTGAGTATCATGCAGGCACTAGCCCCACCCCATGTGCAGCGTGCACATGCTCGCAGCCCTGTGCACGCACGCATGCAAAATGCTTCCCCCTCCCTTTTCTTCCAGTCCACCAATCGACAATGGTTGGTGACCTCTGCTCTACCACCTCTACTTGAGCTCACTCGTTGGCCGCTTCACCTCCTTTGTGCTGGACGGGGCTCCCACTCTGGGCGGCGGCGGCAGCCTGATGGACCTGCTGCTGCCAGCACTGGTGCACGTGCTGAGAGAGAGGGCTCTGAGTGCCACCTCTGGCACGCGTGCCATAGGTTTGCCACCACTGGTCTAGGCCCCACGTCCTGGGAGGAAAAAATGTTTCGGTGAACGGAATAGCCGACATAAATTAGGTATCCCGTATTTTCTGATCCCAGTACAGGAGCAGATGTCTACACTGACAAACATTTACTCCAAACAGCAAGCTGTGGGTGTACATGTTAGGAGAATTTGGAAGAATGACAGCTGTAGTAGTCTCTCTTCCCCCTCAACAGTTTGCGTGTTTTAGCAAGGACAGAAGGCAAGTGGGAGACAAGCTGCCACTAAAGGATGTTACAAGCAGACCTTTTTCCTTCCCTTTGTCTTTACAGCCGCATGGCCCTGAACCCCATCAGTGGCAACATGGATTTGAGCCGCCATTCGAAGGCCCCACCGCTGGGAGGTCAGGTATTTTGTTTTAGCTGTGTTGAGCTCATGAACTGGAGTTACTCTGTTTCCGGTCCTCCTCAAAAGGAACCGACGTGAGGGAAGTGGCGATGGAACGGTGAATCCGACGCATCGCATTGTTTCATCTGTGGGCATGAGAGAGGGGGACAGACTCATAAGCCGACTCATTTGGTGGGGTTTCTCTTGATATCTCCATTTCCATTTAGTGGCTGACAGGAATATGATACAGGTAGTCCGAGACTTAGGTCCGCTGGAAAAAAGGATCCCTCACAGTTTATGACCATCGCAGCATCCCATGGTCACATGACGGTGATTCAGGCACTGGGCAAGTCACTGGGGGAAGCTAGATTTATTTTAGCCCCTGCGGCAAAAAAGTTCGTAAAATTGGGCGCGACTCACTTAAAACAATTGGAAGTTCGGGTCCCAATTTATGGCCGTAAGTTGAGGACTGCCTGTATTATCATAAACAAATGGAGAGAGCGGGACCTGCCACTTCAGTGGTACTTTTGAATAGATAACATATTTGCTTCCTAATAACCCACTGGCTGAATTTAACCAGCCAGCAAGGTTAAGTTAAAATACCCAGGCACTTTGTGGAATAGGCATTTGCAGGAGAGGCAAATGGCAAAATGTGCATTGCAACACGAGACCCATTTTTAATTGTGGCTAGCCACTGACATCTCTGGTTCGTGGTTTGCCATGCTGTGGGAAGCTAGCAAATCTTGGGAACTAGGCCAATCCATTAAGCCATTCCTATGGAATATTTGTTTGGGCATGGCCTTTTATATGGGCGTAGCCATTAAGTTGTTAATGTGGCTGTAGGGTTAAAGTACATTGCTGGAAGCCAGGCGTTCTCTGGGAGATTGCTTCCTGCTTAGCACAGATCTCTTCCTTGCAAGAATCTTAATGTCTGCAGACGCATGCAATAACATGCCATAACTTACAAAATGCATGAACTGAGCAAAATCAATAAAAAGAGAATGCAGAGCCAGGGAATAAAGCAGCCTAAACGTTATCCATAAAATGATTAATTAAAGCAAACAGTTTTGCTCTTTGTCACTGGCAGGTGGTCAAATGACTAATTTCTGGGACAGTGTTTTCGCACAGTGTACTTATATAAGCAACCAGCACGTCATCTTTGTCCCACTTGAATTGAAAGATCTATTAAAAAAGCACCCAGGTCACGTGCCAGCCTTGGGCTTGGTTGAAAATAAAGCTAGAAAAAGCTTAGGGTCTTGTCTCTTTTTTCCAGAATGTCTAGTTCTGTTATCTTAGGACACGGATAGGCAACCTCGGCTCTTTTATGACTCATGGACTTCAACTCCCAGAATTCCTGAGTCAGCTGACTCAGGAATTCTGGGAGTTGAAGTCCATGAGTCATAAAAGAGCCGAGGTTGTCTACCCCTGTCTTAGGATGAGGTAGGAGAGGTTAGGTGTACCTTCCTACCTTCCCTTATAGTGTTTCCTCACTTGCTGGAAGAACAAATTGGATAGCCACTTGTCTGGAATGGTGTTGGGCCGTGGTGGCGAACCTATGGCACACGTGCCACAGGCAGCACGCAGAGCCCTCTCTGTTCGCACACGCGCCATCACCCCTGTCCTAGGCCTTCATCTGGGTTTTATAAAACCTTTTCGCTTTAGGCCTCCGCCGCCGTTTGCAAAAAAAAAAAAAAGGTTCAATCAATCAATCAGTTAAAACTTCTCGTGGGGAAAAAAAGATCTTGCAAAGTTGTAATTGATTGATTGAACTTTTTAGTCCCACCCAGTCTGCCAATACCACCGCAGCCATGCCCACCCAATGGGCCACGCCCACCCGGCACCCGATGATACATAAGTGGGTTTTGGGTCACGGTTTGGGCACTCGGTCTCTGAAAGGTTCGCCATCACTGGTATAGGGTTTCCTGCTTGAGCAGCAGGTTGGACTGGGAAGACCTCCAAGATCCCTTCCAACTTTCTTTTTCTGAACTGGAAATATACCTTGGGTCCTGTTGACGTCTCTTTGTTGATGGTGAGGTTAACTGTGTGTCCTGCTCTCTTTCAGCCCAGCTCCTCTGCTCATCTTTCAGTCTGGCCCACCCGAGGATTTTTCTTCTCGCCCCTTTCTGAGCAACAGCTCCAGAAAGAGGCCGCCGAAGCCCTGATGGTGTTAAGAAATGCCCCCCAGTCTAGCCCCATGCTTTCCTCCTCAGGCCTTCTGCCCCCTGCCAACAGCGTCTCTGCCCTCATGGGGGCCCCGAGTTTCTCCCACCCTGCGGAAGCCGTTCCCAACCCTGCCATCCCCAGTCCTTTCCAGCCACACCCCTCCTACTTCATGCCTCCCTACATTCCGCAGGCTGTCAAGGCCGCTAGGGACATCGCCTTGAAGCGAGCCCACGTAGCCCCAGAGCCGGTCATCGCTCACGCCGAACAGGTTTCTGGGCCTTTCTTCTTCCCACTGTTCCATGGTAGCCCTCTTCCCCAGCAATACAAAAACGTCCGTCTGTTCTCGGTGGCTCCATCTCGGGGGGCTCAGGTAGCGACTTCCCTAATGGTTTCCAGCATCCAGCCCATCAAACCTAACCTGGGTGGGGCTTCCAGTTACAGCCACTACCATTTTGCCCCAAACTTGAGAGCTTACCACAGTGCCTCGGGCTCCGTGCAAAAGACGGCCTGCTTGCCCCAAAGCGTGGAGACCGGCTGGATTTCCGAGACCAGCGTGGAAGTCCTTGCTCCGGCTGGCTCCGCCCCTGGCAATCCGCCGCTGCTGCCTTTCTGTGTCTCACCCATGGATGTCTCAGTCGCCATGCCCTTCCCAGCAGGATCCCCCGTTGGGATGGACCTGCACATGCTCCCTCCTAATTTGTCTCTGCTGAACCCCGGCCCCTGCCTTCTAGCTCAGCCCCCTTTCCCAGACCCAATGCTGTTCCCGGGACAGATGTCTCAGCAGTGCCAGCCCCAGCCGTTCCAAGAAGGAAGCTGTTCCAGCAAAAGGCCCAAAGAAGAGCAGGGCGAGAGCCTTAAGGCGCCTGGCAGCAAGAGTGGAAAAGGTAGGCTTAGCAGAAAGTGTTACCTAGTAGTTTTGAGCATCCCTGGATAAGGCAGAGTTTGCGGGAATGGTCACCAAGCAAGTCTTTCTGGAGATGCTAACACAATTATACCGATAATTAGATTTACTTTCCTTGTCTTACATTGGAAATTTAAAAAAATTAAAGCTACAGAGAGGCATTCTGTAGCAGGACCTGGGAAACACACCTTCTCAGGTGTAGCCCTTGCCCCGGAGAACCCTTTCGCTCTTGGGATACAGCAGGCCCCCATTCTCCTGGCCTTCTGGAAGGCCTAAAAATCTGCCTCTTGATCCCAGTGGAGTCCCATTAAAGTTGATTTAATGGGTCTTTGGATTAAAAAAAAAATTAGTCATAGCAATGTGCAAGAAAGAGAAACTCAAAAGATCTGGTGAAACTCTTACCTGGGTTATATATGCAGGACCCTACAGGATGCCAATGGTTACAATGCTACAGCCGCCAGGGTTCACTCTGGATCAGGCAGAAGGCAATGAAGTCTTGAGTTATTTCACCCCTGGTTGACCTGGCAAGCCCCGGCTAGCGACATGGTCTTCCAAATAGCAGGCTAGTACGTTTTGCCAAAGTCTTGTCTGAATGGCTGTCATAAGTTCAGTGTAATTGTGATAGAGGAGGCTAAGAGTCAGTTGACGTGTGGCATCAACGATCTAACAGGCTTCCTCTGTTCTCTTTAGATTCCACTGAAGCAGGGCCCAACGGCCCGGCACCCAAGCAAGCCCCAAGCCAGACAACTCAGCAAGTCTCAGAAAACGCCCAGCAGCCAAGCCAGCTTCCCCAAGCCAACAGCTCCCCTTCGGTGTCTTTGAGCATCGGCCAAATGGGCTCCATCTCCCTTCCCAGTTAGTCTTCCGATTGGGAGGGAAAGGACAAGGCTGGCCAAATTCTTTTGAGAGGAAGGGGGATTTTTCTGTTGATTAAGGTCCCATTCCAGGCCAGGAGTCTTTGAAAAAGAGAGGGGGCTTCTCCTCAAGGTTGCAACCTTGGCGTGTTGTTGTTTTTTAATTCTACTTGCAATTGCAATTATTGCAATCGCTGGTACATTTATTGGTGTAACACACTAAGTCCAGATCATTTAACATGGTCCGTTCATTTTTGACTAGTTCTGTGCCTGATAGAAGGCAGAGTTTGTTTGACTTGGAACAGTTGTTATACTTTGGACAACAGCCAGTTTACTTTTAGTAACAAAGTTTGTGCGTATTCCTTTTTTGGGAAAGGGTATTTTCCATTGTTTTCTCAAATCATAGAGATATGATTTATAAGCAAAAACAGGTTTAGCACCTCCTGAGAATCTGATCCACTTACGGGATCTTGCATATTATTGATTCAGGGGAAGAGATGTGCGTTGAATTCATGATCCAAAAGTTTGCTGCCAATAAAACGTTGAGAAATACTGCTGGTTTCTAATGTTTGTTTGTTTTAATCAAAGGTTGCAGTTTTCAAAGACTTAGAATTATGTCATGTTTTACAAAGAACTCTTTAATCGGAGTTATTTAGATTTTCAACCCAGTATCCTTACATTGTGCACTCCAAGTATTTTGTTACATTTATGTGTAAACTTTTAGCTCCATGTTGAAGGTAGCAAAATTCTTGGGAACTGAGAAATTAAGCATATTTCTTTGATGGATACCTTCAAATACCTTTCGAGGATATGAATGATAACTATAAATGTATTATTTAAATAATACATGGCACTCTGACAAAACCATTTTACACTCCACCACGTGTAACCCCTCTTCTGTGCACTAATTTATTTCACCTTTCTATGAATTTCTGGAATTATTTCCATAATCAGATTTGTCTTACCACCTCCGTTTCTACAAAATACTATGCAGCTCTCCTGTGATAGATCCCCCCCCTTAGCTAACAAATGTCACCTCCTCATGGGGCTGTGTGATCCCAATTTAAGTGAGCTGTTATTCCCCCAAAATTGCCTTTAGTGCTGATCTAGGCACCATCTCTTTTGCTTGAAGATTTGTAGAAAACTGGGACACTCGTGTGGCTGATGGCGGGACTACAACGATTACTATTAGTCAGCTCATCCCAAAGGTGCTTTTCACGAGGCAAGTGGAATTTTTTTTCTCTTTGGAGACGTTTCACTTCTCATCCGAGAAGCTTCTTCAGCTCTGAGAGAAGCGAAATGTCTTCAAAGAGAAAAAAAAAGTCCACTTGCCTCGTGAAAAAGCACCTTTGGGACAACCATAACCTGGAGGACTGAGAACCTCCATATTGTTAGTTGTGAAGTCGTGTCCGACCCCTCACAACCCCATGGACAACGTTCCTCCGGGCCTTCCTGTCCTCTACCATCTTCTGGAGTCCATTTAAGCTCACGCCTGCTGCTTCAGTGACTCCATCCAGCCACCTCATTCTCTGTCGTCCCCTTCTTCTCTTGCCCTCAATCTTTCCCAGCATTAGGCTCTTCTCCAGTGAGTCTTTCCTTCTCATTAGGTGGCCAAAATATTTGAGTTTTAGCTTCAGGATCTGGCCTTCTAAAGAGCAGTCAGGGTTGATCTCCTCTAGGACTGACCGGTTTGATCGCCTTGCAGTCCAAGGGACTCGCAGGAGTCTTCTCCAGCACCAGAGTTCAAAGGCCTCAATTCTTTGGCGCTCAGCCTTTCTTATGGTCCAACTTTCACAGCCACACATTGCAACTGGGGAGACCATAGCCCTGACTATACGCACCCATAGATATTAATCAGCTCCTATTTAAGTACAATAGAGAGCACAACTATCCACGAAACAAGACAAAACAGTCTTCCATTATTTTATTTATTTATTTTATTTTATTACATTTATATACCGCCCTTTCCCTGAGGACTCAGGGTGGTTTACAGGGAGTTAAAAGACCAGCAATACAAAAGTTAAAACCAATTTAAAAAAAATTAAACTAACCCTGTGCAATTAAAACCCCGATTAAAATAAATTACTCCTCAGCCTGGGCCCGAGAGCTCGAAGAGCCAGGTCTTCAGGCCCCGGCGGAATGACCGGAGGTCGGGGGCAGTCCTCAGCTCCACTGGCAGCTGGTTCCAGAGGGCAGGCGCCCCCACTGAGAAGGCCCTATCCCTGGGTGTCACCCGCTGGCAATTTCTTACCGGTGGGACCCTGAGCAGACCCTCCCTGTGGGAGCGCACTGGGCGAAGGGCATTTGAGGTGTTCCCTCAAATACCCCGGACCCAGGCCATATAGGGCTTTATAGGTAATAACCAGCACTTTGAATTTCACCCGGAGGGCAACCGGAAGCCAATGCAGCTCGCGGAGTAGAGGTGTTACATGGGAGTATCGGGAGACCCCCATTACAACTTGCGCGGCCGCATTCTGCACCAGTTGAAGCCTCCGAGTGGTCTTCAAGGGCAGCCCCATGTAGAGAGCGTTACAGTAGTCCAAACGGGAGGTCACGAGCGCATGAGTAACTGTGCGTAGGGCATCTCGGTCCAGATAGGGATGCAACTGGCGCACCAGGCGAACCTGTGCAAAAGCCCCCCTGGTCACGGCTCCTATGTGGTCTTCAAAATTGAGTCGTGAATCCAGGAGGACGCCTAAGTTGCGAGCCCTATCAACGGGGGGCAACACCTCACCCCCCATCGTTAGAGGTGGAATAGTCTGGTTAGCCCGAGATGCCGATATGCACAGCCACTCAGTCTTGGCGGGATTGAGACGAAGCCTGTTTCTCCCCATCCAGACCTGGACCGCCTCCAGGCACCGGGACATCACGGCGAGGGCATCACTGGGTTGGTTCGGGGTGGAAAGAAAAAGTTGGGTATCATCAGCGTACTGATGATACCCCACCCCGAAACCACGAATGATCTCACCCAGCGGCTTCATATAGATGTTGAACAGGAGAGGCGAGAGAACCGACCCCTGAGGGACTCCACAAATGAGAGGCCTCGGGGCGGATCTCTGCCCTCCTGTCAACACCGACTGCGAGCGGCCCTGGAGCTCTAAAGCGTCAGGTGGATGTTATAAGAGAAGATAGCCTTTATTTTTTGTGTGAACACACGCACATTAAAAATGAAATCCTGACACCCGCTTTCAAAAGAAAAATACAGGTAGCCCTCGACTTACAACAGTTCATTTAGTGACTGTTCAAAGTGACCGCTTTTCACACTTGACTTGTTGGAGCATCCCCATGATCACGTGATCAAAATTCAGACAGTTGGCAACGGACTCGCATTGAGGACATTTGCAGTGTCCTGGGGTCACGTGATCAGCTTTTGTGAACTTTCAACAAGCAAAATCAATGGGTAAACAACTGGCAAGAAAGGTCAGGAAATGGGGCAAAACTCACTTAACAAATGTCTCATTTAGCAACATAAATTTTGAGCTCTGTTGTGGTTGTAAGCTGAGAACTACCAATCTTTATTTCCTGTTTTCAGCCTTATCTCAAAGGCCATCGAACAGGCTGTAGTCACACCGGACAGTTCATATATTTGTGTAAATTACTAACAAAGAATTTAGGGAGGCTGATATGCATTTCTGACTCATTAGTCTTCATCAGTCAGTCATACCCTTCTGAGATTCGAACATATATATACACACACACACACACACATATCCATCCTCATCTATCATCTATTTCACTTACCTTCTATCCGTCTGTGTATCCCGCTTATCTACCCTCTATTTTCCATTTGTGTCTATCTCACCTTCTATCCGTCTGTCTACCTACCTAATCTATTTCAGCTATCAATACACAAAGCTACATTAATCAGTCCATTCTGAAGACATAATGGAAAAAAAGTTATCAAGCAGGAAAACAAACTATCCAGCTATCAGCTCTTGCCAACTTTTATTATGCACATAGAAACTCCCCTCTGACCCCGGAAGCGAGGTTGCTGGGACATGTAGTTTAATAACGGGAAGCCGCCAGATTGGGGAAAGCAAGTAGATGTACGCCTGTATAACTCCGACCGAATGGAACGACGCGTTAAACCAGGGGTAGGCAACCTCGGCTCTTTTATGACTCATGGACTTCAACTCCCAGAATTCCTGAGTCAGCATAGCTGACTCAGGAATTCTGGGAGTTGAAGTCCATGAGTCATAAAAGAGCCGAGGTTGCCTACCCCTGCGTTAAACGCCCAGACGGCTAGGGCTGCGGAGCGCGCGGAGCTGATGCCCAGGCCGCAGTTCCACCGGGGATGCTCTGGAGCAGCCACGTCGACGGAAGGCAAGAAGCGAAACGCTGCGGAAAGATGAATGGGGGGAGGCGCGCGCCGCTGACCGGCGAGAGTAGCCGATACCATTTGCTTCACCAGGAGGGTGTGGGAGAGAAAAACGAGCCTCTTCCTTTCCCCCCCCCCAGTTTGCCTGGTCAGGTGGTTCCGTCCAGGTGGCGGCAGGAAACCGCTTCCAAAGCGGAGCTGAAACTGGGCAGGCGGAGCAATTTCTCCAGCGGCTTAAAGGTCCGGGGGAGCAGTTGATTATTGGGTTTTTTTTCCCCCGATCAATACCGTGAGTAGACTCCCCCCCCTTTTTTTTCGAATGGTACCGGCTATTTGTAGCAGGCAGACAGCTCGCAGGGAGAACGAACCATTGCGCACGGGGGGGAGGCAATGGATTAAGCCCACTTTTGTTTCCTCTCCGAAAACGGAAGAATGATGAGTCAGTTAGAAGGCTTGAAAGGAAGAGAGCAACCTCGCACAAAGAGCAGTAACTGTGTGTGACGGGGGAGGGGCGTTTAATCCTCTTTCGCGTCTCCCGCCCCCCCCCCTCCGTTCATGCCTCGATGCATTGATCCACTACAGTACGGGTTGATGGAATTGGTGCAAACGATGCCCTGGGGTTGCGAGAGGTGCAAAAGGCTCGCAATATCAAACCTCTGCAGATCAATTAAGTCTTTGGCTGTTGTGGAAATCCACATTGCCGACAGCTTCGCCATTACTTCTCTAGCCGCAAAAAAAAAAAGGAAAAAAAAAGACAGCCCTACAGGCGTTGCACAGGATAGGTTCAAATTTTCCCCCCCCTTTTGAGGAATGGTACCGCCGAAGCTTTGTACGGTGGAGGGGAAATGAATAGACGAAACCATTGGCGCTCGGCGGGCGAGGGAGGAGCGGTGACTGGCGGGGCCGTATTGTTCCTGGACGGAGCTCCTGGGCGCAGGTGCAGCTCTTCCTTTGCTTGGCCCGCTGGGGATGCGGAGCAATCGGGTTCAGTGGTGGGATGCGCTGGGGGGGGGGAGGGTGCGGGGTGGGCAGGCCACTGAGCCAGGAATTGAGTCCCTCTTCTCTGCTTTGTCTCCTTTAGGATCTGCAAGCATGAGCGACGGTGACAAGAACCCCGCCAGCACCCCAACCCCGGTCATCGACGTGCAAGGGGATGGACGATGGATGTCCTTGGTGAGCTGGCTGCTGAGCTGCAGGGATCTGGCCGAAAAGAGGGTCTTGGGGTGGAGGGGAGGCCCCTCTCTGGACCTTTACGGCCACTCCGTTCCTCTTGATTCTGTTCAAGAATAACAAGAGTTGGAAGGGGGGACCTTGGAGGTCTTCTAGTCCAACCCTCTGCTCTGGCAGGAAACCCTATCCAGGGGTAGGCAGCCTTGGGTCTTTCATGACTCGTGGACTTCAACTCCCAGAATTCCTGAGCCAGCATGGCTCAGCTTGGAAACCTCTCCCTTTCCCCTCAGCATGGCTGGCTCGGGAATTCTGGGAGTTGAAGTCCACCAGTCATAAAGTGGCCTAGGCCAGGGGTAGGCAACCTCGGCTCTTTTATGACTCATGGACTTCAACTCCCAGAATTCCTGAGCCAGCATGGGGGAAACTTTGGCCCCTTCATGACTCGTGGACTTCAACTCCCAGAATTCCTGAGCCAGCATGGCTCAGCTTGGAAACCTCTCCCTTTCTCCTCAGCATGGCTGGCTCGGGAATTCTGGGAGTTGAAGTCCACGAGTCATAAAAGAGCCGAGGTTGCCTACCCCTGCCCTATACCATTTCAGACAAATGCCATCCAATTTTGTCATAAAAACCTCCGCTGATGGAGGAGGCACAATTTCTGGAGGCAAGTCCTTCTCTCGTCAGCTTCCCCTCTGAACAAGCTCCCAATTTTCTCCATTTCCTGCAGCACCACCGTTTCATTGCCGATAGCAAAGACAAGGAACCTGAAGTGGTCTTTATTGGGGACTCTCTGGTACAGCTGCTGCACCAGTTTGAGGTAAAGTGTCTTGGAAAGAGTCTCTGGGAAATCAAGTCGGTCTTATTCGTCTGCTCATTCGCCTTTTTTTTCCTCCTCCAGATCTGGAGGGAGCTTTTCTCCCCGCTGCATGCCCTCAACTTTGGCATTGGGGGCGATGCCACTCAGCACGTGCTCTGGCGCCTGCAGAATGGAGAACTGCAGCACATCCGTCCAAAGGTAAGTAGGTGGCGGCTGATGAAGTAGGCCTTCAAGCCCAGGATCCTCTACCTACAGTTCTTAAAAATGTTACTCAGCCCTGCCTCCCTATATATATATATATATTTATCCTGTCTTTTATTATTCTTACATCTGACCCAAGGCCGTGAACATACCCAACACCACTTTCTTCCTCCTGTTTTCCCCACAACAATCCTGCGAGGTGGGTTGGGCTAAGAGTGACTGGCCCAAAGTCCTCCAGTGGGCTTTCATGTCTAAGGCAGGACTAGGACTCAGCGTCTCCCATTTTCTAGCCTGGTGCCTTAAACACTAGACCAGGGGTAGGCAACCTTGGCTCTTTTATGACTCGTGGACTTCAACTCCCAGAATTCCTGAGCCTTCTGGGAGTTGAAGTCCACGAGTCATAAAAGAGTCAGGGTTGCCTACCCCTGCATTTTAGACCAACCTGGCTCTTACATATACTTTCTTAATGGAAACATCAAATGGGAATCAATGAGAAAGGGCGAGCTAAACAACCTGTGAGTATGTATGCAATCTGTAAAGATACATGCATTTAGTTTCTCCCACCTCCCACCCCGCCTTTAATTCTTCTGTGTAATAATTAGGGAGAACCAACTGCCTGAGATTATCTGGGATTCATTGCACATTTAAGGACCTACCTGAAACTTTATTCTGAAAAACATTTAATTATAAAATGCTGTACGGCACCTCCGGCAGTGTTTCTCTATGGCTGGCTGCAGAATTCTGGGAGTTGAAGTCTATACACCTTAAAAGTTGCCAAGGTTGAGAAACTCTGCTCTATGGGTTATGTGAAAACTCAAAATATACAAACCCAGGGCAGCATTCAACTTGCTGAGGTGGCAATAGAAGTTGGTCCTTAACTTTTCAGACTCTGTAGCCTTGTCCACATAAAGATCCAGAATGACCACTTTTATAGCAGCAGGTCTGGTGTTGTTGAAACACAAGACAGGAGGGTGTGGTGTTTCAATAGCCATATTTCCTGTTGTGGTGCTAGATAGGTAGCTGTGCATAAAAGCAATAACGTCGTTAATTACTTCCTTTCACCCAGGCATCTTACGTCCCTTCCCACACCCAGAACTTGGAAACAATTCTTTTTCCCCCTCTCATTGGTTCCAGATTGTGGTACTCTGGGTGGGCACCAATAACCATGGACACACTGCAGAACAGGTGGCTGCTGGCATAGAAGCCATTGTGCGTGTCATCACTCAGCAACAACCCCAGGCCCGCGTGGTTGTATTGGTGAGTTCCAAGCCCGGCTCAATCTGATAAGAATGCCTTTAAAAAATGCCACTGTTTCGACTGGGCTGGGTCCCCTGCTCTGCCCTGTAACATTAAGCCAGAATCATATTGGCCAAAGAAACTAGAATGGTGTGGCTTGCAATATATATCTATCTTCATTATTTATGAAGCATAGATGTGGCCCTCAATTTATGGCTGTAATTGAGCCTGGTATTATGGTTCTAAGCCAGGGGTAGGCAACCTTGACTCTCTTATGACTCGTGGAATTCTGGGAGTTGACGTTCACAAGTCATAAAAGAACCTACCCGTGTTCTAAGCCATGGCCGTCATTAAGTGGGTCACCATGCCCAAGTTTATGACTTTTGCAATGCTCATAAAGCAAACACCGCAGTTACTCAATTAAGCCATTTTCTTCGCAAGTTTGACACGCCTGGTGTATCAGAACCTCGAACAGTTATTAAGTGAGAACTACTAGCACTAAACAAAGACTACTTTCCCAGGTCATTGAGCCCAGTTAATGGAACATTCACACATCGCATCAGCTTAGAAACCAACCACTTTGTGACTTAGAATCTTGCAATAAGCAAACCGGGGTCTTTTCTGTATCCTGCACAGGGCTTGCTGCCACGGGGCAAAAACCCCAACCCGTTACGAGAGAAGAACAGAAGGGTGAACGAATTGCTCGAGGTTAAGGTGCCGCTGCTCCCCAATGCCTCTTTCCTCAATGTTGACCCGGGCTTTGTGCATTCAGACGGGACTATAAGTCACCATGACATGTACGACTACCTCCACCTGACCCGCAACGGATATGCCCGACTCTGCCCTGGGCTGCATCGGCTGCTGCTCTGCCTGCTGGGAGAATGCCATGCTCAGACACCTTGATGGATGCTGTCAATCAGACCTCAGAGGCTTGTCGTTGGCTGGAATGAGGGCAGGAGGCTTAGAAGCGAGATTGCTGTTCACTCCAGGTTAGCTGTTCTCAACCGTGCCAACTTTTAAGATAAGTGGACTTTAACTCCCAGAATTCTGGGAGTTAAAAATCCACCCGTCTTAAAAGTTGCCAAGGTCGAAGAAACCCGCTCCAGAGTGCCAATATAGTTTGCCACCCATCTTCTGCCTGGTATATGGAACTGGGTACTTCTTTACTAACTCCGTTAAGCCTCGGTGTGGGTTTTCTGGCAAGGGATGGGAATGGACGGCACAATGACTTGCAGCTGCCAAAAACAAAAAGTTTGGCAGAAGACGTAATGGGAATTTGTCTTGCTTTTACATAATAAAATAACCCTGAAATTTCTGGGCAGAGGTTTTGTGTTTCTTTACCTATTAACTTGAGGTTCAGACAGGTAATTTGCTAATGGGGCGAGTCATCTGTCACCGTTGCCTACTCATCTGGCTTACACTAAAAGTAGGTTTTCCCCGGAAGCAATTAGCAACTATTTGCATACAAAGTCTTTTACGTTTTGGAGAATTTGTTCCCGCTCTCCGCAAACCTCCTCCTGGTTGCAGCCTTTTTGAATTCTTTAGCTTTATCTTCATGAAGTTGAAGAGGCGGTTTATGCTTTTTTTTAAAGCCAGCCTATATAGCAGGTGTGGGGAATGATGGCCCTTTTATGACTTGTGGACTTCCAACTCCCAGAATTCCTGAGCCGTTCAGTCAAATCCACCAACCCTGAAGGGGCCATTGGTCCCCACATCTGCTTTATTGGTCCCCACCATACGTAGCTTACAGCTGTGCTGGAGAACCTTGTTAACAGCTGTCTCTCCTCTTTCTCAACTGAACTTTGTGAGCTATGTATTTCCCATTCCATTTCTCTGGGAAAAAATGCTAAAATTAGATGCCTTGTGGCCGAAGACACAATATCAACTTGAGTTTAATTAGCCTAGTTGGCTGAATCGGCAGACACCCCCCCTGGACGGCTACGTTGGGGCGGTAACTAAAAAGCTGCCGGTGTAGTTTGATTTCAAGACTGAGGAAGAATTTTTCTTTCCTCGTTAGTTGCAAAATGCAACGAGGGGTCGCAAAGCGATTCCAACCTGCAGGCCGCATCGAACTGATGCACTGAAGGCTCGATTTCAAACTGTAGGCAGTCCTCAACTTACGACAATTGAGCTCAACATGTTGCTAAGCAAAACAGCTGCTGAGTTTTGCCCCCTTTTATGACCTTTCTTGCCAGAGTCACTAAATTAATTACTGCAGCTAAGTAACAGGGCTGTTAAGTGACTCTGCCTTCCCCATGGATATTTCTCGTGTGAAGGTTTCACACTGCAACTGTCACAAAATACGTGCTCCTTGCCAAGCGTCTTGACTTCGGATCACGTGGCCCAAGGGGACGCAATGGCTGAAGTGTGAAAAATGGTCGTAAGTCACTCCTCAGGTCCCTCATAACTTTTAAGTGGTCACTAAATGAATGGTTTGTAAGTTGAGGATTACCTACAGACAGAATCCCAGAGGTCTGCATCGTGGTCTCACTGCAGGAACGTTTTTGTTTCAAAGCCCAAAGACCAGATTTGTGTTCCCAATGCTGGGGCAAACACGCAAAGGGCAGCCAAGACTCTGCCCCAAGCTTCAAATCTGCCTGGAGGGACTTCTCCAGCTTCCCATTCTTCCAACAAGATCTTACCAAAAACACCTCAAGCGTACCTTGGCGCCTGGCAAGGGTGAGTAAAGCTAAAAGGGCGGAAAGAATGAGATGGCCCCAGGACACAAAAGGGTCACGGTGAAGATTAAAAAAAAACCATACGGAAGGCAGAAGGGATGGATTCTCCGCCCGCACCGAAATTCTACAACCGGACCGGATTGTTAAAGAGCTTTAATAGTATGTGAGGTGGGGCCACCCCAATACAGAAGGGGTTACACATGGTCAACATGTGGCTGTGGCCACCAGGGCACTCACACTTGGGAAGGGAGCTTGCCAGGCCGGCTCCCTCTCCAAAACCCCTCTTAACTCCCGTCCAGATTTAGGCTGTGCCACACGCAAATGTCTCTCCTGGTTCCTCTCTCTCGGCAAGGCCAAAACTCCACTGATCCCGGCCTTGCCCCGGATGGACTTTCCTCTCTTGCTTCTCCTTCTGGCTCCTCCGGTGACCCAGTTTGCCCAATGACCAAAGCGATCCCCGGTCCGGGAAGGTCAGGCCTTCCTTCTTCCCACTGCACGGATGGATGGACAAGGCTCCCCACCCCGCCCCACCCCCACCCTGCCCCGATGACTGGACACAGAAGCAACAGGTAGGTGGGTAGGTAGGTAGGTGGGTTCTCCAAATTACGTAGAACATTATTCGATGTGCGGGGAAATCAACACGAGGTCTGTCATTTTTACAGGGGTGGGAGGGTTGGTGCGCCTGGGAGGAGGGCCTTCTGGCAGCCCCTCCCCCTCCCCCCTGGCGGTCTCCTGGACCGTGTCCTGGAATGGTCGATAGGTCAGCACCACCACCACGTTGGGAGTTCTTGGGAGGAGGAAGGGGCCGAGGAGCTGTTGGAAGGCCACCGCCCTTCCACGTCGGATCAGAACGGCTGAAGAGGCAGGCCTGCAAGGAGCCCAGGCAGTGTCTACGGGGTGCAGAAGCTTCTCCCGTACAGTCACAAGAGAGAGCAGGTGAGGTTAGCAAAGGGAGGGGCACCGTTGAGGAGCAGGACAAGGGTGTGTGGGGGGGGTAAAGCTCTGGGGCTCCCCCACCCTCCACGCGGCTGCTTTTCTCGCTCGCTGCTGGGTGCTCTTCATCTGCTGCTGCTGCTGCTGGCGGCGGCGGTGGTGGCGGTGCTGCTAGCGGCCGTCCCCGGAGGAGACTGCTGGTTAGAGTCCCAGCTGGCTGCTGCAGGGGAAGGGCTGGCTGCTGGGGGGGCAGCCTCTGTGCTTTGGCCGGAGTCTTGCGGGAGACTCAGTTCCACCAGCTGCCCCCCCTCTGTGGTGCTGCCTGGGGGGCCTCCGGGCTCCGGCGTGCTGGGGGCTTGTTCTGTCGTGGCTGCCTGCATAATCTTCTGCCTCACTTCCCGGATTTTGAGTTGTAAGCAGACCTTGGTGGGGAAGATGTCAGAGTAGCGAGCTTGGAAAGCGGCAGTGGCTTGGGCTGTCCAAAGGAAAACAAAACAAACTCAGCGAGGCTACACATAAAATTGAGAACAAATGGGATGATGGTAAGGGTAGCAAGCTCCCTGTGCAGGTCATCCTCGACTTATGACCTGCACAACTGAGCCCCAAATTTCCGGGGCTAAGCAAGGCCGTGGTCACGCGGGTTTTTACCACCTTTCAAATTGCCACACTTGTTAAACAAATCACTGCAATGCTCAAATTCGTAACATAAGTTTTTGTTAAGTGAATCTGGCTTCTTCCCCCTTTGACTCTGCTGGTCAGAAGTTCACAAAAGGCGACCGCGTGACCCGAGGATGCTGCGGCCGTCATAAATAGGAGTCCACTGTCAAGTATCTGAAGTTTGATCACGCGACCACGGGGATGCTGCAACGGTCGTGTGAAAAACGGTTTTAGGTTACTTTCCCCAATGCCATTGTTAAATTTGAATGATTCAATATGAATGGCTGTTAAGGTGAGGGCTGCTGTACAGGAAAATCTTTTCCCTGGTCTTCAATACCCAGAATTCCCCAGCCGGCACTGCCACGCATTTTAAAGTGGCCCAGCCTGGGAAACACTGTCCTAGAGCAGGGCTAGGCAACCTTGGCTCTTTTATGACTCGTGAACTTCAGCTCCCAGAATTCCTGAGCCAGCATGGCTCAGTATGGAAACCTCTCCCTTTCCCCTCAGCACGGCTGGCTCGGGAATTCTGGGAGTTGAAGTCCACAAGTCACAAAAGAGCCAAGGTTGCCTAGCCCTGCCCTAGAGAGTGGTTTCTTAAAGCCTTTTCCCCCCAAAATCAACAATCCAGAAAGCTGCAGAAATGAGTCCACTCTGGCCTGCAGCTTTCAAGACAGCCCTTCCCTCCCTGGCCAAGTCCGAAAGTCATCAAAAGGATCTCCTGCTATGTTATTAGCTGCGAAGTCGTGTCTGACCCACCGTGACCCCATGGACAACGTTCCTCCAGGCCTTCCTGTCCTCTACCATCTTCTGGAGTCCATTTAAGCTCACTCCTACTGCTTTAGTGACTCCATCCAGCCACCTCGTTCTCTGTCATCCCCTTCTTCTATTGCCCTCAACCTTTCCCAGCATTAGGCTCTTCTCCAGTGAGTCCCTCCTTCTCATTAGGTGGCCGAAGTCTTTGAGTTTCAACTTCAGGATCTGTTCTGTTCAGCAGTCAGGGTTGATCTCCTCTAGGACCGACTGGTTTGATCGCCTTGCAGTCCAAAGGACTCGCAGGAGTCTTCTCCAGCACCATAGTTCAAAGGCCTCAATTCTTTGGCGCTCAGCCTTTCTTATGGTCCAAATTTCACAGCCACACATTGCAACTGGGGAGACCATAGCCTTGACTATACGCACTTTTGTTGACAGGGTGATGTCTCTGCTTTTTAGTGTGCTGTCTAGATTTGCCATGGCTTTCCACCCCAGGAGCAAGCGTCTTTTAATTTCTTGGCTACAGTCCCCATCTGCAGTGATCTTGGAGCCCAGGAAAATAAAATCTGTCACTACCTCCATTTCTTGCCCATCTATTTGCCAGGAAATCCAGAGCCCTCTGATACTCAAGACGGACCTTCAGCTGGAAGTCAAGACGGGGCCAAAGAAGTGAATCGGAGTCTAAAGTTGGTCACCACAAGAGCACTCCATGCCGGGGGCGGGGGAAAAAAACAATCCACAACCCTCCTACCTGAAGGGAAGAAGCCATGATCCTGGAAGAGCTGCATGACTAAAGCCCTTCTCTGGTCCAAGGTACGTCGGAGTGAAGAGTAGGGCACCTTCTCATATTCCAGTTCCCCCAGGACGTCTTCCGTGTCTGTGCCTGCAGAGAGGTGGACACTGCTAGAAGAGGGAGCCTGTAAATCCCTTGCCAATTCCTAAGGAGGCCCATCTAACGGGACAACAACAAAAAAAGGGCCTCCTCCATGGTGGCTCCCTCCCTGAGGAAAACATCATCCCTGCGGAAATAAGAATGGCCTCCACCTTGACTCTTTCAAAAGGCCTTGGAAGACGTAGTTCCGCCAATGGGCCTGGGGTCCCCAGAGTAGGATGGAGCCCATCAAATGGCTCATTTGGTTGTTGTCGCCAGGGAATGGAGGGGAAGGGGGGGCGTTATTGCTGTTTTATCGCTCTTATATCAGGCTTTTATCCTTGTAAGCTGCGGGCATCACTTATTGGAGGGCCATATAAATTTCCGTGCACAGTGTCAAGTTTCCCACGTAAGGGCTTTTCAAGTGACTCTTGAGGCATTGTTTTACCTTAAAAGTCCTTTATTAGCCTAATACACCGGCAAATGCTTGCTCGAAGGAAGCTGGAATCTGAAATCTCCGCCCCTCGCACAATATATTAAAACACAATTCTCCACCTTTCTAATTTTGTCATTAATCGTATTCTCCAATTAATTTAAAGAATCACTTTCCCTTCCGTTAGAAAACCTGCCAAGGTCTTATCTTCTTTAGTTAGAGATGGCCTTGAAAGTGCAATCCTCCTCGTCCCCCCTCCGAACCTTAAACTCAATCTCTTAAAGCAATACACAAGTTTAACATATGAAATGGCTACTTCTTCATCTCTTGTCAAGCAAGAACATTCGATGTTAGCAGGTTGACACACAGATTCCTCCATCGAGTGGAGAGGGCCCACCTGAGCAGCCTTCCCCGTTGGGCGAGAGATCTCCCTCCCGTTTCCATCTACCTGTTTTGTCAAAAGTAAAGATGTCTCCTTCGCACTTGGCACTCTTGGGAGTGTTGGGCTCCGAACTGCAACTGGAACGACGCCGCATCTTCCGTTTGGGGGAGATGGGATCTTCCGTGGAGGAGTCCAGGTCTGGGGGGGGGGGAAACCCGGGTTAGGAGGCAGACACACGAACACACACAGAGATGCTCACACTCCAGTAATCTACTCCACCCAAATGGTCATGTTAGGAACATACACCGATGCTGCTAGTTTTTCATACTGCTCTACAAGGGATGTCTCGGAAGCAGAGAAAGCAGGATCACGCAGCAGCAGGAGACGGGCCCGCACTGTATTCCCGGGTCCCATTTCAGGGGCTTCAGCTGGTATCCCAAAAGCTGCTCAAGATCCCCATAATCCTCAACGGAGAGCCGGTTTGACGTAGTGGTTAAGGTGGTGGGCTTAGGTATCAGGAGACGGTGGGTTCTAGTCCCACCCAAGGCATGAAAGCTGGATGGCTGGCTGACTTTGGGCTAATCGCACCCTCTCGGCCCAACTCATCTCACAGGCTGGTTATTGTTAATGTGCTGTTGGATATGTTGACCGCCTACAGTTATTTGTAAAAACAATCAAGGCGGGATACAAATAAAAATTCCTGAACTACCCCGTTTCCCCCAAAATAAGACCTAACCGGAAAATAAGCCCTAGGATGATTTTTTTCCCCAGGATGCTCATAATACAAGCCCCAGTTAAGATCGTCAGCAAGATGGGACGCATTTAGTACCCTATTTCCCCCCAAAATAAGACCTAACTGGAAAAATAAGCCCTAATGCGTCTTTTGGAGCAAAAATTAACGTTAAGACTTGGTCTTATTTTCAGGGAAATACGGCGCCACGACCGTGGCAAACAAGAAACTTAGCCGTCTTCTGTTTCAGGTTAACTCAATCAAGTACACCAGTATTTTTTTTAAAAAAAACTTTGAAATGGCTCCCCAGCAAATCTAGGTCCTTAAGTTCTACTGTGCAAACGGCACAGCCACGTCTAGATCCTTGTCGGCAGCAGGACTAAAGACGTCCGTCTTCTCTTCCAAGACTCAGCCAACCTCCTCCCCCCGCCTACCCACCCCCCACCCCCCGCTTTCCTGGCCTTCTCCTTCCTTCCCCCTTACCGGTGGAGTTCTTGCGCTTCTTGCGGTAGCTACCCAGGATGGCCCGAGGAGAGGTGGCAAGGGACTGCAGCGTAGGCGAAGGCAAGACTTCTTCGGGTTTGAACTCGGGCAACTCGGCAAAGCGCTCCTCGAAATCCACTTCGGAGAGAACCCTGCTGGGGTGAGCGGAGGAGCTAAGGGTCAGGCAAGGCAAGGCAAGGCGGTGGGGCAGCCTGGCCCCTCCCACTGACTCTCCGTTGCTTCCAATCCAGCCTCTCCTGTGCATCCCTCCGTACGGCAGTGCTGCCCAATCAGCCCAGCTCCCTCTAGGAAGAGGGCCTTTCTGGGGACGCCAGGGGGTTTTAAATAAAATTTACACGCGTTAGCAGCCTCTCTTCTGCCAAGGAAACACGGCCCTGAGACACAGCCATCATGGGATGGGTCAACAGAGGTGGGAAGTTGGTTTCAGGGTGTTAAAAGGCACTTCCCAGGAGCCTGTGGAGGTGGCCGAGATAGGCACCAACATAAAACATGCCCATGTTAGGGAGTTTTGACTCTTCCCAGGACTAGGTTGTTATCCAAGCAACAGTAACAACCAATAACAACTGGTTTGGTCTAGTGATTAAGGCACCGGGCTAGAAAGCAGAAGATTGTGAGTTCTAGTCCTGCCTTAGCCGTGAAAACCAGCTGGATGGGCTTTGAGCCAGTCCCTCTCAGTCCAACCCACCTCACAGGGTTGTTGTTATGGGGAAAACAGGAGGAAGGGGTATTGTGCGTGTTCGCCACCTTGAGTTATTTATATAAATAATAAAGCTAGGATATAAATAAAATAATAAAATTTAAAAACAAAAAAAAACCAACCAGAAATAAAATGGAGGAATGACCCTCTCTCGTACGTTTTTACATATCCCTCCAGAATCTCTTTCGTCTTTCCTCGGAGCCTATCTGGGCCTGTTTCCTGAGGAAAAGTAATCTCCTCACGGGTTCAGGTCTTGCCAATGTTCCGTCTTGCACTGTGCAAGCAGCGCTAATGCCAACGAGGGAACCACTGACCATCCCAGAGGGTTTGGGGAAAGTTTTAACAGGCGTTCAGCTCATCCTCAAGTTCATTATCACCCGAATTTAAGCAGAAGGGCGCTCCTAGAACACAACAAAGGCGGCTGTGGCCGGCCAAAGAGGGAGAGACCGGCACCTGTTCTACCCCTGCAAATCACCACCATTATGAAGTCACAAAGACGTCCTTCTCCCCCCCCCCCCCACACACACAAAGAATACAATCCACGCAGTGGGAATCTTTAGGACTTTGGCCACAGAGCCTGCCCACGCTCGCCTCCCCATCACTCACTTGTCGACAGAATCAAAGGTTTTCTTCAGAGGGGGAGGCCGGACCTTCACTTTCTTCCCACCTGGACCCTCCTTTGGCTCCAGGCCATCGACCGCAGGGGCTGCCGTTGGGGGGAGAGTGGAAGGGCCGCTTCTGGGGCCTTCTCCAGAGTTCGACGGGATCGGACTGAGCGCCAAGGAGGAAGGTGGAGCCGCAGAGGAGGCCGAACCCTCCGGACCGGCTGTTCTCCAGTCAGGGGAGCTGGGGAATTTCGAGGCCTAGACAAGGAGGCAGGCAGAGCAGCCGTGAGCAGCTTGGAAAGAGGAGACTCAAAGTACGATGAGGAACGACGACACAGCAGCATGTCGCCGAGACGCAAACAGGAAGCGGATCCTCTTTGGTTTCACTTAAGAACCAGGGTTAAGATGGGATCTGGGCCGGTCGCCAGGATCCAGACTGGATCCTGCAACATTATCCTGGGACACACGTATTCGTTCGTCAGGCTAAGATGGCACAGGGACCGGGAGGAGACACACATACATGGACCATGGCACATCGCCCAAATCAAAGCAAATCATGTTCAAAGTGCAGGTAGTTCTTGCTTAGCAACCGTTCAAAGTTATGACAGACACCCCCTCCCCCCAAAAAAGGTACTTATGGGCTGGTTCCGGAGTTCCAATGGTGGCACACACATACCCTGCGGTCATTTGATGGCATTTCGGGTGCCACCAACTGGCTCACCCTTATGGTCAGTTCTCGCATGTCATGGTCAGGTGATGGCATTTAGGATGGGGGGGGGGAGTTTAGCTAGAAACTGGACTTTTCAGCCAGTTTCTAGTAAAAAAAAATTTAAAAAAATGCCCGTAGCAATGTACTGACCCGCTTAACAACCCCTTTATAACCGCCACATTTGCTTAGCCATAAAAAGGTCGTAAAATGGGGGTCTTGTCATGTGGATGCCTCAACGTGTGACTTTAGGATAGAAATTCGAGGCTTCCGTTATGGTTGGAAGTCCAGGATTAGCTGTCCTCTGTTAATAGGCTCACATCCCAACCTTTCTAAAACAGGAGAAGGCTATAACAAAGGAGAATATTTGTAGCTCAGGGTTGACGTAAAGCCTGAGCTTGCTTGTTTTCTTGCAGAATTTCATGACCCAAACTAGGAAACATCGTCAGTGCTAGTTAAGGAGTGCAGTTTGCTGTCAGTTTATACTCTGGGGACTTGCCCTGTCGGTATTGGTGGGGGTGGTCTTATTCTTCTGTGGGTTTTGGGGCAGTTTCTTGATGGGGGTATTGTTTACTTGACGGTCGGTCTGATGTTAACCTTGGGAGTTAATCTATGCTGATGGAAAAGTGCTGGAGTCTATTTTGCACAGTCTGTAGATGTTGTTAGTGTCTACACTGATGGCTGATTGGTCAAGACTGCCAGGCTTCTAGAAATTCCTTGCCGCTTTTGGACTTGGCTTGGTCTAGGATGGTCACGCTCCCCCCCTTGTAAACAATGGTTAAATCTGTCTCTATGTTGTAAAATTAAAGAAGGCTGTTTAGTACACTGCAAGGCTCACAAAAGCGCTGCAGGACCTGGCTACGGCAGCCAGAAGCCACAAAGACTGCTTATGGGGAGAAGGAGAGAGGCCAGGCAGCGTCGCCCAGCTTACTTACCGTTTCCACCCCTTTGCTGCCTAACAGGGAGGGCGGTGGAGGGTCACGGCCAGCGCCCTCTTCGCTGGACCCCGCTGCCATGTCTCGCTGGCTCCAGACGACGTCTGCGGCCGGGGTCTCTGTTACCTGCGACGGCTGGCATGCCGGGGGCGATACTGGCTCCCAGCAATCTCGCTTCACCTCCTGGGCTTTGGCAGGACTCTTTTCGGCCCCCTGGCACGCAGGGGAAGAAGATGGGGGGGTGTCTTGGGGACCTGGCTCCCGCAAGGGCCGCTCCGAGGTTTCGCTCTCCCGGTGGTATCGCGCTCCTCCAGAGTCTTGCTGCTGCCCCGGAGGAGGCCGAAGGGGGCCTGGTGAGGAGACCGATTCGTAGGAGCCAACCGGGATGCTAGCGATGGTGGCTTTCACCTTCTGGGGGGGCTTGAGGGGCGGGCGCTGAGGTCGAGTGGGCGCCGGAGGAATTACTTGCGTGGCTGAGAGGGAAGGAACGAAAAAAGTAAAGGCGACGGTGAGCAACACGGGTTCAGCAGTCAGCCTAGTTACAATACAGATATCATGGTTCCAACAGAAGAAACTCTTCAAAGAACTTCGAGGCATTGTTTACCTCAAAGAATCTTTATTTAAGTAGCATAGCATCGGCACTAACACAGTCGAAGCCAAAAGCTGAATTCCCCTCCCCTGAGCGCATAGTATCAAAGCACAGTTCCCTCGTAAATCACATTCTCTAATTTAGTTTGAAATGCAGGCTTTCCCCTCCAGTTCTTCAGCCCGCCAATTGTTATCATCTCTTATTTCAATAACCTTGGTTCTCACACTAGGCTGAGTATTGTTATGTCTAGCTAGACTCTCGTGCACATTCCTCCCCGCAGCATCATCTAACTCTAAGAGTAAAGCATAAGAAGAAAATGGTTGCATCTCCATCTGTTGTCAAAGCAAAAACATCCGATGTCAGCAGCGTTGACAACAGATAGTCCTCGAATTATCACAACATCTGGGAGAATTTAATCCTTTTTCCTTTTCCTCACGACCAGCAAAAGCTAAAGGAGGATCATCATTTTGAGGGACAGCTTTATCTGCCATTTCAGACCAGGCTCTTTCAAGTTCCTGCCTCCCTCCTATAGTCTGCCTTCGGTCCCTCTTCGTTTTCTCTCTGGGAGACAACTCCCCCCATCCCTTTCCCCGTGTGACTCCGATCCCCATCACCCTAACCCCAATACCTGTGGAAATCAGGCTGTGGTTGGAACTGCCAGCACTCTGATTGGGGCTGCCACCCTTGGGCAGGATGGCTGTGGGAGAGGAGACCGTGGCAGTGCCCGTGGCGGCCACCGAATAGACCACACTGTGACTGGCAGACTGAACAGGACTGGTCCCCGTGGGGGTGGGGTAGACGGCAGTGATGACCTGCCCTTGTCCAGCACCAGAAACGGGGAGTTGAGGGCTCTGAAGTGGGGACACCCCCACTTGCCCCGAAGTCAGCACAGGATTCTGACCTGAAGGAAACAGACCGAGCGCAGGTTTCAGATCAATATTCTTTTGGGGTAGCCAACCAGTCTGTTACCTTGGCATTCTGCTCGCTTGTGCCCCCCCACACACACAGTCACACGTAACACACAACTGCCTCTTTGGCCTTACCGGAGAGCAGTGGCCCAATAGCTGTGAAACCCAGTGCCATGGGGGCAGGCCCCACTGGGGACTGGACGTAGGTGGTGGTAGGAGCAGCCGGAGGGACGCTGGGTTGAGAATGAGAAGTTGAGGTGCCCAGGGACAGAGCATGTCCAGCTGCTGACTGCACATACGTGATCCTGGAGGGAGAGAGGGAGAAAGAGGGAGGGAGAGACAGAGAGAGGGGGAGAGAGACAGAGGGAGGGACAGAGAGGGGGGAGAGAGAGAGAGAGAGAGGGAGGGAGGGAGAGGGAGGAAGAGAGATGGAGAGAGAGAAGGAAGAGGGAAGGAGGGAGAGACAGAGAGAATGTATTTAATGGCAGCTGCTATAGTCACGCATATAGTCCCCATGCCTCGAAGATCCAGTGCTACAAACCAACATTGCAAAGCCATACCTGGTCGAGGAGGGCAAGAGGACCTTCTGGGCCTGGCTCGGGGAACCAATGACACCAGTGGCCATGGTGCCCTGGAGTGCAGCAGGGCTAAGTGGGGGCACCAAGGTGGCACTGCTCTGAGAAGAGGACTGAGGCTGGACAACTGGCACTGGAGTGAGCTGGATAATCTGAAAGAGCAGAAAAACCCGATTGGCACAGGCAGCTGAGAGGAACACCAGGAGGCATTTTTGGGAGGAGGAGGAGGAGGAGGAGGAGGAGGAGGAGGAGAAGAAGAAGAAGAAGAAGAAGAAAGGAGAAGAAGGAGAAGGAGGAGGAGGAGGAGGAGGAGAAGGGGAAGGAGAAGAAGAAGAAGAAGAAGAAGAAGAAGAAGAAGAAGAAGAAGAAGAAGAAGAAGAAGAAGAAGAAGAAGAAGAAGAAGAAGAGGAGGAGGAGGAGGAGCAGAAGAAGAAGAAGAGGAGCAGGAGGAGAGGAGGAGGAGAAGAAGGAGGAGGAGGAGGAGGAGGAGGAGGAGGAAGCAAAACCAGACTCAGACTCAACATCATTTGCCAAGAAATTTGCGGTCAAGAAATTTAGCAAGTGATAGTACTCAAATACACTTGGAGACAGACGAGGGAGTCTGCCCAACACACAAGTGAGGTTTTCAGTCTTTGCTACAATGGAGAAGAGGAGAGAGGAAGGACGTGTGGGCCGGAAACGGTGATCACCAGCCAAGAGGGACTGTGGTTCTCTTCAGGCACAGGAAGCTCTCCCCAGTTTCAGACCTTCTAAAGAATGGATTTTGGAGAACCCCAATAAATCTCCGTAACTTGACAGGCCCAAGAGAGATGTTTTCGTTATTAAATCTCTTTTTCCCCTATTTCACAGTCCAGAGGCTGAGAGATTTGCTGTTTTTTTTAAAAAAAAAAATAGATAAATAACAAAAGCAAAATGTGGCATTCGGACTTCTAACAGCAGTCATGCAGAAGACAGATTTTTTTCCCAGATGGGAAATCTCCAAACGTTTGCAGATCTGCAGGCAGATACATTTGCAGAACACCAGGCTGAGGAACAGATTGCACCTTGCTTTTTTTCCCCTTTTCCCGAGATCCCAGTTGTGCAGGATAGATGTGCAATACGCACACAGGCACTATTTAACATTTGTATGGACGTCCAACTCACCAAATACACTCCCACGTTCATAAAAAACCCCCCCCACAGAATTTAAATGATCTCAGGTATATTTTAAGTGCATAAAATATTTGAGGTATTCTTGCGCTGTTATAAACTTCATCTAAATAAGCCGCTAGTGGTTCATCTTTCATCTTATGCCGCTCCAGATTCCTTCTGCCCCAAACGTGCTTTCTTGTAGTAGGCCGCATACATGTTTCTCCCCCCGGCCTCACAACCTCCTTCCCACCACAACCTTTTGGAAACAACTTTCCCGAAGTACAATTTAAGGGCATCACAGGAAGTCCTCGCTTAACAACCTGTCAGCAACGCTCAAAAGTTATGATGAGCCTCTCCAGAGCCACTTACAACCCGTTCTCGAAGATCCGATTGTCACAAACCCCCCAGGTCATGTGACTGACTTTTGGGCATTTGGATTGCACTGACGACCATTTGCATCATCTCACAGTCACATAACCTCAAATTTCACCAATTTTTTTTGCCAGTTTCTAGTATTTCTGGCTTTTGCCAAAAAACATCCAGTGAAAATGGACTTGTTTAATAATAGTGATGTTCACTTAACGACTGCCACAAAAAAAATCATAAAATTGGGCGCAGTTACGTGGTGACCCACTTAATCACCACCATGACCTACAACTCTTAATTGCGGGCTCAATTATGGTTAAGTCGAGAACTGCCTACATATTTCTGAGGCTGCAGTTCTGTATGTTTATCATTTGAGAAATTCTCTTTCACTGGATGTTATTCCAAACCCTCATTGCCCCTATGCTTGTCTATCACCCTCGTGAACCTGACGTTTGCCCCCTATTAGGGCAGGGACCAAGGTGCTTAGATCCTAGTGTCTAAAATGCAGCACAACAAAGCATTTGTGCCCGTCCTGTACTTCCTGCCAATCACAAAATCTATACTTTGCATTACACAAAACTGCTCATTTGTGTTAGAAATGCTGTTTATATAAAGCACCACAGAGCAAAGGAAGAGTACAGTCACCATGTGCTTTACTGCTCAACTGTGTTACTGTAACAGGACAGGAAACTCTACTTAGAACAAAAGGAGAGAGAGAGAGAGAGAGAGAGAGAGAGAGAGAGAGAAGAGAGAGAGAGAGAGAGAGAGAGAGACATCAATCCAAACTTGTAAACACTGCCATCTACTGGCTGAATACTACTGTAGTTGTTGCATAGAAATGCATCCCAACAATGAATTTCAACAATTCATCCCCCTCCTTCTTCCACACCATCTCTTCTCCCTCCTTACTCAAAAGGCATCCTCTTCTGAAGATACTGACCTTACTGGCTGGCTGACTCCCATTTTGCACCGGGACAGGGAAAGGCGGAGTAACCAGAGGCAGCTGGGTTGCTGAGGTGGTCCTTACTGTCACCTGGGAGGCTGCCATGGGCACCAATACTTTGCCTTGCACTTGTAGCCCTGCGGGGGGCATCACTTGCCCAGACACAAGATGGGCTGAACTGCTGGGAGACGGTGCTTGTACCGGCGACACGGACTGAACTGTGGAGAGGAGGGGGAGAGAGAGAGAGAGAGGAAGAGAACAGTCAGGGGAGGTTAGGGATGGCACAGCAATCATCACCACTGATATTAGGGATGCATCAATTTACTGAATGCTACGAGCAACTGTGCATTTAAAGTGCATAACCCCCCCACCATTTAATCTTCCTGTTCCTTCCTGTGTCTTTGTCTCGTTAAGGAGCCTTCCCAATAGATGGTACCCCTAATACTTGGTAGCAAAAGAAGAGAATATTTGTAGCTCAGGGTTGAACTGTGGGGTCCTTGGTGCTCTCTGAGCTTGGTGCTTTTCTTACAGATGTTTCAGGACCAAACTAGGTAACATCATCAGTGCAAGAAGGGAGTGGAGTTTGTGGGGAGAAGGAGGAGGAGGGGGTCCTTGGTGCTCTCTGAGCTTGGTTGTTTTCTTGCAGACGTTTCATTACCCAGACTAGGTAACTTCATAACAACGTACCAATGGGAAAGCGTAATACTTGGCTTCCCATTATGCAGAGAAAATCAGGTGTTAAATTTTTTTAGAAATTTTTTTCCCCCATTATCTTCTGCTAATGAAAGCATTGCAGTGATGAATTGCCCCAATATCTGAGAAGCGTATTTATTTTACTGGCTTTTTTCCCCCTTTCTTTTGACCCACTCCAATTTGTAGACTCTGCACAGGATACCACAGCGTAAAAGATGTGAAACAATTTTAAAAATAAGACAAGATAAAAACAATGTGCCACAAAAAAAAACCACCCTCGCTTTCTCCCAAGATGGGACACCCCCAAAGCAAAAGAACTAGCTAGCAGAACACAGTTATTTCACAGCCTTCAAGAGTTCAAAGAATTTGCTTGGAAGTCACTCGGTCAGCAACCTTCTGCGGGAACCCAAAGTCCACCAGACTTAAAAGTGGCAGAGATTGGACACCCCTGGCCTAAAACGTACCTTTGGGTGCCGAGGACATGACGGTGACGCTGTTGCTGCTGCTTCCCGGGGCGGGCTGGATGATGGGGATGGCCTGGGGGGCAGTGATGACTTTTCCGTTGGGGGGAGGCAGAGTGAAGTGGATGCTGGCGGCTGCAGGCGCGCCAGCCGCCGCTGGGATCTTCCCCCCAGCTACCTGCAGCTGCTGAGGCAACGTAGGTAGGATGTACTGAACTTGAGTGATGCTGCCAGTCTTTCCTGCTGGGCCCGAAAAAATACCTTGTGGCTGCAGGATGCTGAGAGGCATTGGTCCGTTCTGTCCGGGGGGATTCTGGGTGATGAACTGGACAGAAGGCTGCTGGGCAATAGCCCCAGGGGGCAGAACAGTCACTGGAACGCCGGCTCCTCCGGCGCCACTGGCTTGGCTGTAACCTTGAGTTCCTACCAGGAGATTGGTCACCACACTTCCTTGGCTCGGGGGACATTTCCCCACCGCAGCCAAGCCTTGGCCCAGCAGCGGTCCAGCGACTAAGTGAGGAGACGTGGCTTGGATGCCAGCCACGGCCGAGGTCTGCGGAGTCTTTTTATCAGCGTAGAGCACGCCGAGCCGGCTCACGGGAATTCCTTCTGGCTTAGCGTTGCTGTCGGGAGGCGGGGGGCTGACCAGCGGCAGCACGTCGCCCGTTCCACGCAGGAAAGGCTTGCTGGCGATAGGCACCGGAGTGCTGCTAACCGGCTTCACCACATTGGTGACCACGGTGGAGGCAGGCCGGACCAAGCTGGGCGATCCGCTGTAGCCGATCACCCCCATGTTTGGGGTGCCAAGAGAAGGGGCAGTCACCAACACGGTCCCAGTGGACAAGCGGGCCGGATCTGGAAGCACCACGGTCTGCACCGCCCCACCGGGCGAAGAGATGACGGAGTGGGCGGGAACCGAGAGGGGAGCCGTTCCAGCCTCCAAAGGCCCCTGTGAACTGCCCGCGCTGTCCGCTCTCTTCCGCCGGAAGGGGGAGGCCGCTGGGTCAAAGCGGGCCTCCAACCGCTTGGCCGGGTTGTTGTGGGGACGGAGAGCTCCGTGCGAGTCTTGGGCCTTGAAGGTGCTGGGGGACATCTGGAAGGAACTGTAAGATTTGGAGGGGGGCTGCTCCTCGTGACCGAGAGGCGGCGGTGGGGGTGGCGGCGGTGGGGGCGGCTCTAAGTCCAGAGGGGGCGGTGGTGGACGACAGGGGGCAAAGGCAGCAGAGGAAGGAGGCAGGGCCGCTGAGCGGATCACCGGGGTGAAGAGCTTCCGTCCAAAGTCCTACAAGCAAAGAGGGACGCTCTTAAATTAAAACAGCCCCGGGAAAACCGTTTTTTCATGAGGTTCTGCCAAAGGTGGAGACCAGCTTTGAAACTGATCAGGTCCCAGCTCAAGTCTCATCAAGACGACTTGAGACGAGACTTCCTCCAGCTTCAAGCTATCAGATGCACGAGAATGGCAGACCAGTTAATGTAAGGTGAATGCTCCCAAATACGATACGTAGGTGCTCGCACAGAATTCCCTAGACAAGACTGGCCTTTTCGTGCCACTTAGCTGTGACCCCCTCCATTTCTATTTTGTTACAGCTGCTACTACATCCGTCGTGTGGAGAGCACATCCCAAGGCACGTCCGGGTTGAAAGAACGAGCCGGTGACATCACCGTCGCCCAAGGGACACCCGAGGGGGCTCCTTTCTCGTCCCCTGTTATTTTCCCACCGAAGTGGTACCTAGTTATCTGCTTGCACTTGCATGCTTTCAAACTGCTAGGTGGACAGGAGCTGGGATAAATTTCTGTACTTATTGGTGCGCTTAAAAAGCTTTTGTTCTAACCGGCCTCTTGCAACTCACACACCTTGCTGTCAGATTCATCCCCTAATGATCCTTCGCTGTCGCTGTCCGTCACTCGTTCTTTGCACTTCAAGTCGACGTCAGCCGGGTTGAACCCGTCTTCAGCTGCAGGAGGAGAGCAATGGGAGTGAGTAAGCAAGATCCCATCTCCCCATCTAGCTCCCCCTGTGAAAACTCTCCAGGATGACTGGCAGAGGGGGTTGCTGTCCAGGAGATAGGTTTACTGCAGATCTGCAAATACGCTTACTGCAAAGGCAAGCTCCAGAGGACAGGGATTTGGGAGGGAAGCAAGCATGTGCCCCCCAGCGCACACATCAGAAGTCCTAGAAGAGTTTTCCAAACAAGGAATTCGGGTGCAGGGTACTCAGCTGAACTGAGTACTCAAAGAACTGAGTGGATGCAGCAAATGAAGGGGACAGTCAGCAAAATAACCACAAGAAACCACCATAAAGGCAGAGGGGAAGATGATATGCAGAAATGCCTGGTTCCTAACTGGCCACTACCTAGCTTTGAAACAGTGCATTCAGACATCTGTGGCAGGGATAGGCAACCTTGGCTCTTTTATGGACTTCAACTCCCAGAATTCCTCAGTCAGCATGGCTGGCTCAGGAATTCTGGGCGTCGAAGTCCACGAGTCATAAAAGAGCCAGGGTCGCCTACCCTGCAGATTCTTAAGCCATTTGGGTCATGGTGTCCAAAGGTGCTCTTTTCAAAAGGCAACTGGACTTTGCTTTTTTTTCTTCAACATCTAGACGACTGCCAAGAATATAAATCCTTCCATTTTCCACCATCTCAGATGAGAAGCAAAACATCTTCAAGGAAAAAAACAAGAATATCACCAAAGTTTTTAAGAAGAGTCTGGACAGCAACTTGTTCGAAATGGTGAGCAGGGGGTTGGACTAGAAGACCTCCACAGTCCCTTCCAATTCTTTCATTCTCTATTCTGGTCTAAGAAACTCCAGTTGCCTTTTGGGGGGGGGGGGTAAAAACGCTTTTGGGACAGTGCATTCAGACCCATTGCCAAGATTCCTGAGAATACGATCAGATCTTCTTGAAGCAGGAATTGTGGCTTCTCCCATTCTTACTGCTTTCACACAACCGGAGCCTCGGCTCATTGTTTTCTGCACTGGCAAGCAAGGATTCTTCAGGATTTCTTGGCATGCAGCGACTGAACCTGGGATTTTCTCCACACAAAAAAAATATTTTCGCTTCTGCAGAACCGCTTATGTTTTTCATAATGAAAATGGGTTCTGCCTTATGTCCCATTTTTATTTCCTACAACAGATTCTACGTAAGGGAATCTGGTTATTAAAATTGCTCAAGAAAAATGTTTGAAAATCCCAGCTATTTTACAGGAAAGTAGCTCATGCATTATAGTCCTGGAAATAAGCTTCGGTCAGTCTTAACAGTTCCCAAGATGAAAATGTTCCTTTATAGAGGATCTTGGTGCTAAAAAAAGATGTGCCTTTTCATTTCTAGCTATCATTTGCAAATGTCAAACTATGTAGTCAAGGCAATCCGAGATGTGCTACATCTTCTATCCACAAATATGTATTTCACGTCCCTCCCTTATCTCATCCTTGGTACGTATCTACTTGACAGTTAAATTTTTTAGCTTCTAGAGAGCAGTTTTTCACAAATCAGCTATTCATATTATAAAGCAGGAAAAGTGAATGTGGCCCATCATAATCCCTTTAATTGCCTCCAGAGCCTCATCAGAATGAGTAAATTAAAGGGTACGGGTTAAATCTTTGGATGAAAATAGTCCTCAACCATAAGTGAGCCCGGAATAAGTCACAAATCATGTCGGTTGTTAAATGGATCATCACACGATTGACCCAATTTTATGACATTTTTGCAGTGGGCATTAAATGAATCGCCAGAGTGATTAAGTGAATTTATGGCTGCTAGGCAAACCCATTGTCCACAATGGTATGGGGGCTTTTTGCCAAAAGCCAGAAGGAAGGGCTAATTTCTGATTTTTAAAAAAAATTGCAGTCACCAGATTCTTTGAATCTGGGTTGCACCGTTTTTGGGCCCGTCGTAACTTCAGTCACGGATCACAATTTGCAGACTACCTGTGCTGCATATATGGCCAATTTAAGGGGGCATTTAAGAAATATTTAAGGAGTATTTCTTAAAACTATTGAAAACCTCTCTCAAGACGTCCCTGGCTTCTGTTTAATTTCCGGAAGACTCTCCTTGTCCCGCAGGAGAAAGCCATCCGACTTTCGATTTAAGGTGAAAAGTCTGTATGTAAAAAAAACCTCAGAGCAGTTTGGGTGGGAGGTCCTCACCAATGACGTCATCGTCCCCCTCCTCCTCACAAATAACCATGCGCTCCTCATCACTGGTCATGTCCTCGCTGGTTGTGCGTTGAGAACGAGAGGCACGGAAGGAATGTGGGTGCAGGGAATGACGGGGACCCTCGCCTGGAGTTGCAAAGGGGGACCCCGAGGGGCCCAGCCCCCCATACTGACCCTTCCCGCTGGTATACGGAGACTGTCCCGAGCAAATCTGAAACACCAAGAGAGTCGTCTGTTAGACACGGAGAGGCAACTTCTAACGGTCTGCGAAGGGAACCTCTCTGCTTTCTGGCACTGAGCACACAGAACGCAGATTTGCCAAGCCTTGCAAGGGCTGCCAATTAGTTCCCAGGTAGAATTCAAGTTCCTGGTCATGACCTATAAAGGCCTTCGTGCCTTGGCGCCTGAGGCCCTACAAAACCAGCAGCTCCAACCAGAATTGGCTGAAGGCACTCCAAGAAAACGAAAAAGTGCAGTTGATCAGATGATGTTAAGGGGAGTGAGAAGTTGCACCTTTCCAAGACGGGTTGGGTTTTTTTTTTGCGTTGTCTTGTGTACTGCCTTTGTGTTGCATTCTTGTGTGTGTGTGTGTGTGTGTGTGTGTGTGTGAGAGAGAGAGAGAGAGAGAGAGAGAGAGAGAGAGACAGAGTTGTATCCATGCAGTTAAAATTCAGAAGAGCTTGGAATTACTCCAGTTCTATGGCCTGGAACTTCCCTGGAGGGAGGATAGGTTACATAAATAACGGGCATGAGACTAAAATGCAGGTCGGTGGTAGGACACAACCTAAGAACACAATGGGCAACCCCAGACGGACATCGCTCTGAAACCATGTTGGACCACCTGACATTCCAAGATAGCCTGCATCCATGAAACACTCTTTTTTTTCTGAGCCTCCAGAAAACCCTCCAATTGCTGAGGTTAAAAGAGAAAAATAGGCTGATCTAGAATATCTAGGAAAAAATCTCAGCTTCACATGTGCGCACCAGTGTAGCTCCATTTTCCTTAGGTCATTGTTCCACCCAGTGTGGATCTCCCCTTCCCAAAACTTAGCAGCTTTGCCCTGGCCACCAAATATTTCCCCGCTTCAGACTTAATGTTACATATATTGACAGCAGCAAGAATTATGTATGCCCAATATTGGAAAAATGAAGTTACCGACTGAAGAAGTATTAATCAAGAAAATATTGGACTGTGCAGAAATGGATAGATTAACTTTACAGCAGGGGTGTCAAACTCAATTTCATTGAGGGCCGCATCAGCATTGCGGTTGCCCTCAGGGAGCCGGGTGGGTATGGCCAGGGTGGGTGTGGCCTACTGGGTGGGCGTGGCTAGAGTGCGTGTGGCCTGCTGTGTGGGCGTGGCCAGCTCTACATCGTTCGCATCAAGGGTGCCTATGGAGGGTCTGGGCAGGAGTGGGACAGATCTGAGGGTCTCTGGCAGAAGGAGGGTCTCTGGGCCAGGGCTAAGGCCGTGGGGGCCGTTCCCTCGCTCTTTCCAGGATGGCTTCGCAGGCCACATGAAACCACTTCGTGTGCCGCATCCGGCCCCCGGGCCTTGTGTTTGACATGTCTGCTTTAGAGATTAAAGAGAAAGAACTTTCAGTTTACTATAGAACTTGGAACAAATTTTATCAATGGCTAGATAAGTGAGTTAGAGAGAAAGGAATGTGATATGCAATTTTGAATTTATTGGAGTAAGAAAAATACTATACATTGAAAACTTAATATTGTTTATGACAATCTATTGTTTATGACAATCTATTATACCTACCATTGTTATTATTAGCTTTACTACTTTTATTTATACATATTTACCCAGACAATATGCTGTTTGCCAAATATTGAATGTTATTGGGGGAGAACCCCAAACCCCACCCCCAACCTTTCCTGTACCCTATCCCAAATTCCCATCCCATTACCCGCCCTTTTTAACCCTATAAAAACTAATAAAAATTTTTCCAAAAAAAAAAAGACAAGGAAGAAGTGACAGTTTTTGCAAGAAGCAGCATCATCCTGAACGGCAGCCCAACGCCTGGTGCCCTTCTGAATCCTAAGGGCAGGCACAACCCGACCATCCCATAAGCTTCTTCAATTCCTGCTGCCCTATAGATCCTTGTGCTGACTTACTTGGGTAAACTCTTGCAACACCTGGTTGTCCCGGTCACTGTCCATGCCGTGCACACCACTGTGGGAAAAGGCCCGTGGACGTTGGGCATCAGACCCCGAGGGCAGGATTCGCTCCCCATGGCAGTGCCCAGATCCCATGACACCTGCCTTGACATCTGGGCCCAACAGCATTTCAGAAGCAACTGATTTAAAAAAAAAGGAGGACAAAAAGTAAGAAAAATCCAGAGGAGCCCCACCAGGGGACAGCAGGTGGCATAAAAGTAGCTCGTCCCCAGGTTAAAGCAGCGGTACCTGTCTCTGACATGCTACGTTCACGTGTCTCCTTGGGGCACCCTCCAGGCACAGCAGATTTTATATCCGAACTAGACTTCTTCCGATCTTTGTTACACCACTTCCAGTCGGGGTGTGCTTTGAAATGCGCTTCCTTCACCTTTCGGGGGGGGGGGGGGAGATGAGGGAAGAAAAGCGTGAGAAGAGAGAGGAACGTGGGGAGGATGAGAGAGACTGCGAGCAGAAAGCTTCCGGATGTTTGAGGGCTAACCTTGAACCAGTCACTGCTCCAGCTGCAGAGATCCCACACTATGGAAGATTCTGCTTTTGTGCTTTGAAACCACAACCTCGATAAATTCGTATCTGTGTAATTCCCATCAATCTACGCAGCGTCACCCAGTTTGAAACCAGCTTCCTATCTAAATCTATCTTAAGACAATGAAGGCCTGCTAGCCAATGTTGAGGGGGGCCGGGGTCTTCTCTGGTCAATTCTCCGGCTTCTGAGATTCCACTAAGCTTTATCTGCACTTTCATCATGGTGGCCATCAAAGATAAGACTCATCTTCTAAACTTGCCCAAAAGCCAGGATTTTCTGAGACCTTAAGTTCTGCTGAAATGCCCATATTCGTCATCCTATTTCCTCCCTTACTTGGAAACAGGCTGCAGTCACTCCTCAGAGGCAGAACCCTGGACGATGATGCTGACCCTTAATTTCTCCAGCCGTGTCAGCTGGCATGCCTGACCAACGCTCTGACCTTTGACCTCCTTTTCTGACCAAGGCTCCGCAGGAGGCTGTACCTGGAAGGCCAAGTCGTGATACTTCTGCTTCTCCTTGGGCCCCAGAGCGTACCACCACTCGCCCAGGATCTTGCTGACGGTACGATTGTCTTGGTTGGGGTGCCGCTGGTGCACCAGGGCCCGGTGTCGCTTACTGAAGATCATGAAAGCATTCATGGGCCGCCGAATGTGATCCTTTTCCCTCTACCAAAAAAAAAATAAAAAGAAAGAAAGAGGGAGTGGAGGGAAGAGCCACAGTTACGTCATACCCCAAGGCAGAGAATGAATTTGGGGAGAACGTCTCACAGGTAAGCAAAGGGTGGCCGAAGACCTTTCCCCCCCCTCCCCTTTCTCTAATACTCCCAACAAAGCAGGCTGATGAGATGGAAAGGAGAAAGAAGGAAGCCGCCCTCACCTTGTTCGGGCTGCGACCGTCCTTCTCGGAAGAGGAATCACGCTCTTTCGGCAGCGCACTCAAAGACTGAGTGCGTCGCTTGCCTGGCAGTAGCGGGATGGAGATCTCGGAAGATGAAATGGACAGGAACCTAGGTAGGAGGACAACAGGTGAAGACCCAAAAGCGGTACCCCCCATTTTCTGCCACTTATCCCATAGACCTCCCAGTAGTCTTCAATACACCTGGCACCACACCCATTCCTTCCTTCCCACGTATGAAAAAGGAAGGAGTCGATCTGTTGCAAACAGCTTCTGGACTTTTTTTGACCAAGCCCTCCATTCACCCTTGCTTCTTTTCCCCTTTGGGTTCTTTCCCCAACGTGTTTTCTCCCCTAGTCAATTTCATTCCCTCAAGCGGTTGCCTCCAGCTGCACGTCCAATTCCCATTATGCTTCCCATCGAAACCAGCGACCCTCCCGGAATCCAGTGGAAAAAGTCAGCCTTGCATCTGCTGGGCAATCGCTGTGCAAAACACGAACTGTGCAAACGGTTGGCAAATCCAAGAGGAGGAAGGGCGTTGCAAAGGGCTGGTGGTTCCCGAGCCGCATAATGAAAGACATTACAACCCGAAACAGCTGATACTCACGCATCGTCATGGTCGCTCTCTGTCTCGCTGTCCAGGCGTGGGTGCCCTGGGAGGTCGTCGTCATGCTGAGATGGACCTCCGTTTCCTCCTGGAGTCACCGTAGAAGGTTGGGCAACTGGAGTGGGACTGTCGGGGTGCGAGGGGGTCGGCCTCCCTGCACTATCAGCCTCCGAAGACAACCCAGGGAGTTCGTGGGCCACAGCAGCCGATTCAGGAGGTTCTGGGAACATACGGGCCAAGGTTGAAATCAGGGGCTATTTTTCCACAGGGATGTGTTATCACAAGGTTTGCAGTACTTGCTTGTGCGAGCAAAAGGATCCCTTCGCTTCCAGAGTGTCTCTTCAGCGACTGATTCCCTACCCAGAGACTTTAGATCAGGGGTCTTCCAACTTGGCCCTTTGATGACTTGTGGACTTCAACTCCCAGAATTCCTCAGCCAGGCACGCGTGCCTGGCTGAGGAATTCTGGGAGTTGAAGTCCACAAGTCATAAAAAGGACCAAGTTGGAAGACCCCTGCTTTAGAAGGAAAAGTCTGCAGATACACTCTCTTTTTCCTTTGCCCACCTCACCTTTGTTCTGATTGGATGTGGACGGATGACTGACAGGCTGCTGGCCTTCGCTGGGCTGCACGGAGGAATCTGGCTGGCTGGGAGCCAGGAACGGCACTAGCGAGTGCCAGGGGAATACCGCCACTGATCGAGGTTCCACATTTGTCCACACTGGAAGGAAGGGGAGAAAAAAACAAACACAAACACACAAGAGTTATTTCGTCAGCCAAGTCGGTCCGATAATTTGAAGGGGGAAAAAAAAGGAAAGAAAAACAAAGTAAGGTTCAATGGCATGGGACAAAAAAAGAAACAAACCTGGGAGCCCAAAATTGACCAGAGTTGGGTTACGCTCCTTTCCCTCCCTTTAAAACTTCCCTCTCTTTCCCTGGCAAAGACGCCTTGTTTTTCCTCTACAATTTTTCAGTCCCATGTGATTGCAGCCCCCCCCCCCCCAGACTATCCAACATATAGTGAAGGAATGCACTAATAGAAGATACCCAGGAGATTTTAAGGACTTCCTCTGCGTAACAACAACGGCAGCTACTGACTGGATCTCCAAACTCGACATTAAACTCTGAAATGCTATTTCTGTTTTCCTCTTAGGTTTTACAATTGCTTCTTTTTTTTAAAGAAATTTGTTTTAACTGTTCTAACTTGTAAATATGAAGTGCTTTGAATTCTGTGTGTGACCAGCCGTACGCTAAATAAATAAATTCAGTCCTTATCGCTTGTTAGTCACTTGAGTCCCTGGAGTGGGGGGGGGGAGGTAGATTTTCTTCTCCGCCTGCTTGCCAGGAAGCCACCATGGCCGTCCTCCGCCCTTCCCAGCTGGAAGCCAGGCAAAGGAATTTTACAGCTGCAGGAGGGGAAGGGGAGGGAGAGGTTGAGGCCCCCCCCCCCGTTTGCTCAGACACTCACTCCCACGCTCGCTCGCCGGTGGGGCAGCCAAGCCGTTTGGCTTCCACCCAACTAGAAAGCTCGGGAACATCCTCAGGAACTCAAGCTGTGCGGGGCAGAGAGCGCCAAGCACTAACCCGGCTCTATACGAGGTGTGTGGGTGAATGGGTGTGAATTCGGGGGGAGGGGTCTTTTGTGCAGACAGAGGTGGGGAGATCCGGCTTGCAGGCACTCCAGAGCCCAAATGAAGGATGTTCTGGTGCGCTGCATTCTCTCGCCCTCCCATCACTTCCTGCTGCCCCCATATCAAGCTAAACAATAGTTCCTCCTTGGGGTGTCCAGGAAAAGGCCAACACAGAGGAAAGGGACAAATAGACAGGCCTATACACACACAACACTATACAACACATTGCGCAATAACCCCTGGTTGCCAATAAGCGGCATTCACTTGTCAAGGTACCCTAACTGTGAAACTACAGCTTAACGCAGCAACAGGTGTGAACGGACCAAGAGTTTTTTTGCATCTTGGCAACAGACCACGACTGCGTTGTTTACAAAACAAAACAAAAAACAAAACAAAAAAAAACAACCCTTAACCCAACACTGAATGTAGCGTAGCTTTTGCGGATCAGCCACACTGACTTTCAATCATCCATCAGCAATAAGAGCCTTCGGTTTGAGCAGGAGCCGCAACTGGTATCAATCATCCCATCGGGACGGAGCTGGATAAAGAAGCTTTCAGCAACGCTGCAACAATCACATTTTAGGGAGGGAAGGGTGTCCGATTCCCAGAGACTGCCAAGCGGACGCGAACGACCCAAAGAGAAAGCAAAAGGAGAGACTAGCGTTGAAGGGTTAGGGATTACAGAGTGCTAAAAGGAGGTGCTGAAGGGTTAAACGCCTCCACAGCACAAGGACGCCTCTGTCCTTAGCATTTCAGTGACAGAAAGGTTAGGAAACAAACCCAAAGTATTTTGCAGGCGTAAAGGTTCAGTCTTGGCATCTCCATTCAAAAGATCACGCAAGAGATAACGAGGCAGATTTCCAAATTTCTTAATTTGCTGCTGCCAGGAACTGAGATACACAACTAAGCAGCTTGACCACTGAAGGGACTTAGATCACCTTTGCTACAGATTGATCTATAATTTGTTTCCTGGGGGAGGATTAAAACCCCTTTTAAGTACTTGCTTAAAACTAAAACTTTGCATTAGTCATTAAATTTGGGGGGGGGGGGAGAAGCGTGTCCCAAAAGGGGACACGCTACTACCTACCGATCAAAATACCTCTTTTCCCATCATTCCTCTTCCCTTCCTTGTAGTCCCTAATGGATCTGCTACGCTGCTTCCCCCCTCCCCCACCTGCACTTGCGTGTAAAGTTAACTCAATTATTAAAAGCACTGAGTGCATCGTGGTCGGACTCTGCCGGGAAGCGCTGGCTCAGTTGCTTCCTGTCCTCAGCTGGTGACCACATCCCTATGCTGGAGGAGAAAGAATTAAAAGGGGGGGGAGAGGAAGCAAGGAAGGAAGGTGAGTAGAAACGAGGACAAGAAACATTGTCCCCCCCCAAGAAACAAGGATCTTAAATATAACAACCAGAGGCCATCAGCAGTCCTAGCACACTATCCCTCAAGCAAAGATTAAGCTTCTGAGATTGAAGCCACATCAAGTGAAGAAAAACTACCAAAACAGGTGACCAAGAAAATACTGCACACATGGGGGACTAGTCTGAAGCTATACAGGTTGAATACAACATTTAAGAGTCCCGGTATATAATAAACACACTCTTCCACATCTGTCTGAGTTTACAAATACACAAAGCAACTGTCTAAAACCTGGATTCAAATCCCACTTGGGTCACAAGCTATGTATCCGTAACTATATCCTGCAACCTATGGACAACTTTGCTTCTATAGAGGGGAAACAGTATCTAATCCCGCATGTCAACGAACGGCACAAAATCAAAAGTAAAGTTTGCGCCGGCCTTGCCCTGCCTCTTTCTCATCACATCCACCAGGACGAGGAGGGACTTCAAATGGCCATGTGCACATTCAAACAGAACTGTCACTTTACTTTCACCCACTGCGCTTCTAACAGCATCCTGACCCACTGGAATTTAAAAACTTCCGTTAATCACATCTCCTCTCTTAAAAAAAAAAAAGAAAAAAGTTCATCTGGGAAATTTCTGGGTAACAGGATCCCAACGCCCATTGTGGGACAGCAAAAATAAGCCGAAACCTTACATCCAAAGTTCGCTTCTTGCCTCGAATAAAGAATGCAATCCCACTGTATGTTTATCAAGCTTTTGAGAGATGGTTAGGATACTCTGAGGAGGCTCGTTCACCGACTCCCCACTTCTTCCACTCCACAGAACTCAAGCCCTCTCAGCACAATATTCAACAGCAGACAAACCATGACCTGACACAACCAAGGTTAAAGGTCATCCTTTTCCGGGGTTAGGGGGCTCTTTTATCGCCTTCGCATCCCACCATTTCACAGGGATGCAGCTCAACCCAGCAATGGCCCTCCCGCTCTCCATCCAGACACAGATACCCCAAAAGGCACTAACCGAACATGCCTAACCCCCTGGATGGCAAAGGGGGCAAAGTTGCCGGGGGTCTCTCTGTGGAAAACATCGCCAGGCGCCAGATGATGTCTCTCAGCGAACCTGTCTGGAGACCATTCTCCCCCACTCTCCCTCCCCAGGAGTGAGGAGGCGTGGCCCAGGCCAATCGCAGCAGGCAGCTTCGGATGGAGGCTAAAGGTGCGGTGGCGAGGTCAGCAAGCCGGTGCTTTTCGGGGCCAGGGGCACCCTGTAACTGGATCCATGCGGAAAGCAGGCCCGCTGGAGGTCCACCCTCTAAAGACCGGCTACCATCCTCATCCTCTTCGTCTTCCTCCTCACCACCACCACCTTGCAATAAAACAGCCGAAAAGGGCCACAGTCTTCTCCTTATGGCCTGTTCCGATCCCAGGTGAAGCAGCCCCTCTTCTGGGTCTCAGCCTGGTGGGCAGCCTGGGTTAAGTCAGAAGGCATCTTTAGGGGAAGGAGATGAAGAAAGGCCAGCCAGGTGGTAGTAGTTGCAAGGCTGTGGGCGTGCAAGAGAAGAAGGAGGGCGTACGCCCGGGCAGCCCAAGTTTTCAAAGGTCAGAAGGGGGCACAAATCTGTGCAAAAAAAAAGAAGAAGAAGGACCGTCCGGCGCCCCTTCCTCTTCGTCCAGCGCGAAAAGGTCCCCCCAGGAAAAAAAAAGTGGGGAAAGGACGGGGGGGGTTAGCAGAAGAGCAGAGGTGGAGGGAACAGCCAACGACGACGACGCTGCGTCCCCCCCCCCGCCAGCAGCAGCAGCAGCGACCGTCGCCTGGCAGGATTAAAGGGCGCGCGCGAGGAAAGGGAGGCAAGCGCGGCGGGGGGGGGGAGGGAGGGGGAAGAGCCGCCGTGGGAGACAGAAAGCGAGGGGAGGGGGGAGGGCGCGGGCTCCAAGTTGTCCGGCTGTTCCGTCCCCTCCGCCGCCCCTCCGCTGGGCTGTCGCGGCTGTCGGCGACAGGCGGGCGGTTGCTGGTGGCGGCGCCTCTTGGCGGGGGGGGGGGGAAGAGAAGGAGAGAGGAGGCTGTCGCTGCTGCTCCGCCCGCCGCGCCGTCCCCTCCGGTTGTAACCAAACACCATTCACTGCCTCTCCCGCCTTCCTTCTTCTTCCTCCTCCTCCTCCTCCTCCTCGCCTTTCCCCGCCGCTCTGGGCTACGAACAAGGGCGGCCCCCCGCCCGAACCCTCCTCACCCCTCCCTTCCCTGGCTGGCTGGCTCGCTCACGCTCCCTCCCTCCCTCCCTCACACACACAGCCCCGCCAGCCCCGTCACGCATGCCCAATTAGCCCTCCGCAGGCCATTGGCTGCCTCCACGCCGGGTCATTCACATGCAAATGAGGCCCCTTCTCCTTTTTTCTCTCCCGTCACCCGCGCACCAGGCGGCCTCCCATTGGCCGCCGCTGGAATGTCAGTCATATGCAAAAACGAGGACGGGTCACGGGGACAAAGAAGAAGCCTATTGGCTGCGGTTTACTCCAGCTCGTTTCTTTTCGCGCGCCCCCCCCTTCCCCTCCCCTTTTCGTCTTTTCTACTCTACCGCCTCGGGCTCGCGCGTCAGAACCCTGGGAGAGGGAGAGACCACGCCCGGGGGAAAGGGGGGGGGGGATGGACGAGGGAAAGACGACGCCTGAAAAGGGGGGGGGAGAGGGAGGTGGCTAAGGTGAGAGGGAAAGGAGGGTCGTGGGGGGGGCGCGAAACAGCAAAAAATAAAAAGGGGGGGCGACGTGGGAAGGAAGAAGGGGGTGCAGGAGAGCAACTATGGCAGGGGTCGGCAACCTCGGCTCTTTTATGACTCGTGGACTTCAACTCCCAGAATTCCTGAGCCAGCATGGCTCAGCATGGAAAACTCTCCCTTTCCCTTCAGCATGGCTGGCTCAGGAATTCTGGGAGTTGAAGTCCACAAGTCATGAAGGGGCCATAGTTCCCCCATGCTGGCTCAGGAATTCTGGGAGCTGAAGTCCACAAGTCATGAAGGGGCCATAGTTCCCCCATGCTGGCTCAGGAATTCTGGGAGTTGAAGTCCACGAGTCATAAAAGAGCCGAGGTTGCCGACCCCTGAACTATGGAGTGGCGAAGAAGGGCGAGCCTCCTGCTTGAGCAGGGGGCTGGACTAGAAGACCTCAAAGGTCCCTTCCAGCTCCATACTATTCTAAGGGGCAAAGCAGGGCTAACTTTAGACGGGGGGGGGGGAAGGGGGGGGAAAGCTGGAGGGGGGGGGAACAAAAGAAGGGACACAAACGGGGCGGAGGGGGGGGGAGAATGGTGAAAAACAGAACAAGCTGCAGAAAAGCAGAACTGGAGAGGATGAGTCGGAGAGGGTGAGATTAAAGCGAGCCCTGGCAACAGGTTCACACGACGACGACGCCCTGAACAAACCCGGTGACTTGAAGCAGCACTTCCTCTGAACATCGAAGAACCCAAACCGCGCTATATACAAAGCCAGTCTTAAGATCCAAGCTCAGTCGAGGCTAACCACTGAGGCCGCCACCTCCGGTCAAATGCAACCTCCAATACTTTACAGGTAGTCCTGGACTTAAGGACCGCAACAAGCCCCAAATTTCTTGTTGCTAAGCAAGACAGTTGTTAGTTGTGCCCCAATTTCCCACCTTTCTTGCCACGGTTGTGAAGTGAATTACTGCAGATGGTTGGTAAGTGAACCGGGCTTCCCCCTTGACTTTGTAGGCCAGGTTGCAGAAGAGGATCAAATAACCCCGGGACACTACAACCACCACAAATACATGCCAGTTGCCAATCCTCCGGATTTTGATCCCATGACCCTGGGGGTTGCTGCAACTCATCAGTGTGAAAACTGGTGATAAATCAGTTGCTGCTGTAGCTTTGAACAAGTCACTAAACGAACAGTCGTAAATCGGGGACTACCTGTATCTGACCTGAGAAAGTACTATGTTTCCTGGGCTCAGCCAGCTGAGAAAAATACTACAAAGGGGGGGGAGAGAAAGAGATGCATTCAATGGCATGGACCATATACAGGTTCCCCACACATTCCTTCCCTTTTTCTTTGTGTGTGTCTCTGCATGTTAAGGAATTTTCTGCCTCTCTGCCAGCGGATAACACTTCTGAATCTGAATAAAGGCTAATTTAAGTTTACACTCCTATGTTCAAGGTTGAGTTTGGGTCATCAGATCGGCTGACACTCAAAGCTGTCTGCACATGCTAAGGTGAGCGCCGGGCTGGCTGTGTACACACACACACCTGCAGGCCAGCACCCTTATTTTACACCTGGCTTGGGCACAGATCACTGGGCTCAGCAAGGTGTGTGAAAGAAGGGAGAGATCCTGAAATGGGAAGCCCATTGTGTGTACACACCCGTACGTGCCACTGAATGAGAGTCACTCCTGTTTCTTGCTCGCTCCTAGAAATTGAAGCAGTTACTGCTGGCAGGCAGCCTAGCTGGGATTAAAAGCTTGCAGCACAGATGCATTCCTGGGATAATCTCTCTACCCTGGGGCAGGGTGGTGAGGGACAGAAGTGTATGCATGAGGGAACGATGAATGTCTGGATGTCAAATGTCTGGGTGTTGTGTGATATATGCCCCTCTCCGCCTCCCTCCTTCGGGGCCTCCACTTCGTGCTGCTCTCCCTATGACTCACACTCGCCTCCTCCCTTAGCATCACAATCTCATCCTCCACAGGCCTGACTCAATGCTGCTTCTGCTCATGTCTGGGGGAGGGTGGGATACAGCCAGCGGCCCCCCCAGCGCCTACCAGGCAGCCAATAGACAATGAGGTGAAGCGAGGAGACACACAGGAACACCCCCACATACACACACTACATCTGGGCGCCTGGCCAGATCAGTCTGGGCCTGGGCGAGAATCCCATTGTTAAATGGGGAGTGGGGGAGAGACAAACACACCACTCCCAGCACACACTGTACTATCCCTGGGGCACAATGAGGGAGAGTGGACACGATTTGGTGGGAGAGGATGACAACTATGTACGAAGAACAACACCCACACTCTCTCCTGCTCCACAAGGTACATCCCGCCCACATACAGGCAACTCATGGAAACCTGAACTTCCTTCTCTTTCTTGCAAGATGGTCACACAAGCGATCAATCAATCAGAAAAGAGCCGGAAGGGACCTTGGAGATCTTCCTAGTCCAACCCCCTGCCCACTTATACCATCTCAGACAAGTGGCCGTCCAGTCTCTTCTTGAAAACCTCTAGTGAGGGAGCACCCACAATTTCTGGAGGCAAGACGTTCCACTGGTTACTTGTCCTCGCCGTCAGGAAATTCCTCCTTAGTTCTAGATCGTTTTTCTCCTTGATTAGTTTCCAACCGCTGCATCTCCTGCCTTTAGGTGCTATGGAGAATAGGTCAAACCCACCCCCCTCTTCTCTGTGGCAGCCCCTCAGATACTGGAAGACTGCTATCATGTCACCCTTAATCCTCTTCTGAACTTTTACAGAATAGAGTTGGGAGGGACCTTGGAGGTCTTCTAGTCCAACCCTCTGCTCAGGCAGGAACCCCTATACCATTTCAGACAAATGGGTTGTCCAATCTCTTCTGAAAAGCCTCCTTAAGAGCACCCACAAATTTAGAGGCAAGTCGTTCCACTGGTTAATTATTCTGTCAGGAAGTTTCTCCTTAGTTCTAGACTGCTTCTTTCCTTGATTAGTTTCCATCTGTTGCTTCTTGTCCTGCCTTCAGGGGCTTTGGAAAATAGCTTGACTCCCTCTTCTTTGGGGCAGCCCCTGAGATACTGGAATACTCCTAATCCTTCTTTTCAAATCTCATCCACACAACAGACAACCATACAGGTTAACCTATCTGTGTATGGCAAGGTACACAGGTAATTCTCAACTTACATACTTTCGAAGTTGCAACCCTGAAAAAGTGACTTCTGATCGGTCCTCGCATGTACAGGTGTTGCAATATCCCCATGGTGGCATGATCAAAACATGGACGCTTGTATTTACTACGGTTGAAGCATCCTTGGGTCATGTGGCTGCCATTTGCAACCTTTCCAACAAGCAAAGTCAATGGGAGGAGCCAGATTCACATAACAACTGCACGATTCACTTAAGGACCACAATGATTTGCTTAGCAACCACGTCAAGAAGGTCATAAAATTGAGCATGACTCACTTAGCGGCCACAGTGCCAGAAATCCTGGTCACAATTGTTGTCGTAAGTCGAAGACTGCCAGTAGACCAGGCAGAAATTTCACAGAAAATTTACAAGAGTCACAAGAGAACACAGCAGACCTCCGTGCTGCACCAAACTCTTCATGGGCCTCCCAAAGAAGCTTAATTTTGTGAGCCAAGTAGTGTTTTCCTAATTCAGGGGTAGGCAACCTCTGCTCTTTTATGACTCATGGACTTCAACTCCCAGAATTCCTGAGTCAGCTGACTCAGGAATTCTGGGAGTTGAAGTCCATGAGTCATAAAAGAGCAGAGGTTGCCTACCCCTGTCCTAATGGTTCAAAAAAACCCCAACCAGGTTGCGCTTTTTCTGCCCATCTCAGAAAAAGCGCCGCCCGCCCGGGGATCAGGAAGGGCCCTCCGCTGAGTTGTGTCCAGAGATGCTCGGTGACAGATGGAGAAAGCTGTAAGGTGTGAAACAACCCAAGCGAAGGAGGGACCAAATTGGGCTTCTGGCTGATCTTTGCTACAGCTATGTGCGAAGGCTGCCAAACTGCAGCTGGGACAAGTGTCACAGGCCGTTGGCAAGCTGACAGAACCCCATCCCCGGGCTAACCGGTGTGACCAAAAGGGGCTGGCTACAGTGTCATCGTTCATTCATTATTTTAGTCTCATGCCCATTATTTATGTAACCTATCTCCCCTCCAGAGAAGTTCCAGGCCATAGAACTGGAGTAATTCCAAGCTCTTCTGAATTTTAATCACATGAATACAACTCTCTCTCTCTCTCTCTCTCTCTCTCTCTCTCTCTCTCTCTCTCTCTCTCTCTCTCTCTCTCTCTCTGTGTGTGTATGCTTCCCTCTCACTGAGTCACATTTTTACTTTCTGAAGATACAGGTAGTCCTCGATTTACAACCCACAACTGAATCCAAAATTTATGTCGTTAATTGGTTATGTGAATTTTGCCCCGTTTTATGACCTTTCTCGCACTAGTTGTTAAGCGAGTCACTGCAGTTGTTAAATTAGTGACCCCGTTGTTAAGTGCATCTGGCTTCCCCATTGACTTTGCTTGTCAAAAAGTCGCAAAAAGGGGATCCCATGACCCGGGGACGCTGCGACCGTCATAAATATGAACCAGTGGTCAAGCGTCCCAAAGTTTGATCCCGTGACCTCGAGGACACTACAATGGTCATGTGGAAAACGGCCATGTCACTTTTTCCCCCCAATGCCGTTGTGACTTGGAACGGTCATTAAATGAACCGTTGTAAGTTGAGGACTGCCTGTACTCTTGCAATCAATTTTGAGCAAGGCCATTAAACGAATCGTCGTAAGTTGAGGACTGCCTGTAACTGGGATAGTCATACATGGCCCGGCACTCCAGCTGGGGACGTGAAACTCAGGGCAAACAAGGGCCCCTAAATTTACTTGAATTGCTTCACAAAAGGGTCAGATGAAGACCCTCGTAAGAGTTGTACGCAGGCAAAAATGTGGGAACGTTCCCGGCAAGGCAGCGCGTGCAGGAGAGGCATCTTTGTTGTGATGCTAAGGGGGAACATACAAGCGAGTCCATTCCACATGAGGATGTGGAAATGTCAGCTGGTACCTTTGGGGCGAGTTTTCCAAAATCAAGTCCTTCCCTTGCGTTAAAGCCACAGGCAACCATATAGAACGCGCACCCCCCCTCCCCACACAAAATCTGGATCAGATCCCTCCCATCAATGATAAAAATAGAGATGGGGCTCCGAGCAACCGGGAGACGGTAGTCTTGGTTACCAGTTGCCGGGAGACGGCAACCTGCACATGTGATGCTGAAGGAGAAACCGGAGCCCAACCTTAGGCATCGGAAAAGCACATGCCGCAGTTCCTTAGCTTGCGAGCTTCTCCCCAACTATGTACCCCTTTCCTCAGCAGATCAGAGATGCTCTCCTATCCGCCGCCCCCCCCACACACACACACAAACACACAACAGTATGTAAAACCTGGGCGTCCTTGGAGCAGTGTTTCTCAACCTTGGCAGTTTGTAGATGCGTGGACTTTCAACTCCCAGAATGCTGGGGAATTCTGGGAGTTGAAGTCCGCACATCTACAAGCTGCCAAGGTTGAGAAACACTGTCCTGGAGCATAATTTTATACAATCTTCTCTCTCCCAGGACTCAAATAATCCTCTGATTATAGATCCGAAGTCAGAGTTCCTGAACTGATTGAGGAAGTCGGATTAGTGGCAAACAAGCTATCGTATCCCATTTTTTAAAAAAAGGGGATACGGTGCTTTACCTGTGAAGCTTGTTAGGAGAAAGAGCTTTTGATAAGATTGGGAACAGGATAGATGCTCAGGCACATCTTGGGGCGGGTGGGGGGGAGGCTTAGAAGGAGCAAGCACAGCAGAGGGCTAGACCTCCGGACCAAATTTTGAGGACCCACAACTACTGGGGGTTTCCAGATGATCATTTGGAGAACGATCTGTGATCAACCCCACAGCATCGAACATCTGGAGAAGATCAATGTATGTCTAGGGAGGCGAGCCACACACATTTTGTTTTAATGATTTTTCCTTCGGTGGCTTATCTTTTTTCTGCAAGAAATGACCAGCTTTCCAAAATAAGCAAATGCATTAGCAAATTCCATTTTATTTCAGTAGTCTGTAAGGCAGGGGTCCCCAAACCCTGGTCTGTGGACCGGTACTGAGCCGCGTCATGCCAGCAACCGGTCCGCACAAACAAGCAAAGCCCCATCCACGGGATGCACGCAGCACACAAAACCACGCATGCACCCTCCGGTCCACGGAAAAACCTCTCTCCACAGAACCGGGGGTCCCTGGTGCCCAAAAGGTTGGGGGCCTCTGCTGTAAGGCACATGGCAACTCTCCCTGACTTGGAGCATTCACACATGAGTGGGCTATACCTCCCCATACAGGTAGTCCCTGACATATGACCACATTTGGGCTCAGCAAGGTGATGTAGGAGATGACGAATCTGACGCTCAAGCCTGGTCATTTCCTATAGATGGTTGTTAAGTGAGACATGCCCGACTGTACAACTCTTTTGCCATGGCTGTTAAGCGAATCACTGCAGTTGTTAAAGTGAGTCCCACATTTGTTAAGCAAATGAGGCTTCCCCCCCCCCCCGCTTGACTTTGCTTCTCAGAAGCTGTTTGGAAAGGTTGCAAATGGTGATCCCATGACGCTGGGATGCTGCAGTCCTCATACCGGATCCCAGCACCCAAATTTTGATCCTGTGACCATGGGGATTCTGCAATAGTCACTTCTTTCAGAGCCGCTGTAACTTTGGATGGTCGATAAATAAATAGTCGTAAGTCAAGGACGCCCTGTATCCCCAACCACTGTTCTATTACATGGAAAGTACCAAGAGCCAAAATTCAGAGTTGCCATTTATAGACAGGTAGTCATCAGCTTAACGACCCACAAATGAGCCCAAAATTTATGTTGGCTACGTGAGAAATTTGTTGCGTGGGTTTTGCCCCATCTTACGACTTTTCTTTGCTAAGTGAATCCCTGCAGTTGTTAAATTGGTAACACGGTTGCTAAAGTGAATCTGGTTTCCCCATTGACTTTGCTGGGATAGAAGGTCGCAAAAGGTGTGTGTGTCACATGACCACGGGACAGTGCGACCGTCATGAATGTGAGTCAGTTGCCAAGCATCCGAGCGTAAACCACATGACCCCGGGGATGCTGCAGCGGTCGTAACCGTGCAAAATGGTCATAAGTCACTTCTTTCAGTGCCGCTATGAGTTTGCACGGTTGCTAAACTAAACTGTTGTAAGTCGAGGACTAGCGGTACAGCTGAAATGTGGAACCGCACGAACACACACACACACACACACAGCTGTCAAATGGGTTTTGTTTTTCTTTTTTTTACTCTGAAGCCAGGAAGGGTGGGGGGAGTGGTTGTAAGCCCTGGAGCTGTACCGGGGCGGAGGAGAGAGAGGTGAGCTTCGTCCTCCAGAAACACTTGGCCATATAAACAGATCTTCATGACCTCATTGCACCACTCTTTGCACGATCACGTGTCCTGCATGATGCTCCAGCTGGCTTACACTCAAGAGGCAGCAGCCCACGTACACCGATTATTTAAAAAAAAAGAAAAAGAAAAACAACAAAAAAAAGGCCATACCAGAAAGGCACTTTTAATATCCAGCACTTACAGAAAACTCTGCTATCATGCTGCTGGCTGATTCAAGTGTCCTGTTGTTCCCACAGAGGATTGGGTAGATAGATGAACGTCCCAACTATTCCCTCGCATCATGCGTTCACCCTCATGTGGGCAGATAGAAGCCTCCCTTCCTTTTCCAACCCTATGCATTTCATCTCACAGTCCTGGTCTTTTAACAGGTTATATTTCCTTGAGACTTTTTTTTCTCTCCCCCCCCCCACAAAAAAAAAACGAGGGGCCAATGCAGTAGAGGGGAACCTTTTGATCCGGCAGAGAAACCACATGAAATGTTTGGAAACCGAAGGGCTGCAACAGATGTGGCTGCATAACACATGTTGGCAGGACTTCTTTTTTTCCCCTTTCTTCTTTGGATTTCTTTTTTTTTTAGGCTTTTAAACTTTTAAACTTGGGTAAGCCTGTCGTTTGAATGCTTCCGTTATTTATTTCTGGCCTCAAAAGGGTGGGAAATTACACTGGTTTTTTTTACAGCAATGATCAGAAAGGGCTCCAGATGCTACAAAAAAAGTGGGGGGAGGGGGGGGGGAATTGGGAACACACCAGCAAAGGATACAACAGCTTTTCCTTGCTGGTAACAGGAGGCAGATCAAAGCACTGGTCTTTCTAGAAGGGAACTTTCACACTGCTACTTTTCTCTCATCTGGTTTCCTTCAATAGATTGGATCACAGCTTAATATAAGTTCCAGAAAGCATTACAGTAGTGCTCTTTGGAGTATGTTTCTCTCTCTCTCTCTCTCTCTCTCTCTCTCTCTCTCTCTCTCTCCCTCTCTGTGTGTGTGTGTGTGTGTGTGTGTGTGTGTGTGTAAGTGCGTAGGCTTTCCAGTCTGTGTTGACTCCTGGCAACTGCCTGACCTCATCCCTGCAATTCTTTTGGCAAGATTTCAGAAGTGCCACAGACTCCTTCCTAGACTGGGAAAAGATAATTGGCAGGTCACCCAGCTGGCTTTCACACCTAAGGCAGGACTAGAACTCACAGTCTCCCGGTGATTGGCCCAAAATCACCCAGCTGGCTTTCACGCCTAAGGCGGGACTAGAACTCACCGTCTCCCGGTGATTGGCGCAAAATCACCCAGCTGGCTTTCATGCCTAAGGCGGGACTAGAACTCACAGTCTCCCGGTGATTGGGCCAAAGACACCCAGCTGGCTTTCACGCCTAAGGCGGGACTAGAACTCACCGTCTCCCGGTGATTGGCGCAAAATCACCCAGCTGGCTTTCATGCCTAAGGCGGGACTAGAACTCACAGTCTCCCGGTGATTGGCCCAAAATCACCCAGCTGACTTTCACGCCTAAGGCGGGACTAGAACTCACAGTCTCCCGGTGATTGGCCCAAAATCACCCAGCTGGCTTTCACGCCTAAGGCAGGACTAGAACTCACAGTCTCCGGGTGATTGGCCCAAAATCACCCAGCTGGCTTTCACGCCTAAGGCGGGACTAGAACTCACAGTCTCCCGGTGATTGGCCCAAAATCACCCAGCTGGCTTTCACGCCTAAGGCAGGACTAGAACTCACAGTCTCCGGGTGATTGGCCCAAAATCACCCAGCTGGCTTTCACGCCTAAGGCGGGACTAGAACTCACAGTCTCCCGGTGATTGGCCCAAAATCACCCAGCTGGCTTTCACGCCTAAGGCGGGACTAGAACTCACAGTCTCCCGGTGATTGGGCCAAAGACACCCTGCTGGCTGTGTGTTTAAAGTGGGACTAGAACTCATGGTTTCCCAGTTTCTAGTCTGGCACCTCAACCAAACTGGCAAAACCGTTATCGGCGAGCACCATACTGGCCAAAGATTTCTGTGCGGGATAAAGCATAGGAAGATATTGGCTAGCCACCCTATGAATGGCCTGGAAGAAAATTCTGAAAGATCCAATCACCTTTCACTTTATAAAAACTTTCCCAGCCAAAGAGAATTGCCCTTCATCCCTGGTGGATTGCTATTTACAGGTCTTCAGTATTAACCTATGACAGATACTGAGCCAAATGGATTTCCTTGGCCCTTCATTACCCAAACAAACAAACATTAACCAGCATGGATGCTTTCTTCGCTTTGCAAGTGGCTATGGGGGCCCCAGCATGTCCACCCATAGAACTGTCACTCTGATCTCCTTCAAACGCAAACAGAGAAGCAAACAACTCGACCTGGAAAACTAACAAAACCATCCCAAGACATTCGTTTCCCGTATCGTATATATTGTATTTTTTTTTGGGGGGGGGGAATTCCCTCTGTCATCTCTGGAAGGCAGAAAAGGCTTCTTTGGGTCCTGCTTTCAATCATAACGGAAGAAACCAAAGATAAAAAAATCCAGCTGAGCTCTGAATACACCAATGCTACACTCATCAAATAGGTTTTACGCCATGGGCCTTCAAACTTGGCTCTTTCATGACTTTTATGACTGAGGAATTCTGGGAGTTGAAGTCCACGTGCCATAAAAGGGTCAGGTTGGAAGACCCCTGTTTTACGATATTAAGGAAGTTGGATAAAGAGCCAATCCGAGTCCAGAGTAAACCTGGCAGAAGAATTAAACTCAGTTTTTAAAATCTCTCTTACTAAAAGGCACCATGACAGCGTCTGTCGTGTTAAAGCATACCAACTTGGAGACTGGGCGCTATTAAACCACGATCGAGGTTTGGAACGGACAGGCCCATCGAATGATTATTTTACACGTAACATAGCCGGAATCTCGAGTGAGTAGAGCAACAGAGATGACTTCACACTCAGCTCCCTGGAACCATCTGGAAGCTATTCTCAGAAGCAACTGGATGATGGATTGCAGAGACTTTTCATCAGGAGCACTCTCCCGAGAATGGAGTTTTGGTCCCCCTTAAAAATTGTTTTCCTCTCATCGATATATCAATATTCTCTCCTTTACCTAGTCTTTCCTTTTTCCGTTGGACAGAGGAGGAGAGCGTTGAAAAACTGTCGCCCAACAAATAATTCTAATATCACAACTTCAGCAGGGTGTAGCAACTCTAAAGTCCCAGGTTTTGGAAGAGAAACCTTGTTCCCACCCACCCACCCATCCTCCAGCTTTTACTATAGTTCAGGGATCCCCAATCCCCGGTCCGTGGATTGGTACCAGGCCACATCATGCCAGCAACCAACGGGTCCTCACAAACCAGCAAAGCCCCATCCGCGAGATGCAGGCAGCACACAAAACCACGCACCCTCCGGTCCGCGGAAAAACCTCTTTGCACCTAACCGGTGCCTGGTGCCCAAAAGGTTGGGGACCTCTGCTATAGTTAACGTACTTACTCTCTCAACCGCCTTTGTAGAGGAGGCTAGTGTTAAGTGATAGTTTATAAGAGGAGAAAAACAAAAGGATTGCCCAAAGCTGTGTACGGAGATTTGAGGGATGGGGGGGGGCAAGAGAACCTTTTATAAACAGCTCTCCAAGATCCAATCCACTAAGGAAAACCAGGCTTTTTAAAAAAATAAATAAATAAATAAAAAGAGAGATTAATAGCCTGTTGAGGCCGACAGAGTAGGAATGCAGAACTGCAATTCTATTTCAGTTGCAGAAAATAAGCTTCCCTCCTCGAGCGGCTTGCTTTTTTTTTTCTGGCTTTGGGCAAAAGAAATCAGCCCAGCTTTTCATGCCGCTGACACCAGCACGTATTCCTGGTCATTTATGACTACCCAAGCAAGATTCCAGCTTCTTATGGGCTCTTTGGACAAGCCTTATGCCAAAAAGGAAAAAGAGAAAAAAAGCAATTGCTCGGAATTCTGTAGCTGGAATATGGAAACTCAAATAGGCATTTGCACTGGGACTCCTCCGAGTAACCCCCCCCCCACACAGCTACACTAACCCCCCCCCCCGCCCCAACCCCGCACCTCAGAACGGGACAACTAGCTGCAGTCACAGGAGAACTCGCCGTGGGACAATTTAGCCATTCAATTTAATTATTTAAAATAAACCAAAAAAAATTTCATTTTGTTCCTCCTTAAGCATTCCACCATTTCGTTGATATTAATGCAGGGGTCTTCCAACTGGGCAACTTGGAAGACTCGTGGACTTCGACTCCCAGAATTCCTCAGCCAGCCCCCTGAGGAATTCCGGGAGTTGAAATCCACGAGTCTTCAAGTTGCCCAGTTGGAAGACCCCTGTATTAGTGTAACTCTTTCTCCTGCGGCAAGTTGGCTATCGTGAGTGGGCCCTGGCGAGAGCTGGCCACGGCAAATGGCCATAGAGCCCTCGCTCCTTTCCCCAGAGCCTCTGCAGTTTGGTTAAAGACTGTTTAATTTTGTGCCGGAGGGATGTGGGGGAAAAAAAGTGAAAGAAACACAGAGAGGCAAATGCAACAACACCCGAAGACAAAACTCAAGGGAACCGAGAAAGGGCCAAAGCTTACCTGTTCCGGGTCGTCCCATGATGATCTCCTTCTTGGGGGTCGGGTGGCTGGTGTACTCTCCAGGGACAAGGAGAGGCAGGAGGGCAGCTGGGGAGGGGTGGAAGGCCACAGGCTGAAAAGGGGAGGACACACTGAAAACAGGTGGGGCTTGTTCGGGGACAGATGCTACGCTAGGCTGGCTGGAAGGCAGAGTTCGGCCCACATTAATGGGCACCGGCATTTGCAACTGCCCTTTGCCCGCCAGGTGTTCCTTCGAGCCGGCTTTCCCCGTCCTTGGGCTGCCCCCTCGGCTCTCCAGCGGCTTCTCTGTGAACTTGGAGGGCAACGGGACATCGGGGTTGCGCACAATCACGGGGGAGTCCCTCTGCACGGCAGGCACCCTCCTCACGGTGGGGCTCGGATCGGAGGTCAGTCCAGCTGGCGGGGGCACCAGCAAGAGCGGGGAGGCCTGCTGGGAGCGCGAGGAAAAGGACCCAGCGCCCGCAGGCGACACAGCCCGGAAGCCCGCAGGGGTGGAAGGGGTGGGGGTGTGGGAAATGGATTCCACACCCGAGTCAAGACTGTCGTTCTTGTGGAAGTCGGCCGCCGAGGTGGTGCTGCTGTGGTGAGACTCGGCTTTCCGTTTACTGGGACTCATTGGCACAGTGAAAGTGAGGTTGGTCTGAAAGCTGATGCCCGAATGATGGCGCTCCCGGGAGGTGGCGTGGTGCAACATCTCGGGGCTCAGCACGGCACCCCCGACTCCCTTCGGGGTGCTGGCACTCACATGGCGGCTGCGAGCGGTGGCCCGCTGGATGACGGGCGAAGCATTAATGGGGCTGAAGTTGGCTGGACGGAAGCCAAAGAGAGGGGAAGGGGAGGGGGAGGGGGCGGGGGAGAAGGGCGACTGGTTGGAGACCGGCGAGAAAGATGGGGTGCCCGAACGGGAGCTGCCCAGGGACACCAGCATGACGGCAGCTTCACACTCGTCAAACTCAAAGCGTGACAAATCGGCAGGAGCCACCAGCCGAGGTCGCGAATCCCCGCGGGCACTGCTGGCCTCACTGTCCCGCGAAGTTTCGTCCCAGTCAAATTCAGCGCTGCCCTCCCGCAAACCACTGGCTCGGCCTTCCGACAGGCTTTCCATTTCCTTGGTGCGCATGGAGAGGTGACGCGAGCAGTAACCCCGCCGCTGGGACTCCTTCATGCAGCCGTCCCGCGAGCAGAGTCGGCGCCACTGCTTCCCATTGAACTTCTTGCGGATGCCGTTGGGGGTACACACCACGTCCCCTTTCTTGTACTTTTGCTGGGCGGCGGTGAGAGGTGTGCGGGAGCGAGAGGAGCCCGGCGTGCTACACTTGTCCACGGACATCACGCTGCTGCTGCGGCTTCCGCTGGCTTCCGGACTCAGCAAGGGCGACCGCTGCTCAGGAAGGCGAGGGAAGGCTGGCGACTTCGGAGGGGAGAGGATCTGGGGTGGCACCACCATGGACTTCTCCTCTGCCCGCACCCCAGCACTGATCTTGGATACTTCGGCGTCTTCGGGCTGCTTGGGCTCAGGGCCCGAGAGAGACAGAGCTACTTCCTCTGGCTCTGGCAACGGCGTTGTCGTTTTGGCTGGCTTGTTGCCTTCAGAAGGATCGTCAGAATGCCATGGGGAGCGCAGAAGACGCAGGGCCGAGCGGGGCACCCAGGCGGAGTCCTTGCAGGTGGCACTGGCAGTTCCAGGGAGAACCACCGAACGGTTGAATCGCACTTTGTAGGAAGCGGGCTTGATACTGACTTCCACCACCGTGCCTTCCTGGTAAGCTGTCTCCTCGGGGTCCACACAAGCACAGACCGGGGTACCCACGGTCAAAGCCCCAGGGGGAGGGGTAGCGTCCAGCACAATATCTACAGCAGCAGACCCCAGGGCCCCTTCGTAATACGCTGTGACCCGGTCCGCCACAAACTGCACCCCCAAGTCCTGCCCCCGCCTGACCTGCTTCACAATGGCTGGCTGGAAGAGTCCCTCCCGCTGAGCCAGCACCCGCTGGGAACGCAGCTGGCGCAGGTCGTACGCGCTGGGGGGCATCGCCCACATGTTTCCCACCCCCTTGTCATTCTCATCCGCAGAGTGCTCGCTGGCTGTGTCCGTGCTGGAAGAAGGACAGCGGCGAGGCTCATCCTCCGAGGCGATGGCTACGTTCTCGCTGCCGTTCGATTCTTCACCCCCAGGGTACTTGCGGCATGGCGCCCGGGACTTAAACGTAGCCGTCTTGCGGTTCAAGGAGGCTTCTGTCCCGCAGGCCTCGGGCCCCATCTGTGCTTCACCTTCGGGCAGTTTGTAGGGGTCATCGTGAGCTCCGGCCAAGTCCCTCAGGCTGGGGTCCATCTGTACTTGCATGCGCCGGGCACCCACAAAAGCCGGGGTTTGATCGGGCGCCTCCTCTTCTGCTCCTTCTTCAAGCGTGGGGCCCTCGTCAATGGCGGTCTTGCGCTTCTGAGTTTTGGCTCGGGTGGAGGGTGGAGAGCGGCTGCAGCAGCTGCTACTGGAAGAGGAGGAACTGGCCACCTTTCTCACCGGTTTCATCTTCCTCCCAGGCTGGGCATAGACTCAGGGAGCTAAAAGGAAAAGACAAGAAGGAGGTTACGGGGCCATCCTCCGTTCCACCACTCCCCTGTAATCAGATTTCTCCAATCATCAACTTAATCCTTCGAGCTCAAGAAGTCTGAAATTTTGGCTTTAAAGTGGACGTGTTTTGAAATGTGAACAAAATAACTTCCCTGCTTGAGCCATAAACCACTCATTAATAAATATGTACTTCCTCGGCTGTTTGTCACTTCTAAGGAGGACTCAATGCCTCTTCGCTTTGTGTCTGTTATCCTCATCGAATTCCTTATCCTGAACTTTCTAAACTCCAAACTGTAAGAAGGCCTCAATTCCAGCCTGGGAGCTGGAAATAAATAAGGATGCACACTTTTAACAAACTACACGTTATATATAAATACAAAAAGACATTATGCGATAATATCTATATGCAGGCAAAGGGGTGGGGGTTTTTTGTATTTAAATGTAAACCCATCCTAAAGGGAGAGGTGGCGGTCTAGGCACTTACTTCTCCTGAAAGAAGCAAAGAATTAATTTAAAATAAATCTGGGATTTATGTGCTAAATAAATGATACAAAAATAAGGTCACACACACACACACACACACAGAGAGAGAGAGAGAGAGAGAGAGAGAGAGAGAGAGAGAGTTCTATTTTATTCAACATCAGGAGTTCCAGCAATTTTAATATTAGATACCAATTCAGTGACAATGTAAGTACAGGAGAGATTACAACTTCCATTGTTATTATGTTCAAAATATCCCAACAATGTGGATTTAGCTTGGTGTCTACCTGAACCCAGCCTTTCTGGTTACAAACCATGACTTACAGCTTACCATCCATCCACTGTAGCTTATTGCATCATGAGTAAAGCAAACAATGGCTTAGTATGAGATATGAAGCCAATCTTTAGCTACATTTTAAATCATGCAGAAACACCTTTATATATGTATGTATGTATGTATGTATGTGTTTATGTATGTATGTATGTATATATATATATATATATATATATATATATATATATATATATATATATATATATATATATATATATATATATATAATATATGTGTGTGTGTGTGTGTGCATGTATGTGTGTGTATATATATATGTGTGTGTGTGTATATATATGTATATGTATGTAAGTATATGTGTGTGTGTATATATATATGTATATGTATGTAAGTATATGTGTGTGTGTATGTGTGTGTGCGCGCGCGCATCTAGGTAGAAACAAATGTGACCTTTAACACTGGTGATTCTGCTGAAGGACATCCCTGGAGTTCAATGAAGTCCCAAAGAGTGAACTACTTTCTCCAATATTAATTATAATATACATAAATATTAGAGAGTCTGCTTGCTCTAGTGGTGAAGGCACCAGGCTAAGAAGCAGGAGATGGTGAGTTCTAATCTGACCTTAGGCAAGAAAGCTGGCTGGGTGGCTTGGGTAACTTTAGTCCCTCTCTCTCTACCCAACCCTCCTCACAGGGTTGTTGTTGTGGGGAAAAATAAGAGAAGGAATGTGTGTTGGATGTGTTCCTTGTCGTGATTTGTTTGTCAAGATAATAAAGGGATGAGAAAAAAATAAATAGCTCAAACCTAGCCATTTTCTTCACACTTTAGCAAAGCACATTGACTCAATGTTCTCTCATCCATTCACTATCAACCTTAGCCCAACCGAGAAGATTCTAAATTTTATAGGCTTAAACTTATAGGCAATACTGGAGGAACTTAATTCATTTCTGATAGTAAATTACAGCAGGGAAGTGAATACAGAACTGTTTGGAGGCCTCCCAAAGAGTCCTGAATTCTTGTCTCCTTGCTGGCCAGAGAGGAGAGGAGGGTGCAAAGGAATGCAGAATAGTCAAGTAGAGACAGAGGCCAATTTTTTTTCCTTTTTCCCCACCCTACCTCAAAAAAAAAAAGCCGACGGGGGGAGGGGGAGACAGAGTCTTCCTGGAAAAAAAGCAATCTAAGGATTGACTCTACAATATTCATATTGTTATCACTCGAAACCTCCTCCTTCCAGCTTGCAAAGATCTGCTGTTTGTGAAGGACGGCAGATGTGGTGCCAATGGCCCTTCTAAGCTTCCAATCAGTTCCATGTGTTAAGTCTCCTTGCCCCCCTTTTCCTTAGGTGTCCGGCCTGAGCCTTGCCTTTATTTTAATGCCCAGAATTCTGTGTATGCTTAGAGGCATTCCTTCTCCATTACATCACACATCTCCTTGGCATCGACTTCAGATTCCTTGCAACTAGGGAGGCTTGCAAATGATCCAGCCCCAGCGTTCCTCCTCGCGTTCCTCCTCCCAACCTCCTCCGACTCCCCCAGCCCCAAAATCCCTGGTGGGAGAATCTCCGGAAGGGATTTTCCAGAGTCACCGTCTTATTCTTGCTCTCCGCCTTAGCTTGTGCCATCTTTCCTCCTCCTCCTCCTCCTCCCTTCTCTTTCAAAAGCCAACCCTGAATCCCCTCCTCCAGCAGGTGACCTTGCTCACTTTCTCCCCCCACCCCCCACTCCACCTTCAATGCTTTCCAAAAGCTGCGATCCTTCTCTTGGATCTTTATGGATCCCTCCCTCTCTCCCTTCCCCCCTCTCCCCCCTCCCCCAATTCTGCACTTGGGGAAGACCCTCCCATGTTATGCAACTCCTCTACTTACCAGCCTCTCCGTCCCACTCCTGCTCCAGGCAGGCACCGGCCAGAGCTTTCCTGTCAATCCCTCTCTATCCCATAATAACTGGTATTGGGTCTCAGCTTGGAACCTTGCCTCCTCGGTGCCATCCCATAATAAACATGCCTGCGCTCGCTCGCTTTCTCTCTCTCTCTCTCTCTCCCTCTCTCACGCACACACACACATGCAAACAGACACGCAACCCAGCCCCTGCATTCTGATGGGGAAAAGGGCAAAGTTGGGGGCGCTCCTGGATTCCCCCCCACCTTTTTTTTTTTGGCCGAAGGGTTGTCCCAGCTCTGCAGGTTCTCTCTGGGGCGAACCATTAAAACTTGTGGGGAGTGGGGAATGCCCCGGGTGCCAGAGTTGGTACCTCCCCAGCATAATTGAGGGTGGGGGTGGGGGGGAAACAAATCCATAAAGTTGGGTCTGCCCTGGATTCCTCCTCCTACTTTGAAAGGTTGCGGGGGCAGATGTCTCCTTCTGCAGATCTTTCCCTTCCCCCCCCCCGCCCTGCCTTAGTGTGTGTGTGTGTGTGGAGGGGGGGTGTTAAAGTTGGCACCTCCCAGCCCCCTTACCTGAACGGTTCCCCCTCTTCCAGAGGGCTTCAGCAGAGCCAAAGTCTGCATCCAGGAAATCTTGGAACAGTTCAACTCCCCCCTCCCTTTCCCCCCCCCCCGATGGTCCAGCCCGAGCCCCTCTCGGCCCCTCCGAGCCCCTTTTACTCCAACAGACAAAATGGTGAATGAATCTGGACCAGCTGGAAGAGCCGTCCAATCGGCACCCACAACTCGGTGACAGATTTTCGCCGCAGCCAACGACGCCTCACGGCTGCTTTCCCGTGCACCGCCTCCCAAGACCGACAGCAAGCGCCGCCTATCGGCGCTGAAGAGGGAGGGCTGCGCCGTTCAAAGGACTCCTGCCCCTCCCTGGAGAGGAGCACTTACAGTAACCTGTGAAAAGGCGACTTCGGGAAGGAGGGGAAGAAACTTAACATACAGTAGCCAATAGGAATGAAGAGGTGGAGCCAGAAGACAGACTTGTTTACCTGGCGCAAGGCGAACAGGAAGAAGGAACCTACTCTAAGCCTCATGGGACATGTAGTCTCTCCAGGGCTCCCTCCTTTAGCTGATTAAACAGTTCTGCTCGCCCAGAAAAAACTTTAATTCCCAGAAGGTACCGCGAAACGAGGCTGGGTGAAGGAGAGAGAGAGTCCGACTTTGTGGGACTTGTAATTTTGCACCTTATCCTTCCTATCGGGAATGACACCCCTCAGGAAGAAAAGACACCAACTCCCATGCTGCACCAGGGCAAAGCCATTCCCGTCTTCGAACTGCTGGGGCGCGCGCAAAGCCTCACGGCCGTAGTAGTCTCGGAACCCACAAAGTGTTACAGAAGAAACCAGGAAGTTCTCCTAGACGGGGGAACAACTCCCAAGATGCAGCGCGCACCGTGGCTCTTGAAAAGTGGAGGCGCCGGATATTTCGCCCGAGCGAAAATCTTCAGGAGCGGCGCTTAGGACCGGACAAGTGGAAGGACGCGAGAGCGAAAAGACTAGGACACCCATCATGCTTTGAGGAAATAGAGCTCCTGAACAAGCCCAGAACCGGCGCGCGGATTCCATGGGAACTGTAGTCCGCAGCGGCGACCCTTCGTTCCGATTTCCTGGGGACTTCCCTATTGGAAAACTACTACTCCCATCAGGCTATGCGGGTTACCTCGAGTCCGTCCCCTCCCCCCTGTAGGACTGCAAAGTACAACTCCTGAGGTGAGGGAAGGTAGACTTCGTTCCCATCAGAAATCTCCTCACGGGAGGGCTCATTTGAATCCTATTTGCATGTCATTAGCATATGCATCAACTTACCGGCGGTCCGCTCCTGGCCTGTCTTGTCCCGGCCGGGCCCTTGCACTTCCCCTCAGCAACAGAGGAGCCAGCGCCGACAACGCCGCGACCAATCAGCGTCCGGACCGGGATCCCTTTTCCCCCACGTGGGGATAGAGAGGCGGGACCAACAGCAGCCAATCCTGACCTGGGGCGGCCGAAGAATGAGGTCATCATGGTGCAGCTTGATTGGTGGCTGTCGCTAAGGTCGGCGGCCAATCAGAAAACGCTTCCAACAGGACAAGAACGGGCGAGAAATCGGGAGTCGAGTGTGCTTGGCAACGTGGGAATGAGGTCGTTCTTCGGAGTGAGGGTTTCTCGCGTGCGTGTGCGTGTGCATGCGTTGCGTTTTCCCACCTGCTCTTCTCTTTTCCCCCTTTCTTATTGCCTAAAGCAGGGGTCTTCAAACTTGGCCCTTTTATGACTTGTGGACTTCAACTCCCAGAATTCCTCAGCCAGGCATGCTGGCTGAGGAATTCTGGGAATTGAAGTCCACAAGTCATAAAAGGGCCAAGTTTGAAGACCCCTGGCCTAAAGTCAACGGGGACAGCGTTTTTTTTAGCCCGCGATTGTGCGCGATCCTTCGAGGAGGTGCACAGGGCGATCGTAGCAAAAACGTTACCCGAAGGACCTTATGGCCGAGCCTGGCCCTGCCCTGCCCAAACAGGAGAGGCGCGTGCAGAGAAAGTGCACGCGGGACTTTGGAAGGCAACCCAATTCCCAGGACTGCAGTTCTGGGAGACTTGCAGGAAGAGAGGAAAAGTTCCAACTCTTGTATCTCTTTTAATGTTTGGGCTGTGTCCGTATAGAGCAGGGATGTCCGACCGTGGCAACTTCAAGACTTTTTTATTTATTTATTTATTTTAATCCCATTTATATCCCGCCCTTCTCCGAAGACTCAGGGCGGCTTACAAGCTTAGCAGTAGCCTTCATTCTATGTATATGCCTGCTTATTCAACTCCCAGCATTCTTTCTCCATGCTAGCTGGGGAATTCTGGGAGTTGAAGTCTACAAGTCTCAAAGTCGCCAAGGTTGGACACCCATAATGGATAGATGAATATGCCCCAGCAAACATAAAATGGTTGCATTTATACCCCACCTTCCCACTGTCCTTCCCCCAACCCTCCATCTACTTCAAAGTATGCACCCATTTCCTCCGGGATCTGAGCGCATTGTGTTGATCCTCTCATTCTTATCTTCACAACAACCCTGGGAGGTAGGATAGGAGAGCAAGTGGGGACTATTTGCAAAACTGATATGTGGCTTTCTTCCATTGCTGATCTTTTATAAATTCTGGCCGTAAGTGGACGGCACAGATTTTTGCCAGCAATGTTGCAAGTGGGTGAATTGCAGAGTGTAACGCGGAAAGGGAAGGTAGCGTGTTCGTTCAAAGCATGAAATTAATGTGTGGGAGATACAGAGGTGCAGAAAAGGCCTGATCAGGAGACCTGGGATTTTCCAGATCTTGGGGGCGGGAGTTGTTGGTGCAACCCTACAACTAGGATTTGTGGCTGCTTGTTTCAGACACCGTAAGGCAGTGCCTCTCAGCACACAGAGTGGCCTGTTCCCATCACCACCACCTTGCCTTAAGGGATCCTGTGTGTAAAGCTTTGCCAAAGTTGCCAAATGACTCGAGGGCGAAGTGCTACTTACTATTTGCAGGAAACTTTTTTGCTGCAAAGACGGTGCTTTGAAGTTGCATACAATGTTCTCCAGTCTGCAGGCTTCTCTGCTTTGGGACAGAAAAGAAATACAAAGAGTCGTTAACTGACAATCGTTTGTTTAGAGAGGGTTCAAAGTTACGATGGCACTTTGAAAAAAGTGACTTACAATGGGGTCCTCGCACTTATAACCGCTGCAGCATCCCCCCCATCGCATGTTCAAAATTTGGGTGCTTGACAGCTACCACGTATTTACGATGGGTTACAGCGTCTCAGATCACATGATCCCCATTTGTGACGTTCTCAGGCCCGCTTTCTGACAAGTGAAGTCAAAGGGGGAAGCTGGATTCATTTAACGACCATGTGATTCATTAACGACTGCAGTGATTCACTTATCAACTGGCAAAAAGTATCATAAAATCAAGTGTGCCTCACTTAGCAACTGTGTCGCTTAGCAACGGAAACTCTGGCCCCCAGTGTGCTCATAAGCCAAGGACCGGCTCTAGACAGGCATCAAAAATGCAGCACTTTCTCTGGCTTTATATCCATGTTTCTTACCAATCCTGCTCCTGCGAAACATTTTGAACATACAAAACAGGTGAAAAGTTGCAGAGATGTGAGAATCTGCAGGGAGGGGATTTGTCCAAGTTGCTTGTTAGTGGTCTGTCCATGTGAGAATGATCCCGGTGGTTAGCAAGGCAGGGAAACATACTCCCTGTAGTAAATTAGTTTGTAGATTCAGGCGTGGTTTATTCTAGAATAAGTATGGCAACAGCTAGACCTGGCCAGTCTCTTACTAGCTGGAGGCTACATTTTTGGAAAGAAAGAAGCTATAATGAGGTAAGCTTCTGTAGTCCTCAGCACTGTGTAACCACAATTGGGACCGGAAAATTCAGTGTTAAGCAATATAATCATTAAGTAAGACATGAGGTGACCGTGATTTGCAACTTTTCCTGTTGGCTTCCCCACTGACTTTGTCAGAAGCCAGCCGGGAAGGTTGCAGATGGAGAACTCGTGGCCCTTGGGAGGCTGAACCACCACAAATGCAAGCCAGGTATCCAGATTGTGATCACATGATTGTGGGGAATGCTGCGATGGCCGTAAGTGTGAGGACCAGTCCTAAGGCACTTTGTTAGTGCCCCTGTAACTTTGAAGATCACGTGATCCCCTTTTGCAACCTTCTGACAAGCCAAGTCAGAGGTAGGCAACCTTGGCTCTTTTATGACTCATGGACTTCAACTCCCAGAATTCCCGAGCCAGCCGTGCTGAGGGGAAAGGGAGAGGTTTCCAAGCTGAGCCATGCTGGCTCAGGAATTCTGGGAGTTGAAGTCCACGAGTCATAAAAGAGCCAAGGTTGCCTACCTCTGAAAGATGAACTCCCTGCTAGCTGGAGAACTGTTCAAAGTTACGGCCGACCTCCCAAAAGCTACTTATAACCCAGATTTGAAGTTTGGATGGCCATCACCCCCACTCCATGGTCACATGACCATATGTGGGACACTCGGCAACCAGCCCGCATTTACGACCACTTGCAGCACCCTGTGGTCACCTGCGTGTGATTTACAACACTTTAATGCACTATTTTTTCATGTCTCCTCTTCCCTGTTGTCTGTCCGAGCTATAGCATCCCCTTAGGGCAGGGGTAGGCAACCTTGGCTCTTTTATGATTCGTGGACTTCAACTCCCAGAATTCCTCAGCCAGGCATGCCTAGCTGAGGAATTCTGGGAGTTGAAGTCCACGAGTAATAAAAGAGCCAAGGTTGCCTATCCTTGAGCAAAGTCAGTGGGGGAGCCCAATTCCCTTAGCAACCGTGTTACTAAACAACTGTACTGATTCACTTAACTGGGGCAAGGAAGGTCTTAACATTCACTTAACAACCGTCTCGCTTAGCGACAGAAATTTGGGGCTGGATTGTGGTTGTGAAACGAGGACTACCTGTATACTTCCAAATGAAAAGTGTTAGTTATAAAAGGGCTCCAGTGCTCCTTTGGAGGTTTTTTTTTTTTTAAGGAAGGCTATCAGTAGCTGGAAGGGGCTCCTGGTTTCAACCCCAAGCTTAATTCAAACATGGGTTTTATTTTATGGTATCTCTTCTTATTTCTTAAGCATAGGTATTTTGGAAACTTTCCTTGCAAACGGAATTATTGCTGTACGTGCACACCCAAAAAATCCTTTGTTCGCAAGTCTCTCAGGTGACCAGGAGTCTAGACATGTACAAACTGATTCTGCCCTGTGTGCCTTTGGTTTGCCTTGGCTGCAAACCAGTGGGGGAAAAAAAATATATCTTGAAACGTTTGAAAATATGCAGCGCTTTAAAAACACAGTTGGTGCAGTCAAAGCTGATGCAGGCAAAAGAAAACATAAGGATTACTGTGCCCCGACTTTGTTAAAGTTGCCGTTTTGGCTTGCAACACTGAGCAGCTTTAGAGGCGGTGCAAAATGTTTATTTAAGCGATATGTGGTGGGATCATTGTCAATATGCAAAGGTCAAGATGTAGGGTAATAAAAGCCACTTTAAATTTCTTCAGAATGAATCGTTTGTGTACATCTTCAGATAGATCTGTTTGCTGTGTGAAGTCAAGGGGGGGGTGCTTTTTTCTTTGTTTTGTTTTTATGTTTTTCATCGTGCCGTGTCTAAAAGGTGAGATGGATCCTGCAGTAGGGATGTAGACAATGCCTGAATGGGAATAAAATATCTTGCACATCATAGGTACCAATCCTTGGTCTTAAATTTAGAAAGTCCATCGCCTCTTCATGGAAATCCATAGGTTGATTTTTGAATAGAAATTGAAATCAAATATCTGGAGCAGGGCTAGGCAACCTTGGCTCTTTTATGACTCGTGGACTTCAGCTTCCAGAATTCCTGAGCCAGCATGGCTCAGCTTGGAAACCTCTCCCCCCTGAGCATGGCTGGCTCAGGAATTCTGGGAATTGAAGTCCACAAGTCATAAAAGAGCCAAGGTTCCCCACCCACCCCCGATCTGGAGGATTCATTTTCTCAGATGTGTTACAGGTAATCCTCTATGTATGACTACAATTCGGCCAAAATTCCCACTGTTAAGCGAGACAGCTGTTTCAATGATGTCCAATTTTATGGCTTTTTTTTGGCCACGATTATTAAGCAAACAGCACAGTTGTTAAGCCAATCCGGCTTCCCCCATTTGCATTGTCTGTTGATCACATGACCCTGAGACTCTGTAACCGTTGTGACGACATGTCGGTTGTCGAGTGCCCAAATTTTTATCACGTGATGGTGGGGACGCTGCAATGGTCGTAAGTGCAGGGACCGGTTTACACTGCTGTTGTAACTTCCAATGGTTGCTAAATGAATGGTTATAAACGGTGGTGGGATTCAAATAGGGGAACAACAGGTTCTCTGTGTGGATGCCGCTTCCAGAAGTCCATTCTGGGCCTGGGCAACAATAAAATTAGCTACTGGTTCTGCCAAACTGGTGCAAAGTGGCTGAATCCCAACACAGGAAGGAAGGGAGGGAGGGAGGGATTCAAATATGTGAACAACCAGTTCTCTGTGTGGATGCCACTTCTGAAAGTCCATTCTGGGCCTGGGCAACAAAAAAATAGCTACCGGTTCTGCTGAAGTGGTGTGAACCAGCTGAATCCCACCACTGGTTATAAGTCAAAGACTACCTGCAGTTTCAAAATGTTGGAGGTGGGTTTCCCCTTAAAATTAGAAGGAAATCAACAGAATTGCAACCAACGACTGGAAATAATAGATTTCCCTCCCCCAATTAATTCTGAGTCTTGGCAAATTTCCAACCTTGCTGCATTCCAGAACTGGTCCTGCAACATCCTCTCGTAATTTTTCCAAACAAACACTATTGATGCTGTAATGGCCGTCCCAGAAGGAAGAATGCGGCTTCTATTTTAGAAACTCGGTTCCATTTATATCGTATTTTCCACTTTGCTTTCTTTTGTGATTTTGACCTCCCCCAACTGGAAGGAGGAAGAGAGAAAAAAATTATCTCACCCTGTTAAGTCTCTTCTTACAAAGAACCAGACGTGGGATTTGTACCGTGCCGCGTCAAGATTCGAATCTTGCCGTCCCTTATTGGCAAAACAGAATTGTTCTCTTCGTTTCCACGCGGGCCGAAGGGAAGTTCACGAAAAATATACAGTTCTTACATTGGGACCCGGCTGTAGTCAAAGCCCCGTATTTGCAGTTAAGGAATTAAAAAGACGCTGTGTATCACAAATCAGTCCGGTAGCACCTTTTCCTGTTAGCCTGTTTTATTAAGAGACTCCAGAAAGAGTGCAGAGAAGAGCAACAAAGATGATCAGGGGACTGGAGGCTAAAACATATAAATAACGGTTGCTGAAATTGGGTATGTCTAGTTTAATGGAGAGAAGGACGAGGGGGGACATGATATCAGGGTTCCAATATCTCAGGGGCTGCCCCAAAGAACAGGGAGTCAAGCTATCCTCCAAAGCACCAGAAGGCAAGACAAAAAGCAACAGATGGAAACTGATCAAGGAGAGAAGCAACCTAGAACTAAGGAGAAACTTCCTGACAGTGAGAACAATTAACCAGTGGAACAACCTGCCTCCAGAAGCGGTGAATGCTCCAACACTGGAAGTTTTTAAGTAGAGACTCGACAGCCATTTGCCTGAAATGGTATAGGGTTTCCTGCCTGAGCAGGGGGTTGGTCTAGATGACCTCCAAGGTCCCTTCCAACATTATTATTATTATTATTATTATTATTATTATTATTATTATTATTATTATTATTATTATTATTATTATTATTATTATCATCATCAGTGAAGGACAATATTTGTAGCTCAGGGCTGAAATGAGGGGTCCTTGGTGCTCTCTTGAGCTTGGTTGTTTTCTTGCAGACGTTTCATTAATAGGTAACCTCATCAGTGCTCGGAGAACTATGTTACAAACTTACAACTACAGGGATTCACTTAATAACTGTGGCAAGAAAGGTCATAAAATGGGGCAGGACTCACTTAACTGTCTGGCTTAACTATTGGAAGTTTTGGGCTGAGTTGTGGCCGTTAAGTTGAGGACCACCTGTATCTTAAGCTGAGGAAGTTCCCCAGGTGACTTTTTCGGCCCAACCTGCCTTGCTGTGGGGAGGGTGTGTGTTTGTGGGGCAAATTGGGGAGTGGGCGATATATACCTCCTTGGAGGTCTTGGTGGAATGCCAAGTTATGTATGTAACAAATAGGATGCATTAAGATCTCATAAAGAATGTAAAGGATGGAATGCTGGCTCAGGAATTCTGGGAGTTGAAGTCCACGAGTCATTAAAGAGCCAAGGTTACCTACCCGTGGTATATACTTATACAAATCAGTTATGCCTGCTTATTTTGACTACCTTGCACTTAACGAAACCTTCAGAAACCAACCCACAAGCTCGGAGAACGAACCTTCACCCTCGTCCTACACCCAAGCTACAGATATTCACCACTATTGCATACCTTGCACTTATTCCTCCCAAATGGATTAGGGCCATCAATCAATGGTCGACCATGACCTCTGAAGCCAGAGTGTAATCACAACAAGGCTGCCGGTGCCAATCAATTACATCCAAAGCAGGCAAAAGAAGCTTGCTACCGGCAGGCCGCAAGAGCCCACTGCTAAATTACTGCCGTAATTCAGAAGCCAGAGTCGGTGGCTTCACGCACATTGGAAGGAAAAACAATGACCTCCACGGAATACATGTTACTTATGTGTAAAGATGTAGCCCTATAGATACGTTGTATATAGTATCTTTTTTAAACGCGCTTATGCATGGGTACGCTTTTGAGAGGAAGCAACTAAATTTCATTTCTAACATGCCATTGTGGCCACAAAAATGACAATAAAGGTTAAAGGCTACAGGGAGAAGAAAACGTGTCAAAGGGTCATTCCGCTCCCACCAACTTTCTCAAAGACTGCAAAATCCTCCTCCGCCACCCGCCCGCCCGCCCCCCCCCCCCGGACTCCCAGGGCCGAAAGCCCACGATGGCCTGCATTCACACAACCCCCCCCCCTTCCGTTATTAACCCTTTTGGTGGGTCCGCGAACGCAACGGGCCGGGTCTGCGGGGGCGCAGCTGCAATGAGCGTCTGGTGGGGGGCCTGGCGCACCAAGCGCGGCGGGCTATTCCGCAGCGCCTCTTCGGGCTAATTGCTGGCCGGCAGGAGGCGCCGCGAAGCCAGCGCACCGGCGAGAGTAACGCGCTCTGTTGGCCGGCCGGCCGGCTGGCTGGCTGGGAAAAGCAACAAGCGGGGCCGGCGAGCCGGCGGGAACCATTCACTGGGGCTGCGTGCGAGCGGCGGAGCCGGCCCGGGCTTGCGTTTCCCGCGCCCCTGGCCCGGGGCAAGGCAGGAGGGCGATGCCAACTGGCAGCCTCCCCAGGGCGGCGGCGGCGGCGGAGGGAGGGAAGCTTGCACAGCAGCTGTTTTTAGTGCCTACTGCTAATTCAGCCGCAGGAACAAACTTTTGGCTATTTCGGCCCCGGCAGGAGTCGCAAGGCGCCCGGCACCTCCTTACTAAGTTTAAGCCTCCGCTACTCCCTTCTTTCCCTCCTTCGCTTCTTCCGAAAGTCGACCCCGCCCTGGGGCTAAATATAATCGCCTTCCCTTCCTCGCCCTGCCTCTGTCTGGATCCTGCCCGGCGGCCGGCTCCCGAATCGCCTTTCCGAGCTCGCCGGGGCCAAACGGAGGAGGGGGGGGCGGGGGTGGGGTCGAGGTTCCCAATTGGGAGGAGGGGTCCTCTGAAACGGGGACCCCCGCTTTCCTCGCGATCCCCGCCTCTTCTTTGCTCTGTAAGTGCCTTTTATGATACTCTCCTTTTCTTCGCCCCTGCTTTTTTTTGGGGGGGGGGAGGAGGCAGGGAGGGGATTTTTTTCGGGGTGGGAGGGGGTCTCTTGAATCTCGTGGAGCCATTCTTGGGGTTTCCTCGCCCCTCCTTTGGGCGGTTCCGGGTGGAAAGCTTTCTTTGGGGCTAGTGGGGGGGGGAGCCGTGAAAAGGGGCTTGAAATAGGGCAGGGGTAGGCAACCTCGGCTCTTTTATGACTCGTGGACTTCAACTCCCAGAATTCCTGAGTCAGACTCAGGAATTCTGGGAGTTGAAGTCCACGAGTCATAAAAGAGCCGAGGTTGCCTACCCCTGAAATAGGGGAAGGAGGTGGGTGGACTTTGATGCTTTGGGCTTCTCGGTTCGGGCGGGCGGCGAAATCAAAGCTGCGTCTGTAAAAAGGATAATTAGAAAGGGCAGGATGCAGCAGAGTTTTGTACAAAAAAACCCCCCAATGGTTTTAAAAAACCAGGGTGGTAATTAGAATTTAAAGGAGGTGGTTCTGATGGGTAGAGTTGTTGCGTTTCCTTTCTAAACTCCTTTATTTCCCCCCTGCAGTGGGAGCTGACAAAAATGGCTTTCGCCACTCACTCACTCACCGTTTGGACCACTTGTGGATCTAGGTTAGAGAAAAGGGGAGGGGGAAAAATAATTAAGAGAGCCCGCTTGAAATCCGAACGTGTGGGGCCGAGCCAAAGCTGTTTTTACTCTTTGCTGGCCAAGTGAATTGAGTTTTAAAAAAGAAAGTGCCTGTAACTTCATCTGCGCCACATCTGGAGGAGCAACAGCTTTCTTTTTTATCTTTTTTAGAGCTAATAAAAATCTTGACTCCTAACACTGTAGGGAAGATTTATTTTCTTCTCATTTTATTATAGACTTGTACCATATACGCAGTGTGCGTCTGCACCCATACTTGCATAACTTCGCCTATATATTAGTATCAGAATCAGAATAACGGAGTTGGAAAGGGCCTTGGAGGTCTTCTAGTCCAGGGGTAGGCAACCTTGGCTCTTTTGTGACTCGTGGACTTCAACTCCCAGAATTCCTGAGCCAGCATGGGGGAACTATGGCCCCCTCATGACTCGTGGACTTCAACTCCCAGAATTCCTGAGCCAGCATGGGGGAACTATGGCCCTCTCATGACTCGTGGACTTCAACTCCCAGAATTCCTGAGCCAGCATGGGGGAACTATGGCCCCCTCATGACTCGTGGACTTCAACTCCCAGAATTCCTGAGCCAGCATGGGGGAACTATGGCCCCCTCATGACTCGTGGACTTCAACTCCCAGAATTCCTGAGCCAGCATGGGGGAACTATGGCCCCCTCATGACTCGTGGACTTCAACTCCCAGAATTCCTGAGCCAGCATGACTCAGCTTGGAAACCTCTCCCTTTCCCCTCAGCATGGCTGGCTCAGGAATTCTGGGAGTTGAAGTCCACGAGTCATAAAAGAGCCAAGGTTGCCTACCCCTGGCCTAGTCCAAGCCCTTGCTCAAGCAGGAGGACCCTACAATCCTGGACAAATGGTTATCCAATCTCTTCTTAAGAGCCTCCAGTGATGGAGCTCCCACAATGTCTGGAAGCAAGTAGTTCCGCTGATGAATTACTCTCACTGTCAGGAAATCTCTCCTTAGGTCTAGGTTGCTTCTCTCCTGGATTTTGTTTCCATCCGTTGCTTCTTGTCCTGCCTTCTGGTGCTTTGGAGAATAGGCTGATCCCCTCTTTGTGGCAGCCCCTCAAATGTTAGAAGACTGCTATCGTGTCACCTGTAAGCCCTTCTTTTCACTTTTCATCTCGCCTCACGGTGAGATGGGCAGCAAGTTTAATAAATAAAGAGATAAAACAAAAAATATTTGAAACAGAGCTGTACTCAGCCCTTGACTCTAGGAAGGTGCACAGAGGTTGAAGCCTGAAAATCATGTCCTTGATCCTCTTAGTTTCTCTAAGCTGGCAATCTGTCGAGAATAAGTACGCCTGCACTTCCGGGATTTGCATTTCAGGATGTCTGCCTCAGTTTCTCGTCTTTATACACTGGCAGGACTTTGCTAGAACCCCCGCTGTAGCTACCCCTGCCCCACTCTGATGCTCCACAGATGTGCTGGATGACAACCAGAATTCTCAAGAAGGAGCTTAACACATCTGGAAGTCAACTTCGTTTATTATGAGAGTAGATTTTATGGTTTGTATGGTATGAATTCAGCTGATAAGCCAAGAGTTGTGTGAAAGGAGGTTTTTGAGCTATGAAATACAGGTAGTCCTCAACCTACAACTATTCATTTGGCGACAGTTTGAAGCTACAACAGCACTGAAAAAGTGACGTACGGCTGGTTTTCACACTTACGACCGTTGCAGCATCCCCATGGTCACATGATCAAAATTCGGACACTTGGCAACTGGCATGTATTTATGACGGTTGCAGTGTCCCGGGATCACATGATCCCCTTTTGTGACCTTCTGACACAATCAAAGTCAATGGGGAAGAAGCCAGATTCACTTAAGAAACTTGTTGCTTAACCACTGCAGTGATCCCCTTAACAACAGTGGCAAGACAGGTCATAAAATGGGGGCAAAACTCACTTAACAAACATCTCGCTTAGCGATAGAAATTATAGGCTCGGCTGTGGTCGTACGTTGAGGACCCCCTGCACAAGGGGAGTTAAATCATTGATTATGATCATCAAAGTGGTAGTTTTCCCAATTAGAAAGGACTTGCTATTGGGATACGCTTAGGATCTCTGCTGAAAAACACTTCCAAAATGTTTCTAAAACACGCCCAACGTCCCTTTTCCCCTGTAATCAAGAAGCCACAGGCAATCTTAAGACCCTTTTTGGTTTAGGGCAGAGGCCCCCAACCTTTTGGGCACCAGGGACCGGTTCCGTGAAGAGAGGTTTTTCCGCGGACTGGAAAGTGTGTGGTTTTGTGTGCTGCCTGCACCCCATGGATGGGGCTTTGCTTATGCGGACCGGTTGCTGGCATGCCGTGGCCCGATACCGGTCCACAGACCAGGGGTTGGGGATCCTTGGTTTAGGGAACAAGCCTCTGGATCAAAGGTCACCTCATCTAGAGAGGCTTTTAAGTTTAAACCGAAGAAGGGGGTTAAGTGTGAATAATGATCCGAGAGGGTTGGACTAGAAGACCACCAAGGTCCCTTCCAGCTCTATTTTGATTCTTCTTTTTCTTTTTTGTCTTTCCTTCCTTCCTTCCTCCTTTCCTTTCCTTTCCTTTCCTTTCCTTTCCTTCCTTCCTTCCTTCCTTCCTTCCTTCCTTCCTTCTTTCTTTCCTTCTCTCTCTCTCTCTCTCTTTCTTACATTCCTATCTTCACCTATTCATCTCTCTCTTTCATTTGCAGTTGACTATGAGTCTGTTAAGACTTGGAATACTATTGAACATTTATTTGTTTCACTATGAAAAAAAAGTGCAAAAAATGATCCTAAGTCACTTTTTTCAGGGCTGATGTAAACTACGAATGGTCACTAAATGAATTGTTGTTAAGCCAAAGACTACCTGTATTACTTTCCCTAAAGTTTAGATCAGAGTTTCTCAACTTCAGCAACTTTAAGATGTGTGGACTTCAACTCCCAGAAATTCTGGGAGTTGAAGTCCACACATCTTAAAGTTGGTTTAGGCAAAAGGGATGCAGTTTGGAATCTCGGGAAACACACACACACACAGAGAATAGGATGGCAGAATCCGCTGGTTGGCTTCCCGGCCAGCCCAGAAGCAGCCTGTAAATTAGGACAAGGAGTTGCTTCAAAGCGGCAGCCGGACGCTGCCCGGCTGTCAACCCTAACCCTCCAAGTCCTGTGCACAAGACCTGCCTCGCCGCAAACTTCCCACCGGATAATTATAGAGAGAATAATGCTGCATTATTTATAAAGCTGACTATTTATAAACCGGGGCCCAGAAGATGTGGCACCAGACCTCGGTGGCGGTTGGCCTTCAGAGGATGACCCCCACCCCTTCACACACACACACACACACACACACACACACACACACACACACACACTGCCCCCACCCTCTCCAGGCTCAAGGGCAGAACGGGGCAGGGAAGGTCCATAAAGGGTACTTGAAGAGGATTTTCCCCTGCAATGAAAGGCTGCAGGAAAAAAAAAAGAAAGCAAGAAAGAAAGAAGGTCGAGATTTGTAGTGGGACGAAGTGGGGGGGGGAAGGGATGGATCTGTTGAGTGGGGGTCTTCCATCGCTGATCCTTGTATAGCCTTTCTCTTCACCGCCCACCCCCTCCTGAAATACGTGGATTCCCCAGCCTCTTTTCATTCCATTCTCCCCGGGTTGTCACTTTTCGTGCCTGGGGAGATAGTTCCCATATTTTGGCTGGCTTCCCCCCCAGCAGATTGGTGGCCAGGGGTCAGCGGCAGGGGCAGGACCCAGCATTCCCACATTCTCTTTAAACAGGTGCCAGAGCACAAACATCAGTTAACCCTTTGGATGCTTGGCCCAACCCCTCTGTTCCTCCATCCCTTCTCCTTCCTTTGTTCCTAGAGAGGGGGGGGGGTTGAACCCGGGGTGGAACCAGGAAGTTCCAGTCTTTCCCCTCTCAGGGTTTTTCCTTCCCGGCTCTGTCTCTCTCTTGCCCGCCGAGAGAGAGCAAAAAGGGTTTGAAAATAAAAGGAGACAGGTAGTCCTCGACTCAGTGACCGCTCGAAGTTACGACGGCCCTGAAAAAAGTGACTTGCGATCGTTTCTCACGGGACTCGGGACCTTTTTTCACACTGACGACCGTTGTAGCATCCCTAGGGTACGTGATCAGAATTCAGAGGCTTGGCAACTGGCTCGTATTTATGACGGGTTGCAGAGTGCCAGGGTCAGGTGATCCCCTTTTGTAACACGTTCTGACAAGCAAAAGTCAGCGGGGAAGGCAGTTTCATTTCACAACCAGGTTACTAACTTAACAAGCGCAGTGCTTCACTTAACAACTGTGGCAAGAAAGGCTGTAAAATGGGGGCCAAATTCCCTTAAGAACTGTCTCGCTTAAAATTGGGGCTCAGCTGTGGTCCAGGACTACCTGTAAAAGCACCAATCATAGGCTGAAACACACACACACACACACACACACACACACACACACACACCATCTTCTGCTCCCCTCCTCTTTTCAGAGAAGAAAGGATCCTTTGAAGCAGAAAAGAGGCTGGGTAGAATTCGGGAGGGTAAAAAGTACCCATGAACCCATTAGAAGCCGAGAGTTCATGAACATCATCCTGTTTTCCCTGGGGAAATAATAATAATGATAATGATAATGATAATGATGATAATAATAATAATGATGATGGTGATGGTGATAATAATAATAATAATAATAATAATAATAATAATAATAATAATAATAATAATAATAATAATAATAGTTGGAAGGGACCTTGGAGGTCATCTAGTCCAACCCCCTGCTCAGGCAGGAAACCCTATACCATTTCAGGCAAATGGCTGTCCACTCTTCTTAAAACCTTCCAGTGCTGGAACATTCACAGCTTCTGTAGGCAGGTTGTTCCACTGGTTAATTGTTCTCACTGTCAGGAAGTTTCTCCTTAGTTCTAGGTTGCTTCTCTCCTTGGTTAGTTTCCATCCCTTGCTTCTTCTCCTGCTTTTGGGCGCTTTGGAGAATAGCTTGACTCCCTCTTCTTTGGGGCAGCCCCTGAGATATTGGAAGACTGCTATCATGTCCCCCCTCGTTCTTCTCTTCATTAAACTAGGCATACCCAATTCCAGCGACCGTTCCTTATATGTTTTAGCCTCCAGTCCCCTGGAGTTTGTCCTTGTGAGGTCTTCTCAATCCTGCCTCCTCACAGAGATGTGTATCTGTCTTTGTGGGCTGGGAAGAAGAGGGTGCTGAGTGCAATCAGAGATCAGTTGTTTATTTCTAGAGATTGATGTAGTAGACATGAGCTGCGCTGTGAGACTTGCCAGTTTTCCTTGCCCAGCTGTCAGGTCACTTGAAATCCGCCTTCTCCAACTTGCTTGCCCTCCAGTTGTGTCCTGGCCTAAAATTCCTGCCATTCCGAAGTCAGCAGGATTGCGGAAGGCTGCAAATTATAACCCATCTGGAGGATAAGTCTGTTCTAAAGGGTGAGATTGTGTGTGTGTGTGTGTGTGTGTGTGTGTGTGTGTGTGTGTGTGTGTGTAACCGGTTCTCTGTGTGGATGCTGGGGAAAAATGACTTATGACCTGTTCTCGCACTTATGACCATCATAGCATCCCTGGGGTCACATGATCAAAATTTGGGCACTTGGCAACTGGCCTGTATTTACGATGGTTATAGTCTCCCCAGGGTCTCACATACTTAGCATTCGGTCAGAATAGAGTTGGAAGGGAACTTGGAGGTCTTCTAGTCCAACCCACTGCCACCGCTGCCTCGATCCTTCTTTGCACAGTATTCAAGCAGTCCTCGAATTATGACCGCAGTTGAGAGCAGATTTTCCACTGCTAAGGAAGGCAGTTGTTAAGTGTGTCTCATTTTACGACCTTTTTTTGCCACGGTTGTTGTAAACGAATCCCTTTAGTTGTTAAGCGAATTGCCTGGTCATTAATTGAATCCAGTTCTCCCCACTGACTTGACATATCCGAGGCTGGGTGAGAAGGTCACACATGGCCGATCCTGTGACCCAGGAATGCTGACAGCATGGTCAATAAAGGCTGCTTGCTAGGTGCCCCAATTTTGACCCTGCGACCCTAGGGAGGCTGCGGTGGCGGTGGCGGTGGTGGTGGTGGTCGTAGTGAGGACCCCTCCTAAATCACTTTTTCAGTCCCGTTGTAACTTTGAATACTCGCTAAATGGCTATACATTGACTGCCTCTACTTTTGCAGTGGTTGTCAAGCAAATTTCAGGAGTTTTATGCCTGGTGGTTTGACGGGCTTTTTTCTGCAGGGAGATGACAGCTTCAAACCTAAAAACCTAAATTGCGTTTTCCCCTCTCTCTTTTTTTGGCCTATTGTGTAACATTGGATTGTGGGCTTTTTTGGCACAGCTACGGCATCCTCAGCAGTGGAATGCATTGCGGGTGTCGATGGTCGGAGGCCAAACGGGATGGAGCTGCGGCAGACTGGGGAACAGGTTAGTGGCGCCTTACATACCTCCCTCCCTGTGCTTTAGATCTGCTTGTTAGACCTGCCTTCCGTGTGTGTGTGTGTGTGTGTGTGTGTGTGTGTGTGTGTGTGTAGATGCACGTGTCTATCTGGGCGTGCATGCTCCAGGCTGCCTCAGGTGTTACTAACACTGTAATTAATAAAGTTAGGAATAATTTAGGCTCGCTCCCTAGCCATTAAGGCGTCCCACGCTTCCAATCGTAGTTACAGGGCTTCTAATTTTAGTGCTTGCTGTTTCAAAAAGTCCATCTCCACAGACGGTCCAGGCCGTCGTTTGACCTGGAAGGGTGAGTGAAGAAATAAAAGACGGGGGGCGGAAGGGGGGGGGGCGCTAGAATAGAAGATGGTCCTCCCAAAATTCCTGCTCCAGAGAACCCATTCCTGGGTCTTCTTCTCTTGGCTTCCAAAGTACAGGTAGTCCCTTGAGCCCCAAAATTTCTGCTGTTAAGCGAGACATTTGTTAAGTGAATTTTGCCCCCGTTTTACAACCTGACTTGCCCCCCATCGCTAAGTGAATCACTACAGTTGTTAAGTTAGGGGCACGGTTGTTAAGGGAACCGGGCTTCCCCTATTGGCTTTGCTTGTCAGAAGGCCGCAAAAGGCCGATCGGGTGACTCTGGGACATGGCAACTGTCGTAAATATGGATCGGTGGCCAAGCTTCTGAATTTTGATCACGTGACCATGGGGGGTGGGGATGCTGCAACGGTCGTTAAGTGTGAAAAACAGTCCCAAGTCACGTTTTTCAGTGCCGTTGTAGCTTTGAACGGTCCCTAAATGAACTGTTGTAAGTTGAGACTTACCTGTGGTGTTTTTCAAGCATGGCAACTTCAAGCTGGACGGACTTCGACTCCTAGAATTCCCCAGCCAGCATTGCTGGCTGGGGAATTCTGGGAGTTGAAGTCCACCCAGCTTAAAGTTGCCACAGTTGAGAAACACTAAATTAGAAGGCACAGCTCCCTCTAATTAAGAAGGTAACAATACTTCCCTGAGTGTTGAATTATTGCATCATCACGCAAACACAGACACACACACACACATGCAGCTAGACACACACACGAACAAGGTGGCTTCTGTACGGCACAAAAGTCACTTGTGTCTAAATGAGGCAATCGAAAACAAACATCTTTGTAATTACCCCCTTGAGGCTGGGGTGCAATGCAAAGGCCTGGAGAAGGGAAGAAGGTCCCCGTGGAGCTAGGTAGCGTGGGACAATGATTACTGCACACTTGTACCATCTATACAGCCTGAGCCTATTGTTGCATTTCAGTGTAGGGGAACCGAGTTCATATTTCCTATTGATCAATCTATCATTAGTGCATAAGGGCGCCTTCGAAGCAAAGATCCTCCCTTTAAAAATGGCAGCCCAGCTTACGGTGATCGGAAAAGGCTGTTCCCCGTGCGTTTCCGTGATCCGCTGCTTGGCATCTTCGTAGGCATGACAGGCCAAGCAAAGTATTTCATGGCTTGTCTCGACTTGATCCCTGATTAGCTGCTTTATGGTATAAACCCGGACAAGTTATGATTCGTAAACCACCAACACCTCTACTGTTGGCTGGTAAAGCAAGCCAGGATCAACAGTCCGGTGTAAACAAACCGGACAGTGAGTGAACAGCAGCAGTGAACCATTTGTGTACAAGACCAGGAAGGGGTTTACAGCAAGGCACAGCTGCCAAAAACTTTGTTTTGTGTGAACGTGACACTTGTCCTCTTGGCAGGAGCTTCCCACTGGAATAGCAATGCAAGGGTCATGGAAGAAGCTGTTTTTGATACCTTGGGTTAGCCTGTGGAATTCACTGCCTCATGATGTGTTGAGGGTCACAAGCTGGCCGAGCTTTGGGGAACACAAGACATGCAGACTAATTTTAATTAAATTGAGCCTACTGACCGGTGGCAATGGGTAGATCAAATGCTCTGCTTGTTGGGTGGAATGGTTGAAAACTGCAGAGAGATCTGAGATGGCACAATGGAGTTCCTGCTGTGTTCCTGGACAGTTTTAAGAATAAGGGGGTTATCTTTTACATGAGGAAAAAATCACACCCACATAAATTCCAGCACTCACTGAAATCTCACTTGCCTAAAACTTCCGTTATACTGAATTAGATCAAACATCACATTTAGGTAATGAAAAAAGTGTACCATCCACCCCTTTGTTTGAATTTTGCGGCTAAGCGAGAATCGACATGTCCTAGAACAGGGGTAGGCCACTTTGGCTCTTTTACAACTCGTGGACTTCAACTCCCAGAATTCCTGAGCCAGCCTGGCTCAGCTTAGAAAGCTCTCCCTTTTCCCTCAGCTTGGCTGGCTCAGGAATTCTGGGAGTTGAAGTCCGCGTGTCATAAAAGAACCAAGGTTGCCTCCCCCTGTTAGAAGTTCCATTTCGACCGAGAACAGGACCCCTTCTAATTTATTGGATTCACACTTCACACTAAACCATAGTTTGCTTTAACCATAGTCAGCCACTGGCTCTTAAGATAATGAAAAATCCTAATTTCTGAATCCAAACTAGATTAAAAACTCGTCGCAATTCACAGAGACAATTTGACCACAACTCCCAGAATTCCTAGCTATATGGACCATAGTATCTGAAACTGTTGGAGATTGTATTTGCAAGATATTCAGAGAAGGTTAGATTAGCCAATTTAGCCAATTATAGTAATTTTACCCTTGGTTATAAATCTTCCTAGCTTGCAACCCTGAATCATTAGCACACAGTTAAGAGAACATCAGCTATGTAGGTTGACAATCTGCAGAGAGCCCTCGGATCCCCAATCCAGTATTAGCCATGTTCGCACAACACACTTAAGCCAACCTGTTACAAACCTGGCAGCTACTTTCATGCAGTATACTTACGACCACAATCGAGCCCAACACTTCTGTTGTTAAGTGAGACATTGTTAAGTGTGCTTTGCCCCCATTTTGTGACATTTCCTGCCACAGTTCTTAAGTGAATCGCTGCAGTTGATAAGTTAGTAACACGGTTGTTAGGGGAATCTGGCTCCCCACCCCCGTGGACTTTGCTGGGCAGAAGGCTGCAAAAGCAGATCAGGTGACCCCAGGACACTGCGACCGTCATAGAAATGAAGCAGTTGCCAAGCATCTGAATTTTGATCAGGTGATCTCCGGGATGTTACAATGGTCGTAAGTATGAAAAGTGGTCATAAGCAGTGGTGGGATTCAAATATAGGAACAACTGGTTCTCTTTGTGGATGCTGCTTCCGGAAGTCCATTCTGGGCCTGGACAAAAAAAAATTAGCTACTGGTTCTGCCGAAGTGGTGCGAAATGGCTGAATCCTACCACAGGGAGGGAGGGAGGGAGGAAGGAAGAAAGAAAGGAGTGGTGGGATTCAAATAGGTCAACAACTGGTTCTCTGTGTGGATGCCGCTTCCGGAAGTCCATTCTGGGCCTAGGCAACAAAAAATTAGCTACCAGTTCTGCCGAAGTGGTGCGACCCGACTGAATCCCACCTCTGGTCATCAGTCACTTTTTCCAGTGCCGTTGTAACTTTGAACTGTCGTAAGTCAAGGACAACCTGTACTGAGCTTCCTTAGGGTTTTGTGAAGGGGCTGGTGGTTCAGTATGAAACCAGATCACTGGGTTAGTTTATCTTTCAGCATAAACTAGAAAAACCAGAAATGGCTTGATTCACTAAGCAGGGTAAGCATATCGCGAGGACACAATTTACAAGGGTGGATTCTACTTACAAGCAAGCATGTATGAGATGCTATTGCACAGTAATTGAGCAGGAAACAGCACGGAAATCTACTTCCAGCACTAGCAGTATAATAGCCTGCTGATATATTCTGCAGTAGAAGAGACTTTAGCCCCGTTGAATCCTGCGCAAATTGAATTAGTAACGAGCTTGTTCATTAACAAAATCATCAGCCTTTTTGGCTAATGTAAACTCAGGTTTTCAGCTCCCAAGTGACAGCTTACGCATGCATGCCTACAAACGTTATTTGCTTATGAAAAGCAAAATCTTGGCGGTTTAAAATGACAACTTAAATAAACATGGGATGCTACCACCTGCAATCCTCAGACAAGCTAGGAGCCTGTCGGGCTGCCATCTTAATCCCGCTCTTCAAAGCTTCCTTTAAACAGAAGGAAAAGCAAGCAAAAGGCAGCAACGGAGGCACGATGTAGCATGAATATTTTTGGCAAGCTACTTGCTTAAGGACAGAAACCCTGGTCTCCATTGTAGTCATAAGTTGAGGACTACCTGCAAATGCAATGGGAAAAAAAAAGTTAAAATCAGAAGTTCGGGAGCAAGAAGAGAAATCTTGTTCTCGAGTTTTGGCAGCCAAGCTCCCAAATTTTTAAAAGTATATCTAAGGCTTGTGAATTTTTTTCCAGCTCTTCTCTGCAATTAGGACACAACAGGTACAGATAGTTCTTGATTTACAACTAGAATTGAGCCCAAAATTTTGGTAGCTAACTGAGATAGCTGTTAAGTGAATGTTGCCCCATTTGTTAAGTGAATCACTCCAGCTGATAAATTAGCAACCCGGTTGTTAAGTGAATCTGGCTTCTCCAATGACTTTGCTTGTCAAAAGGTCGCAAAAGGGGATCACGAAACCGCTGGGACCGTCATAAATATGAGCTAGTTGCCAAACCCTCTGATTTTTGATTGCATGACCGTAAAGATGCTACAGTGGCCACAAGTGTGAAAAACAGTCATAAGTCACTTTTTTCAGTGCCTTTATATATTTGATTGCTCATTAAACAAACTGTCCAGGGGTGCCTGTACTGTAATCCAAGCTACAGATCATGGCCTGTGTAGAGTGTAAGAGGCATAGAAAGTTTGCCCGGAATTCTGGGATTAGATAATTTAAATTAAACCAAGCTTTAAAAAACTTTGCTCTCAGGAAATCCCCTTTTTCCACTCATTTTTCTGCGATAGAACACTAAGTGGCTGTTTCCCATGGAAACCCAGCATGTCGCAACATTTTCCAGGGACAAATTCTAAAGAAACTGTGATGTAGCTGCATCCTAAAGCTGGCCAGTCTTCTCACGCGGCTGTGAGAATTGTGAAGGATTGGTGGACAAACTGCTTCTTCTTGTTTCTGCTTTTTTTTTTGGAAAAAAATCTGTCTTTTATTATTGACCTTCTCATTGGGAAGATGAGTTTCCATGGAAATCCATGACTCAAGAGCCACTGAACTGGAATATCAAATCTAACAGACAAAAGGCAGTATTCTTCAGAGTTGGCATCACTTAGTTACTCGCCTCTTCTAACCTTGGTTTTCAACTTCCACCATGATGGAGGTTGGAGAACGATGGAGCTTGCAGTTCAGCGCATTTGAAGAGTGTCAGGTTGGGAAGTCTTGAGAAGGTGGCATCTGCTCCTTTAGATGGCTCTTGAAAGGCAAGGCTTCACCACGCCAATCCATAATGTAGTTTGGTTTCAGCTTCATAGACTTCAGCTTTACAGACATTGGGGCTTGGAAATCATGGTTTATGGTTTCACGTGTGGAAACTCAACTAGTAGGTGCTTGTTTCACACTTTCACATTGTGTGACCTTAGTACTATACATAGTGGGACACTTTTGACATGGGTTCCTAGGCTTGGTGACCAAGGGATGGGCAACTGTGGTCCCTTTACATCCTGTGAACTTCAGCTGCCTCAGGAATTCCGGGAATTGAAGTCCACAGGTTGTAAACGGGCCATAGTTGCCCATCCCTGCCTTAGATCAAAGATGTCAAGCCTTGGCAACTTTAAGACTTGTGAACTTCAACTCTGGCTGTGGAATTCTGGGAGTTGAAGTCCACAGGTTGTAAAGTTGCCAAAGTTGGACACCCTTGCCTTAGATGCCCCTGAAAATATTCCTTGGTGGAGAACCAGGGTGATCATGTACAAAACAGGACATGGGAATAGAGCTAGCTCATGACTTACTACCATAATTGACCCCCAAAATTTCGATTGCTAAGTGAGACATTTGTTAAGTGAGTTTTGCCCCATTTTACAACTTTTCTTGCCACAGTTGTTAAGTGAATCACTGCAGTTGATAAGTGAGTAACACAGTTGTTAACCGAAACTGGCTTCCCCACTGACCAGAGGTGGTGAATGCTCCAACACTGGAGGTTTTTAAGAAGAGATTGGACAGCCATTTGCCTGAAATGGTGTAAGGTTTCCTGCCTGAGCAGGGGGTTGGTCTAGATGACCTCCAAGGTCCCTTCCAACTTTATTATTATTATTATTATTATTATTATTATTATTATTATTATTATTATTATTATTATTATTATTATTATTATTATTATTATTATTATTTTTGCTGGTCACAAAAGGGGATCATATGAGCCGGGACATTGCAACCGTCATAAATATGAGTCAGCTGCCAAGCGTCTGAATTTTGATCCCATGAGGATGAGGACGGGGTTCGCAACTGTGAAAAAGGTTCGCAAGTCACTTTTTGCAGTGCCGTTGCAACTTTGAATCGTCCAGTAAACGAACTGTTGTTAAGTCAAGGGACTGTCTGTAAATGGAAATTTCACTTGAACCAATAGTTCTTTCCTTAGATCTCCCCAGTTTGCGATCCGTCAGATTTTGTTTAGCAACCCGCTTGCAAGGGACCAAGGTTTTCAAACTCCAGTGCCAGATCAGACATATCATTCTGCAAGCATTTGGGTCCAGTAGGTCGAGAATCCAAATGTCAGTTCGTTATCTTGGCAATAGGCAGGATTTGATTAAAACCAGACCAGCTCTGGTCTTCCATTAGTGAGTTGCTTTTTTGCTTTTGTGGTTCTTTCTCCCGGCTTCAAGGAATCATCCATTTCACAACAGCCTGGGGATCAATAGGGTGGGGTGGGAGTCGCTGAAGAAGGCTGGCTCCAGGATTTGGGAAAAAAAATTAATGCATGTCAATCAGTAAATATTTACCTGCAAATAAAGGGCGTGGTGCGCTTAGGGTTCTGGACAGTTCTGGGTTATTTTTTCAGTTGACATCCTTAGGCTGTTCTTCTGTTGATGCCCTCAGAGTATAATTTTGAACAGTTAACTTACATATACCCTTCTGAAGCAGACAAAACTACTTTTTAAAAAATTGTTTCATATTATTCCGGAGAGTTCATAGCAGTGTTTCTCAATCTTGGCAATTTTCAGATGGGTGGACTTCATGCTGGCTAGAGAATTCTGGGACTTGAGAAACATTGATTTATAGGACAAAAATCTGTTTATAAATAGAAGAGAATATTTGTAGCTTAGGGGTCGAACTGTGGGGTCCTTGGTGCTCTCTGAACTTGGCTGTTTTCCTGCCAAAGATTGATGACCAATTTAAATAACATCCTCAGTGCTCTTAGCAAACCCTATTCCCTTGCAGCGCTGATGATGTTACCTAGTTTGGTCATGAAATGTGGGCAAGAAAACAACCACGCTCAAATTCAGAGGCCAGGTATGCTTTATGGGCTACAAAGCAGCTATCCTGGGCCCATTTATAATTTTGAATGTTGCTTAAGCCTTAAGAGTCACCTGTATAATTTAGCTCCCTTTGTGAATCCAGTCATACGCTTTAAGGCAACGTGCACCTGGAACAAATATTCCTTAAATCCAACAAGAGATGCATTGGGTTAATCCAGAGGCAAGCCCCCATAAGCATCCCAGGATTAATGCCTGTGATGCCTGTGACTTTTCAGGAGATATTTAAATAAATCGAAACAGCCAGTAACTGCTAAACTACAATGGTGCCCAAATTTGGAGAAAGTTCTTTAAACTACCCCAGCTATTGGACCTTATTCCCTAAATATATACAGAGAATTGTAGTCTAAAATTCCTGGAGGTGGTATTTAGGTCCCTGTTGTTTTAAACCTGGTGTTTTCCCAATGTGTTCAGACTAATCCCGGTTTTGAGGAAGTGAAAATTGGTCCTCTTTCCTTCCTTTCTCTTTCTTTAGTTATTTTACTTCCCTCCAAAACCTTTTCTGGAACTTTACAGCAATGTCTTTGTAAAAAAATTCCACTTCCTTTTACACAGTTTCCTACCGTGACTATTTACTCTGGGGAGGGAGAGTGGAAAAAAAAGACGAAATACTGTTAAATCAGAAACCTCTTCAAGATTTCAGTGAAGGCATTATCAGAAGGCAATGGATTTGTAGGATGAGGAAGGAAGGAAGGAAGGAAGGAAGGAAGGAAGGAAGAGACGGTTAAAAAGGAAGGAAGAAGGGAGGGAGGGAAGGAAGGAAGGAAGGAAAAAAGGAAGGAAAAGATAGTAAAAAGGAAGGAAGAATGGAAGAAGGGAGGGAGGGAATGAAGGAAGGAAATAAGGAAGGAAGGAAGGAAGGAAGGAAGGAAGGAAAAGACGGTAAAAAGGAAGGAAGGAAGAAGGAAGGAAGGAAGGAAGGAAGGAAGGAAGGAAGGAAGGAAGGAAAAGACGGTTAAAAAGGAAGGAAGAAGGGAGGGAGGGAAGGAAGGAAGGAAGGAAAAAAGGAAGGAAAAGATGGTAAAAAGGAAGGAAGAATGGAAGAAGGGAGGGAGGGAAGGAAGGAAGGAAATAAGGAAGGAAGGAAGGAAGGAAGGAAAAGACGGTAAAAAGGAAGGAAGGAAGGAAGGAAGGAAAAGACGGTTAAAAAGGAAGGAAGAAGGGAGGGAGGGAAGGAAGGAAGGAAGGAAAAAAGGAAGGAAAAGATGGTAAAAAGGAAGGAAGAATGGAAGAAGGGAGGGAGGGAAGGAAGGAAGGAAATGAAGGAAGGAAGGAAGGAAGGAAGGAAGGAAGGAAGGAAGGAAAAGACGGTAAAAAGGAAGGAAGGAAGGAAGGAAGAAGGAAGGAAGGAAAAGACGGTAAAAAGGAAGGAAGGAAGGAAGGAAGGAAGGAAGGAAGGAAGGAAGGAAGGAAGGAAGGAAGGAAGGAAGGAAGGGTCATAATAAGGACTGAAAACTTGGTCATTTTAACTGAGCTACTTCAATGGAATCTGAGGATTTTGCAATGCTAGCATCCAGTCTGGCTGATATCTCGGGATTCCTGCTAGGATACGAAGGCTGCTCTACTCAAGCGCTCCATTTCCATGAACCTGAAGGATCCTTGTATGCAAATGGCACCTGAGGCAGGTGGGGTTCACACCCGGTGCCCGACTGTGATGTGGTTGCTTTCCCGTTGGCCAAGCATGCTGCATAAACCAAACCAGTGTGATTTATAAACTGTGGTTTATGGCTCATGGTGTCACGAGCAGAGCCAGTTGTGAGTGAATCACCGTTCTCAGTTCTCTGCAGCAAGTGACGTTGTTAGAATCCAGTTGCCCTCCTTGCTGCTGTTCGGAATTCCCCCTCTGTCTTCCTGTCCGTCGTTGGCTTCCTTCCTTTTATTTATTTACTTACTTATTCAATTTCTAGAGCCACCCATCTCAGCCAAATGACTCTGGGCAGGAACAGAACAGAACAGAACAGAACAGAACAGAATAATTACAGAAGAGAAAGAATGGAATGGAACGGAATGGAATAGTGGAATGAAGAATAGGACAGGACAGGACAGGACAGAACAGAACAGAACAGTGGAATGAAGGATAGGACAGGACAGAACAGAATTGGAAGGGATCTTGGAGATCTTCTAGTCCAAACTCCTATGCCATTTCAATGGTAGCTTGCAATTGCAAAAAGCTTGCAATTCTGCAACTATAAAACAGTTCATACAATTAAAAAACCACCAAACACTAAAAAAAACTCTCCAAAATACCTACATGCAGCAAGCCGGGAGAGTTGACCAACTAACACTAAAGCCAAGAGACAGGGCCCTTAACATATTCCTAGCCCAAAGCCTGGCTACACTGTCAAGTTTCTAAAACCTTACAAAAGGCCAACAGGGTTGGAGATGCAGTGATCCAGATTTAGGGATCCAGGATTAGCCCCCCCCCCAAATTTAGGATGGCCTATGACAACTCGCCATGGCCAACTTGCCACAGCCAAGTTGCTGCAGCCAACTCATCATGGCCAACTCTCCGCGGGACAAGAAATATTTAATGTCAGAGAAATGGTGGAATAGAATCGCTAAAGAAAGGATGCCAAAGGAGGGGCAACATAAAATGGGAATGACAACAATTTAAAATAATGTTTTAACTATTTTAAATAATCACATTGAAGTGTTGGATTGTCCCGCAGCGAGTTGTCCCGTGGCAAATTGGCTGAGGCAAGTTGTCCCATTCCGAATTTAGGGAATCCAGGATTAATTCCCAAGTTGCAAGTCCTCGATGGCCTAGGCTCCATTTCTTTGGGTGCAGCTGCAAAACAATTCTGCGCTCTCAGCTGCTGTTCTCTCAGGGATTTCCCAGCTAGCTTCCTCCCCCCCCCCCGCCCCCCACCATCCTAGCTCTGATCATTGCCTGTCTCACAGGGCAACATGGAATCTTCCACACTCCCCAACATGCCTGGACAGGGATCCCGCCCCGTTTGCATTCTTTCAAATTTGGCTGCTGCCTGCTGTATGCCCCGTGGCCCCGGGAACAAACAACTGCTTTGCTCTCATCCTCATAGGTTGAGCTGTGTCGGGATCCTGGCGAGCCCCCCGGGTGTGTTCCACCCGTTGCTTTGCCAGAATCAGCCCATTCAGCCTTCCACACGGGACCATCTTAACCATCTTAGCCTTTTCACCCAACTTAACAGGAGTTTGTTTTGTTTGTTTGGAAAAAGTTTTATGCTTCCGATAGGTCAACCCAAAACTCGGTTCTTCCCTTTTTCGGTAGGGTGGATTTTTATAGAGACTTTGCAGAACCTTGTAGGATGAAACTAGGCCTAGTTTCTGGTGCAATGTGTTGTGTGCACTCAGCCTGCGTGGTGGCTTGTGGTTTGGTTGTGTTCAGCAAAGCTGAGCGATTGGCCTCGTTCAAAAATGATGGCTTCGCGGGATTAGCAATTTCTGCAAACTGAGTCAGAACATTTCAGCATTTTCAGTAAATCAGTACGTTTTCCAGAGAGCTTTGGCTATAGGGCAGAATAGAAAAAATATATACAGTATATAGGATGTAGTAATAATGTTGTAGATAAAAGGCCATTTTTTTACTGTCAATGGTGGAATTTATGAGAGCAGTTCCTATATGATCCCCTTCCTTCCTTCCTTCCTTCCTTCCTTCCTTCCTTCCTTCCTTCCTTCCTTCCTTCCTTCCTTCCTTCCTTCCTTCCTTCCTTCCTTCCTTCCCATATAGCTGCCCAGTTCACATATGTGATCGTGGGCAATTCACCGCATTAAAACAACCAACCAACAAAATACAAAAGTCCTTTAAAAACAATTAACTCCTCTAAAACCCAGTGGAAACCAACATTGAGAACCAGAGAATATAACAAGCGGGCAACTGCAAGTCACACGTCAACCAACCCAGCACCTTAGCAGGCTTCGAATCACACAGCTAGATCCCCAGGCACTTTGATATATTAGTTGATAAAATATCCCCCAATGGTTTGCTGCATCTCCCAGAACTGGCGGGAGTGGGCCTAACCTCATTTTGTGTGGGAGTTCTGTTGCTGGCAGGGCAGGTGCCCCAGGTAACTGCCAGGGACTGCCGGAGTGGCCAAGCCAGTTGTGATTAGGCTGTCCCCCACCTAAGCTTGATCCCTGCTTAGCTTCAACAAACCTAATAGCATCATATGCTTTTAGACCCATTGTCTGGACATTCTTCCTCAGCCATTCATCTTATCTGCTTTTATGCCCTTTCTCTAGTCCCCTAGGCTGTTTGCAAAAGGCCTTTTTTAGTTCTTTCCTCTGCTCTTCTGCTTTGTTGCCATCACGGACATGTTTGTTTAAAAATCTATACCTCCAGGGTACTTGCAGCAATAAACCGTAAATCTTTCTCTTTAAGACCTCAACTCTACCGTCCTTTCCTCCTGGTAGAGAGAGAAAGAGAGACCGTTGGAGTTTTTGGCTTCTATGAGGTCTAGATTCTGTCAGCCTCTGCCCTCTGGATAAATTATTCCTGATTATGTCACGCAGAAGGATAATCTGCTGGACTTCATTCTTGGAAGTCTGGTCCAAAAGCCCCCCTCCCACCCTTAAACACAATGAGAGGGTGCTTGGCGGTTTGCAATTTCAGCTCGCGGGCAAGTTTATGGTGAAGATGCCCAGCCTGCAAATATCTCTTGAGGTAAACAAAGGCATTGAATGGAAGCGCATTTGTTTCCTCCTTCTCATTCTGCTCCATCTTACGTCTCTTCCCAGCGATTTGGTTCAAAAACATACTATTGGTAGTCCTCGACTTACAATCGGTTGTTTAGTGGCCGTTCAAAGTTACTACAGGCCGGGGGGAAAAAAGGCACACTTATTACCCAGATTTAAAGTTCTGATGGTATACTCGGCAACTCGGCCCCAATTATGGCTGTTTGCTGTGCCTTGCAGTCAAATGTCCACATTTTAAAACTGGCATTTATTTCCAGTTTTTAGCAGAGTCGGTCCACAGCAAACAATTGGTTCGCTTTACGACTGCAGCATTCACTTTACGACTAATGACCACAGCAAAAATTGTCTTAAAATGTGGTTGGTCACAGAAGTGACCTGTCTTATGATAGATACGACTTACAACCAGGCCATGATGGTTGAAAGTCAATTGACTACCTGTAGTCTAAATTAAAAATTAAGGTGAGCAAATTAATAGTGCAGTAGCACAGAGGAACCAGGCTATTATGTGAAATTGCAGAGCTTTACATGAACGTGGTGGCTCAGTGGGTTTGGATGCTGAGCTTGTCGATCAGAAGGTCGGCAGTTTGGCGGGTCGAATCCCGAGTGCCGCGTAACAGAGTGAGCGCCTGTTACTCGTCCCAGCTTCTGCCAACCTAGCAGTTCGAAAGCACGTAAAAATGCAAATAGAAAAATAGGGACCACTATGGTGGGAAGGTAACAGCGTTCCGTGCGCCTTTGGCGTCTAGTCATGCCGGCCACATGACCACGGAGACGTCCTCGGACAAGCGCTGGCTCTTCGGCTTTGAAACGGAGATGAGCACCGGCCCCTACAGTCGGAAACGACTAGCACGCATGTGCGGGGGAACCTTTACCTTTACATGAACACAGCAAAATGTGTGGATCTCTCCAGTAGGTTGAAATTTTAAAGTTATTTGGGATGGCATTCTAATTCTTATTTATAAAAGGGTTATTTATATTATGTTTTTTAAAAAACTACCTTTAGGCCATCTTTTAGGGCACAAAGCCCCCTCAAGGCAACTATTAAGGTACGGTAAAACAGTGGGACAAAATAAACATTAGAATTAGTACAATGCAGTGATGACAATAAAGTGTCACACCCAAAAATACCGAGACCAGAAAAATACTGTAGTCAAAAAACCACAAAAATGAAGAGAAACACATGGAAAATAAGTGGAAGGTGGTTTTTTTCCCCTGAAATCCTGGGAAATATCAGATCTGCCTTTTAGCTCTTTATTTTCTTCCTTTGATTTTTGACACAGTCGTGCTTTGGGAATGATCATCGGGAGCTAAGTATTTAGTTATAACATTTGTATAACTGTTTGTTTTGAGGAAACTATGATGCAAATGTGTAAGGAAGACACTCTGCCATATGTAGTTTCGTTTTTAGAGAGATACTGGAAGCGGTTAAATCTCCAGTTGCACAGTTTTGAGAGTAAAACCCTAATGACTGCTGCAATATGTCATTCTCAACATACATACCCATGAAAACCTGCCATCCAGACCAGGAAGGATTTGATTCCTTCTAATGTTGCTTCCTGTATACCAAGAGGAAAGAAGAAACAGGGGCGACACGATAGCAGCATTCCAGTACTTGAGGGGCTGCCACAAAGAAGAGGAGGGGGTCACGTTATTCTCCAAAGCACCAGAGGGCAGGACAAGAAACAATGGTTGGAAACTGATCAAAGAGAGAAGCAACCTGGAATTAGGAAAAAGTTCCTAACAGTGAGGACAATTAACCAGTGGAACAGCTTGCCTCCAAAAGCTGTGGGTGCTTCATCACTGCAGGTTTTTAAGAAGAGACTGGACAGCCACTTGTCTGAGATGGTACTATAGGTTCTCCTGCTTGAGCAGGGAGCTGGACTAGAAGACCTCCAAGGTCCCTTTCAGATCCGATCCTATCCCATCCCATCCCATCCCATCCCTTTCTCCCTGACTCCAAAATGTGGTCCTGCAATCTTTTCTCAGAGCAGTGATTTCTGCCATTCTGCCATGACTCTCATTTGGACCCTATAAATTCCACATTTTGGAAAGGGCCTAATGATAAGCACACGGGCTTAACTTCTGCATACAGGTAGTCCCGCGACTTGCAACAGTTCATTTAGTGAAAAAAAAAAGCGACTTTTGAACGTTTTTCAGAGTTAGGATCTTTGCAGCATCCCCACGATTATGTGCTCAAAATTCAGACGCTTGGCCACCGGTTCATATTTATGACCATTGCACCATCCCGGGCGTTACGTGATGCCCGTTTGCCACTTTCTGACAGGCAAAGCCAGCGGGGGGAAGCCAGATTCACTTAACCACCAGGGTTACTAAGTTCATCAACGGGAGTGATTCACTTAACAACAATCGGGGGGGGGGGGAACTCGATCAACGGCAGAAATCTTGGGCTCAACGGTGGCCGTAAGTCGAGGACTGCCGGTAGTTTATGGAGTGATGAAATTCACTTTCCCCTGGTGCAGGGGTAGGCAACCTCGGCCCTTTTATGACTCATGGACTTCAACTCCCAGAATTCCTGAGCCAGCTTGGCTCAGCTTGGAAACCTCTCCCTTTCTCCTCAGCATGGCTGGCTCAGGAATTCTGGGAGTTGAAGTCCACAAATCATAAAGCGGCCTAGGCCTAGGCCAGAGGTAGGCCACCTTGGCTCTTTTATGACTGGTGGACTTCAATTCCCAGAATTCCTGAGCCAGCATGGCTCAGCATGGAAACTTCTCCCTTTCCCCTCAGCACGGTTGGCTCAGGAATTCTGGGAGTTGAAGTCCATGAGTCATAAAAGAGCCGAGGTTGCCTACCCCTGCCCTGGTGTAAATAAGGTATAAAGGCGGGAAGCCTTGTCATTTTCTTCTTCTTTTCTCAAAGGTTCCCACACCTTAAGGCCGTTGCAAAGAGTCGTCGGGAAGTTTGGCCCGGTTCACGGGTGCGTTTCTGGGCATCCTCCCGCCACCCCTATATTCCTCTTCCTCCTCCTCCTCCTCCTCCTCCTCCTCGCCCGCCCCCGGCCCTGCAAACGGCCATCCCACCCAAGGTGTCGCCTGCCGCCCCTTTAACTCGCCCCCCCCCCGGTCGTGAGGCCTGTGGGCGGAGCCGAGGGAGGCGGAGAGGCGGGCTCAGCGTGTCTATGGCGACGCGGCGGTGACGTGCGACGGGGGGGGCGTGGGCGTCCCGGCTCCATATGAAGCGGAGGGGGGGAAAGGAGGGGGGCCAGAGCCCGAGAGCGACCCGGCGGCTGGAGGCTGCGGCGCGAGGAGCCATGAAGACCCCGGCGGACGCAGGTGGGGACTGCCGGAGGGTCCCGCGCGGAGGCTTCGGGGGGCTCGAGGGGGGAGGCGGGGGGGGGGCTCCGTCGGTGGATGACCATCAGGACACGTGGGCTGGAAAGTTGGAGGGGATGCAGGCAACTTACTTCCATCTTCCTTCTCCCCCCCCCCCGACCCCGTCCTCTGCTCTGCCCCGCCGCTCTCGGGCATGGGAGGGGGGAGGCGGCCCGGGGCGGAGGGGGGGGACCTTTGGGGGAGCCCTTCGGGGAATGAATGGGGCACGGGGACGAGGAAAGCGGGGGGAGGGCTGGCGAGATCGGGGGAGGGCCGGATGGGGCTCCATAAGAGACCAACTGGGGGGACATCCAAGTGGAGGGGTGGGGGTGGGGGTGGGGTTTTTTTCCTCTTTCTCCCATCCCCCCCCCCCTCGGCCTCACCTGCGCTCTCGGAGGCGCTGGATGTGCGGCGGCTGATGGGGATTGTAGTCCGCCGACCGGGCCGGCACCAAATGGGGAGGGGAGAGGAGGGGGCTTCTGGAGAGGAAGCGGCCGGCGCCTCCGATCCCGAGCGGGACGTGCTGGCGGGAAGGGAAAGACCCGCGGCGGCGGCGGCTTTTTTCGCTTGCCTTCTTGGCTGCCGCCGTAATGGAGGTTCCTGCTGGGAAAGGGTGGGGAATCGTGCTGCGGGCTCTCTCGCTCTCGCCTCCCCCCTTTCCCGACCGACCGGCCGCTTGCCTGCCTGCCTAGGCTCGGGCTCCGGCCGCCAGAGGAGACGGGCAGGAGTTGGAGCAGCCCCCGGGAGGAAGCCCTTGGCCAGGCCGGCCGCAGAGGGAGGCGACCGGGACTCTCAGCCCGCTGCAACGCCTCGGAGTTTGTGAGCGGACCTGTTGCATTTCTTTGCCTGCCTGCCTGGCTGCTCCTCCGACTCGGTTTTGCAAGTCGCTGCTTGCCTTCGGGGGGGGGGGGCGGCGGAGGATCGGCTACCGGAGCCGAGGCGACCCCCCCCTCCAAGACTTCGAAACGAAAACGGGGGGCGCGCGAATAATGGGGTGGCTTTCCGAAGGGGGCGAGCCGAAGTGGGGGCCCGCTTCGCCTGCTGCACCCTCGAACCCCCCCCTTTCCACCACCCCCCCACCCGCGGCCGCCCCCGGTTCTGCCACGAGTCTGGCAGGCGCTTTGAGGGGGCCGGAGAATGAATGGGGTGGCGGAGTTGATTTGAGGGGGTGGATCGCGTTTGGGAAAGAAAAGGCCTGGGATCGAGACTCTTTCCCACCCCCCCTCCCCCCCACCCCCAATGCCGCCAATCACTGGGGACGGTAGTTTCCTTCTGTCAACTTCTGGCGCTTGAGCGTGAAGGAAATAAATCCAGATTTGTGTGTGTGTGTGTGTGTGTACACGGAGGGGGGGGGGATTTGCTGATTTCAAAGAGTGTTGCACGGAGACGGAGCGCCACGTTGCTGCTCCGCGCAACGAGTTGAAGCGTCCATAGTGAAGCGGGGGGGGGGGAGAAATCTGAAGGCAGAAATAACTCGCTTCCTCGTGAATCTGGCCGATCGTGGGGGCTCTTCCCCCCCCAAGCCCTCCCCTCTTCTCAGAAACGCGGAAGCGCTGCAAAACTCCCCGGCTTGGCAAATAGGGTCCGGGGAGGGGGCGGCGGCGGGTGGGGGTGTTCTTCCGTGGGGAAGGAGAAGCCCGAGTGTGAATCTGTATATATCATTTTCCTCCACACACACCCCCAACTTTTTTTGTTTTAATTTCCCCCAAATATTGCGGTCTGTTCTCGATGGTTGTTAAAATTGGCTTGGCCCGCGGCGGCTGGGGGGGGGGCTGTTGATTAGAGAGGGGGCGGAGAGCGGAGAAAAAGTTGCAAAGCTTTTCCGAACTGGAAATCGGGCGTTACAGTGGTGGTGGGGGGGGGAATGCAACTTTTTGTTTCCGACCAACAACGCGACGTTTGGGTGGTGGTGGGCGCCCGGATCGGGGGGGGGGTGGGCCGTGGATGCATGAAAATCTGTTTCTTCCCCCCCCCCGCCCCAAATCTAATGCAGGAGCGTGCTGAAGGAGCCCAGGTAGATTAAGATCAAAGGGGTGCGCGTGTGTTTTTGCTTGGGTGTGTGTGTGTGTGTGAACGGGGCAAACCGCCGAGATTTATTTTAACTTTTGAAACAAAGTTGCGGCGGCGACCTAACTAACTAAATCTAACCTCGGTCTTGTGTGTGTGTGGTGGTGGGGGGTTTGGGGAGGGTGGAGGAAAGAAAAGGGTGGCGGCGGGTTAAACTCTAACCTTAAAGCCAGGACTTTAACCCTCCTTTAAAAAAAAAGAAAAGAAATCGGTGGGGGAGTGGGGGCTTTTTGCAAAAGAAATCGGTGGGGCAGTGGGGGCTTTTTGCAAAAGAAATCGGTGGGGGAGTGGGGGCTTTTTGCAAAAGAAATCGGTGGGGGAGTGGGGGCTTTTTGCAAAAGAAATCGGTGGGGGAGTGGGGGCTTTTTGCAAAAGAAATCGGTGGGGGAGTGGGGGCTTTTTGCAAAAGAAATCGGTGGGGGAGTGGGGGCTTTTTGCAAAAGAAATCGGTGGTGGGGGGAGTGGGGGCTTTTTGCAAAAGTCCGGCTTTCCTTCAAATCCAACCCAGGCCGACTTCCCACCTCGGCTCTCTTTTAAGGAGTTGTTTCCCGAGCCGGGCCGGGGGGGGGGAGAGTAACGGAGTTCGCCTCGACCCGCGGAGGGTTTTTTTTCTCCCCCCCCTCCTCCTGCGGGGTTGGAATGGGGGTGGCGCTTCCCCTGGATTCTTGCGGAGGGCGCTTTTTGAAAAACGGGCTTTGGAGGAACTTCCGCGGCGGACGAGTTTTTTTTTTCTTTTCCTTTTCTTTTCTTTTTTCTCTTTCCCCTTTCCTTTCCTTTTTAAGAAAAAAACAGGGTCTCCGTGGACTTTGCACCCGGGAAGGGGGTGTGGGTTGGGTGGAGAGAAGGGAAGACCAAAAGCTGCGCGTTTGCGTTAAGAGGTTGGAGGACCCGTTTGTTTGAAAATGGCTTTTTTTTTCTTTAAAAAAAATCCTTTAGGGAGGGGGGGGCGCTGGGGGTGGATAAGAGTGGGGGGGTGTTTCCGCCCCTTTTCCTTTTTTTTTGCAAAAGGCTCTGGGGAAGAGTTGGATAGATTCTTTCCTCTCTTTCTAACCCCCCCCCCCCCTTTTCCTCTCACTCACTCTGGTTTTGTTCAGTGCTTCCACCCCATCCCCCCCTGGCGCCACTTCCCCCCTCCCTCCCTTGCCTGATTGTCTGTCTCCTGGAATCTTGTGTGTGTGTGTGTGTGTGTGTGTGTGTGTGTGTTTTGTTTAAGTGCCTCTTGCTTCTGTTCAGGCTTGTCTTCCCCTTGCACCTCCTCTTCGCAATCATCCAGGCCTCTGCAAACTTCTTTTCTCCTCCTTTCCCCCCCCCTCCGAAACTCGGAGAAAAGTTAATTTTCTTTTAGGTGCCTGTTTAAAACACACACACACAAAAAAAACCCCTCAACAAAAACAGCCGCCCCTAATAATAATTCCTTGGGCCTCGCCCAGACTGCTAACAAAATAAATCTGCAGCACAGCAACCTCCCTCAAACTGGAAGCCCCCCCCCTCAAAAGCACCCAGGGCTTCCCTTCCCTCCTACCTGGATCTTTGCAACCGCCCTTAATTTTTCCAGAGCCTGAAACACTTTTTTGTTTCTTTCCAAAATTGTGTGTGTGTGTGTTTTCAGCCAGAGCTTTGGGAGTGTGTGGTGATGGAAAAAGGGGGCATACAAAACAGTTGTCTGGTACATTGTGTGGTGTGGGATTTGTGTGTGTCTGTGTGTGTGCACGCACACGCGCGCCCCTCCCTCCCTTTGGCACACTGCAAGCAGAAAGTCTCTGATGTGGGTTACTTTTGCCTGTGTGAAGCCCCCCCCCTCAAAGGCAGAGAATAGTGCGCTTGTGTGTGTATCTTTAAGACGCTGTTGGCATTGGGGAGTGATGTAATATTAAGGGCTTTTTTTTTTCCTTTCTAAAGCTGGGATTGAATTCCAGCTCTTTTAGCTTCTGGCTCCGGGGATTAGTCACAGGGGTGGTGTGGTTTAGAGTGTGTTAAGGAGGGGGCATGATTTAAAGAGACACCAACACGATTTCTAGTTCGCCTTGCCCCCCTCCTTTTTTTTGGTTTATTTTTTATTTTTGTCTGGCTGCGCACATCATCTTCCAGGAAATCCTCAACAAATAATTATGGTCCAAAATAGACCCTCATTCCTAGGGAAGATGAATCCTGCAGAACTGGCTTTGAGTTAGTGAGCAAGCCAGACAGAAGAGGTGGGGGTGGGGGGGGAGAGGAGGAAAGTGTCTTTAAGATGGAGTCCCCTTTCAGCTGAGGTTTTGAAATTTAAAGTGTGTAATATATATATATATATATAATAAAAACTCTGGCACATCCAAGAGGCGTTTGAGCCCACAGACTCTCAAGCTCCCACACAGCCTCTCGGTGGAAAATATGAACTGCCGGGCAGAAAGCCTACTGTTAGAAAAAAGAAGAAAAAAAGTTGGACGTCGGGATTGGAAACACTCGCCACATTGTGTGGCGTGCGCGTAGCTGTGCTCACACCAAAGCAGGGCCCCTTGTTACACTCAGCCCCTCCACTGAGTAACTTTGGAAGGTTTGCATCCCATCCTGGGATAGGATTGGCATTGGCCTGCTTCCCATCCTGGGGCTGTGTGGCCCATTGCCTTCTGCCATCCGAAGTCTTGTTGGGAGAGTAATTGTTGGCGGGGTAACTGGGACCCCCCCCCCAAAAGATGGGGAGGGGGAGATGGCAGTGATTGGATCTTTGGCTCTCCTACACCAGGTTTTATGTGCCAGTCTCAATATACATATACATATAAATAGAGATGATAGATTCTTACTTCTCCTACACAAGGACTTGTGGGGGTAATTGTTGGCGCACTAGAACACCCCCCCCCAAAAAAAAATGGGGGAGGGGCAGATGGCAGGGATTGGTTCCTTGGCTCTCCCAACACAAAGTCTTATTGAATGGATAATTGTTGAGGAGAATGGGACCCCCGTAAGATGAGGAAGGGGCAAGGACAGTGATCAGAGATCCCTGGCTCTCCTACGTGAACTTTTGTTGAGAGGTTAATTGTTGGGGGAGACTGGCTCTCCTGCACACGGTCTTGTTGAGTAGGTACTTGTTGGGAAGTCTGGGACTCTCCCCCCCCCCCCCCCCGCACAAAAAATGGGAAGAGGGAGATAGGAGCAATCCAATCCTTGGCTCTCCCACACATCTGCTCTTACCACCACCCCCCTTTCCAGCGCTCAGGAGAGGACCCAGGTTGGGGTTGTGTGGGTGGTACAGACTGTCATGGCCTGTGTGTGGTACAGCCTCCCGGTTGTCTCGTCTTTTCCTTCCCCACACCCTGGCGCTGGTCTGGGGTTGGCTTGTGCCAGGCCTGGGGGCAATGCCAGCCAACAGACGGTGGTGTGTTGTGTGTTTTTTTTTTGTACCTCCTCCCTCTGGGCTTGGCAAAGAAGATAGCTGAGTTGGTGGAGATATGCTGGCAATGGCGTGGGAGGTGTGGCGGAGAGAATCTAAGGGAATATTCTGCAGGCTCCCTCTTGTACCTTGGAGGTGGGAACAAACAGACCCCAGAGGTTTCTGGGAAGAGATGCTGTGTGTGGGGATGGAAGGTTTTTAGCGTGACAGCATGTGCTACTCTGGGCTTCCTAATTCGGATTTCCAAAATACTCCCCCCAAAAAAAATAAGTGACTGTGAAGAGCGCAACTTGATGATGATGATGATGATGATGATATTTTTGGCAAAGGAGGGTGGTTTGCTGCATAAAGTCATTTTTTTTTCCTCCTGGAAGGTTATAACTGCTTCAGCCTGATCAGCATTAAGGAACTGAGAACTGGAAAAGGGCGGCAGGCTGTTGATTGTCCCGAAGGTGCTTTTCCAAAAGGCAGCTGGACTTGCTTTGTTTCTCCTTGAAGATGTTTCGCTTCTCATCCAAGAAGCTGCTTTATAGTTCGGAGAAACGGAAGGAAGAACCGAAGAAGCTTCTTGGATGAGAAGCGAAACATCTTCAGGGGGAAAAAACCAAGGAAGTCCAGTTGACTTTTGAAAAAGCCCCTTTGGAACAACCATGACCTGGAGGACTGAGAATCTCCATGGCTGTTGATTGGTAAAGAGGATTGTAAAGCATGGGACCCTCCTGGTCAGCCATAAGAACAGGAAGATGCAGGTGTCCTGTTGGGAGGCTGTTCCTAAGCGAGAGCCTCAGAGCAGGCCACGCCTGGGAGATCCACAGATGGAGCAGGATCTGGGAAAGGCTGCCCTTTTTTTATCCGACTCTGCCTTCTTCAATCTCTGGCTCCCTAAAGGTTTGGGGCAGGGGTCTTCAAACTTGGCAACTTTAAGACTTGGGGACTTCAACTCCCAGACGTCCACAAGTCTTAAAAGTTGCCAAGTTTGAAGACCCCTGTTTTTTGGGAATGCAAACCTTGGGGGGAATTGAGTTCCAATGATTATGGAGACTGTCAACTTGAGGACGGTTGGGCAGGCTTCCTCTTTGGCCCCCAGGAGCCTTGCCACAGGCCAAGCGTCCAGATGTTTCCTTTCGAATCACGTGAGTGTGTAAGATGGCAAGTTTGTGCTAGCTTTGTTTGCCCTTCTCTTCCATCTCTTGGTGAGAGGGAGAGGCTTCCCTGAGTTAATAATGCAGACAACGCTCAGATGAATCTGTTCCCTACCAAAGGGATGGTGGGTAAATAGGCTTTCCTCCCTGCCTCTGCCCTTCGTAAGGCACACGTCGGACCGTGTCCCCATGACTCCTCTAACCCAGTCCACTGCTTTCTCATGTGTGGGTGGCAATGCTTCTCCCCTGGCTGAGCAAGAATTTTGGTGACCTAATCAATCAAGAAGGAGACATGGAAACACAATATACAACTTCCTACTGTACCACACCAAAGCTCTTCCTGGACCCAGGCATCTCCTGGGATGGATGAGTGTGTTTAGAAGTCTGGTCCTCCAAACCAGAAGCAGCATGACGTTTTCCAGTCCCAAAATAGCTTTGTTTTGTCTCAAACACCTCATTTTGCTTCCACGCCTTGGGTTATTATTCAGGCTGAACTTAATCCCCTTTGGGGTCAGTTCTGTCTTTTTAAAGTTTTTTTTTTGCCCACAAAGTCCCCCCCCCCACATTGTCTCGCCTGTTCTCCCATCGTTGTGGCTTGTGCAACCCAAACCTTTGGATCTGACCCACAGAGATAATTAGTTTTTAGGGGGTTTAAGAGATTTCTCGTGGGTCTAATATTCTGTTGAGTATGGAGCACTATTATGGATAACTCCAGAAGACGTGAAGCCAAATATATACATCTATGTATAGAGTGCTTTTCTATTTTTGTATGCATTCTGGTCATACATAAGACCAGTCATATATCCAAAAAAAGAGATTGTAGCCTTCTCATTTCTGAGGAAGGCCAGAAAGGGTGCAGGGCTACCTTTTCATTGGTTTCCCTTTTAGAGTGTAAAAGCGGAGCTAGTATGGAGTGCAAAGCACTGGCCGGGCTTACACTGGGATGCTTCCTGGTTTGCTTGACCACAGTCTCTTAAATAAGCATCCCTAGCAAACCGTGTTATGGAGAGATGCAGTGTGGAAGCCCAGCCTGTTGGATGCCCTTAGTTGGCCCTGAAATGGGGAGCCCCACTTGAGCAGGACTAAAAGGATGATTTTGAACCACTCTCCCCCACTCTCTCTTGCCTTGCAAAAAGTTGTACTAGGCCTAAACCCCTCTCCTGATGGACCATGCCTAGCAAGGAGCTCCCTCCTCTCCCCCCCCCCCGTGTGCAGGTGATAATAACAAAGACCCATGCTTTGAGTTCAATGGGGAGGCGTCTCTGGGATGTCCAAGCAGAGGAATGCCATGATTGTCACAGTCACATGAGATGGGGGGGGCTGTTACACCCTGGGAGGACGGCGGCATCATTTGGATGGTAGTGGCAGACCGCACGGTCGTATCGGGCAGCACCAGCCTGAGAACAGTAATCCATTCAACGGGGCTGGGCAGCTGATGTCACGGTCTCTCTCCGCTACCACCATCCCTTCTTCCCTTGCTAATTAGTGAGAACAGTGTGTGTGTGTGTGTGTCTGTGTGTCCCCATGTGTATGAGAGAGAGAGGTTAACTTGGACGATGGAGAAAGAGCAGAGTGCATGTGTTACCGGGTTTTTCCCTCAAATCGTTCTCTCAACCTCTTGTTCTCCAAGCTCGCCACAACTAGCAGGTGGAGGTCTTAAGTAAGCTAGACCCACGGATGGCAGGCAGCTTCCTACTCTCAACATTCCTCTCTCTTCCGGAGGCTTTGGTGGGCCCCGACTCACGTGTTGCGTGCTTGCAACTCAGTGTCCTCACGTCTCCCCTGGGCTCCAAGAGGGAGCAAACTTCCCACGCCAGCCCCCTTTGCCGCACTCCGAGGAGGAGGAGGAGGCGGGTTGCAGCTGAGGAGGCAGTTGTCCCCACGTCCAGCACGTGCTCCTCCTCCTCCTCCTCCTCGTGGGGGTTTGGAAGATAGCTCAGTTTGTGGGGTGCTCGTGGCTGTCGCTCTTGGGGTGCTGCCCAGTTCGTGCTGTCTCTCTTTGCTTCCTCCCGTTTATTTTTAGCTGTTGCCTCCCTTGCCGTTGTTGCCTGTTGCTTGGAGACTGGTGCCGTGCCTCTCTCTCTGTGTGTGTGTGTGTGTGTGTATGGGAGGGGGGGTTGTGTGTGTGAAAGAGTATTGGGGGGTCTTTTTAGGTCCTGTGGTGCCAAGAAGCAAGGAAGAGAGAAGGATGCTGAATTGCATTTGAAAGAGGAGGGGGGGTGCACCACTCCATTTGGCCCGAGTGCAGTTCTGTGCTTGGTGGGCATGGGGGGGGGGGGAGATGCACTTGAGGCATGCCAGCCCCCCCAGGTTGCAGTATGTGGGCTTGGCTCTCGGCCTCCCACCCCTCGTTCAAGATGACATCACCATCCTAATGGCTCGGTCTAACGCTGATGCCCTTGAACGGGCGCCCGTGTCCCTGGCCTCCATTACAGGGGCCTGAATTATTGATGGGCTCAGAGCGCCTGGGGTTTGGGAAATGGGAAACCACAGCCCCCCCACTCCTCCCCCCCCTCCTTCCCCACCAAGCTCTGACACCCTCCCTGAAGGCATTGGGCTCAGGCTCAGCAATTTCAGCCAAGGAGAAATAAAAGCATGGTGTGTGTGTGAGTGTGTGTGTCTCTCCTGGGCCACAGGCAGGCTGAGTTCAGACAACATGCTCAGCCAGAGTTTCCCTCCCACGGCAGAGATCTATGCACCAGATGGGAAACCTTGCCTTCGGCCTGGGTGTGCAGAACACAACGCGGGTTTGTGCGACTTATACCGGGCGATGGTGAAAAGATTCACGGAGCACGGAAGAAAACACGTACAGGCAGTCCTCGACGTATGACCACAGTTCAGCCCGAAGTTTATGTTGCTAAGCGAGACAATTGTCAAGTGGATTTGGCCCCATTTTTACAGCCTTTCTTGCTGCAGTCGTTAAGTGAATCGCAGCAAGTTGTGAAGTTCGTCCCTTGGTTCTTAAGTGAATCTGGCTTCACCATTGACTTGGCTTGTCAGAAGGTCGCCAAAGGGGATCACATAAATCTGGGACGCTGCAGCCGTCATAAATACGAGTCAGTTGCCATGCGGCTGAATTTTGATGGCATGACCATGGGGGATGCCGGAAAAGGGTATTTGTTAAGCATGAGAAACAGTCATAAATCTATTTTTTTCAGGGCTGACACAACTTTGAATGGTCACTAAAAGAATGGTTGTAATTCAAGGACTACTTGTATACAGTATAAGGCAGGGGTCTTCAACCTTGTTAACTTTAAGACTTGTGGATTTCAACTCCCAGAAAGCTGGCTGAGGAATTCTGGGAGTTGAAGTCCACAAGTCTTAAAAGTTGCCAAGGTTGAGGACCCTTGGTATAAGGTTTACTCTGTGCACCACGGAGGAGCCCATGCACATGGCCAGCCTTGAAAAGGGGGATTATTTTTTTTTGAAAACCCAGGTTTGAAGTTCCGACAGTTGGGCCCCCTTCGCAGTCCGCTAGCCAAACTTTGTGCACTTTGGCAACATGACTAAATTTTATGGCCATTTCCAGGGCCTCACAGCAATGTGGCTGTGTTGTACAGTGGTTTTGCCAAAGCAAACCATGGGTTTGCTTAACCACCTCGGTGTTTCCTTTACAGCCGACCGTTTGGTCTACAAAAACAGTTGTATGTTGATGACTGCCTGCATGTCACAATACCTGAAAGCCTTTTACCTGGGTTTAACAAAAGAACACTTGTGATTTTACACTTTAGTGGGCTCAGATAAACACAACCTCTGTTGTCTGCCAAGCAAATAACTGTGCCGCAAGGAAGCTCTAGTTTGATCAGCTGCTATCACAGCTTAACTGACTTCACACGGCTGTGGTAGAAAATGAAGACCGCAGGGCAATTCTTCCAGAGAGAGAAGTACAGATAGTCCTCGACTTACAACAGTTCATTTAGTCACCGTCCAAAGTTACAACGGTACTGAACAGTACTTATAATCACTTTTCAGTTACAACCTTTGTAGCGTCCCCATGATCGTGTGATCAAAATTGCTTGGCAACTGGTTCGTACTTAACGACCGTTGAAATGTCCTGGGGTCACGTGAGCCCCTTTTGCAACCTTCTGACAAGCCAAAGTCATTGGGAGAGCGAGATTCACTTAACAGCTGGGTTACTGGCTTAGTAACTCCAGTGATTCCCTTAACAACTGTGGCAAGGAAGGTCATAAAATGAGGCAAAACTCACTTCACAAACGTCTCACTTAACAACATAGCTTTTGGGCTCACTTGTGAATCGCAAGTCTAGGACTGCATGTATATTTTGATGCAGGTTGGGGAATTGTGGGAATTGGAGTCCACAGCTCTTTTAAAAGGATTGAGAAACATTTTAGAGCAAGCGGGTCTTAATGCAGGGGTAGGCAACCTCGGCTCTTTTATGACTCATGGACTTCAGCTCCCAGAATTCCTGAGCCAGCCGTGCTGAGCTGAAAGGGAGAGGTGTCCATACTGAGCCATGCTGGCTCAGGAATTCTGGGAGTTGCAGTCCACGAATCATAAAAGAGCCAAGACTAATGGCTAATGTCAAAAATCTCAGGATAATGGCTGCACAGCCTGAGATCAGTGACTGCCTTTTTTGGGGAGGGTGTGTGTGCGCGTTGTGTTGAGTTAGTTTGGCCCAACCAGAACTGTTGAGACCCAGCCAGTTGGGAAGGGGGGGACCCCCCCTTCCCCAAATGGCTGAGAAAGGACAGCTTCCCTTTCTTCCTTGCCTCCCAAAGGGAGGAGAAGCCAGCATTTTCTGACTGCTGTGCTGGAAAGGTTGTTTATGAAACAATGGGAGAGGCCCCCATCTTGGAGAGACCGACCACGGCAGCCTTTATTGGCGACTTCCTGTTTGGGGGTGTGTGCGGCGGCGGCGAGGGGCCTTGTGAAAACTTTCAGAGGTGGGGGCTGAATTTGCAAGATGGAGCAACCCCCCCCCCTCCTGCTCATCCCGTTTTTTTCCTTCCCCAGTTTGAGGTGGGGGGGCGCCGATGACCATCTGGGGTCTTCCACAGCCCTTGGTATTGTTCGACCTAAGTGGGGAAGCCTGATCTTGATGGGGGCGGAGGCAGCAGGGGTGGCTTCTCTGCCCCCCCTCCCCACCCCAGGAATGCTTGCTAGTTGGGCTCCGCTGTTGGCTGGGAAAAAAGAAAGCCTTGTCTTGAAGTTGCTGACCTCAGCTGAGAACCATTCCCCCTTCTGCCCCTCCTCGTGTGTGTGCGCTGCCCGGGGAGAACATGGCACAAAGCCCCCCCCCCCCGCCTTGTCCCCCACTTCTAAACACACCCAATGCTTGTCCAGGCTGTAATGGGGCCGACTCTTTCCTTGGGGTGGGGTGGGGGTGTTTTTCAGACCTTCCCCTTCACCCCTTCCGCTGCCAATTCTGCCCGTTCGCCCTCCAGTGCCCTTCGGCTGCCCAAGAGGGGTTGCAAGCCGTGGCGCTGCTGGGTAGGACGTGCAAAGTTGGGTGCCAGATTTGGGGGGTGGCGGTGGCTGGGATGCTGCCCTTGTCCTCCAGGCAGGGAGGCTTTCCTTAAAGTTGGCTGGTCCTGCCCTCCCACGCTTGGAGGGCCCAGCCTGGAAGTCGTGAGGCTGTTTGGCTGCCCTCCCAGCCTCCTGGCTGCAGAGGGAGAGAGGCGGTGATGGTGGCGGCAGCAGCCGGTTTCCTGTTTTTCCTCCCTTGGCACGCTGGAGAGGGGGGGGATGGCTAAAATCCACATGCCGGCCGCCGCAGCCATTGCATCCTGGTAGGGGCTAGGGGGTGGCTTTGAGCCACCCAGGGAGGGTTCCTGCCAACATGTCCTGATGAGATGCAGCCAGAGGATCCGAGTATGGGAATTGCCGGCACTTTGCTTCTAACTCCTATGCTGGGAGAGGATGGTGGCGGTGGTGGGTTCTTGGCTGCCCTATTTTGGAAACACACCCCTCCCTTCCAAGACTGAGCTGGCTAAACACTGCGCTTCTGCTCGGCAGGGTTCGCTTTCCCGGATTGGGCCTATAAACCGGAGTCGAGTCCCGGTTCCCGTCAGATCCAGCTCTGGCACTTTATCCTGGAGTTGCTGCGGAAGGAAGAATACCATGACGTCATTGCCTGGCAAGGGGACTACGGCGAGTTTGTCATCAAGGACCCCGACGAAGTGGCCCGGCTCTGGGGGGTGAGGAAATGCAAGCCTCAGATGAACTACGACAAGCTGAGCCGGGCCCTGAGGTGAGTCGGGCAGAGAAGGGTGGAGAAATTCCAGGAATTTGGAACGCGAGGGGTGAGCACCTGGTGAGAAGCCTGCGGGAATGGTGGGAAAGGAACGCGGCAAAATGCAGCCAGTGCGGCTCTCTGCAGCTTTTTAATTTAGGGCTTAGAAACATGCCTATACAGGCATGCATGCATGCATGCAAGCATCCAGGGGCGTACACATGCACGTGCCACTTGGCCCAGCCCTTCTCTCGCAAAACATGGAAAGCTTGGCAATGGCTCGTTTTGCAGTGCTCCGAAGGAAAAAATAAATTGGGGATGTTTTGCAAGAGACAATAAAACTTGAGGGGTGGGAAATCTGGAATTTTGAAGGGCCGTTTTATTCCACTCGTTTCCCAAGCAGCTCACGAGCATTACTGCTACCTGAATAGGGTGATTACGATTCATCTCTTTTTTTAACTGTGCCTTTCAAGCAAGATGGATGAAAAAGTGAGTTAAGCTCGCGTTCCATGCAAAGTATGGCAGGAGTTTGCTTTAGGTTCAAGGGCTAATTCAGTGAAGACCATTTTAGTGTGTTAGGTTGCTGCTTTAGTTGGTTGGGCTACTTTGCAAACTTTCCACTTACAAAACCAGGGGAAATGCATCTCTATAGGTAGCCCTTGACTTAACAACGGCTCATTTAGTGACTGTTCAGAGTTACAACGGCATTGGAAAAGGTGACTTGGGGACCATTTTTCACACCTTCGTAGCGTCCCCATGATCACGTGATCAAAATTCAGATGCCTGGCAGCTGACTCACATTTATGACGGTTGCAGTTTCCTGGGGTCATGTGATCCGCTTTTACAACCTTTTAACACGCAAAGTCAATGGGGAAACCAGGTTCGCTGAACAACCGTGTTACTCACTTACCAACGGCGGTGATTCACTTAACAACTGTGGTGAGAAAGGTCGCAAAATGGGGCAAAACTCACCAAATTGTGGTCGTAAGTTGAGGACTACCTGTATTGCATTCACAAAGGTCTCCTGTGTAGCTTGGGAAAGATTCCTACCTGAAATTGTGGAATACTGCTGGTGGAAGACTCATTATGAGACGGGACCCCTTTTTTGTGCTGTTGGTTGAATAAAACTTGGGAAAAATTAGACGTGGCCCTCCTAGATAAGATTAGCTAAAATGATAGGAGTACAGATATTCCTCGACTTACAAACACAGTTGGGACCAGAGTTTCTGTTGCTAAGCAAGGCGGAAGTTAAGTGAGCAGTGCTCCATTTTATGACCTGCTTTGCCAGGGTTGTTAAGCAAATCTGGCTTCCCCCCCATTGACTTTGCCTGTCGAAAGCTGCCTGGGAAAGTTGCAAATGGCGATGACATGACACACAAAGACACACACACACACACACACACACACACACACACACACCCAGGACACCGCGATAGTTGTAAATACATGCCAGTTGCCGGGCACTCTGACTTTGATCATGGAGGTGCTGCAGTGTTTGCTAAGTGCAAGGATTAAGGTATATAAGTTACTTTTTCCAGTGCTTTTGTAACTTTGGCTGCTAAACAAATGGTTGTAAGTTAGGGACTACCTCTAGGAATACACTTGGGCGCCTCCTAGTCCAACTCACAGCTATTTACTGAGGTGTGTGTGCCATTCCACTAAAAAGAATTATTGACTCGGATTGGAAACTCCTTGACGCAAACACACGTCAGCTTACAGACACCAATAAATCCCTCTTTTCCACATGTATAATAGCGGAATAACCCCATAACTGGAGGGGTAGAAAATGTACACTTGCCCCAAGGCTAATAACTTGCTTAGACTGGTTTCTCATCCTTACGTAATAAGCACTTGTTCCTATGCAAAGTTTGTGGGCTAGTTAGCGGCTATTTACAAGGCTGTTACCAAATCCCTTTGCAATCACAGGGACCAGAAGCATCGCTTTCCCCCCTTATGAACAGATGCTGCTTCACACTTGCTGAGGCTGTAACACTTCCTTTTGGGGTTGTGCAGACACCCACAGACTCCCGAGTTTGGTTTTTATGGTGGGGGAGAAGTAGGACATGTGAGTCACTGACCCTCTCGGGTTCTTTCTCCTCCTCCTCCTCCTCCTTCTCCTCACGATCCTACAGATACTACTACAACAAGCGGATCCTGCACAAGACCAAAGGAAAACGTTTCACCTACAAGTTCAACTTTAACAAACTGGTGCTGGTCAACTACCCTTTCATTGATATGGGCATGGCAGGTAAGCCTGGTGGGAAGACTTGCGGATCTTCTCTCTGCTCTTCTGCAGACATTCTTGAACCCGTGCCTAGAAAGCCAAATAAACTTTTAAGTTTAAAGCATTTAGTACCGCTGGAAAAAAATGAGCGACACCTGACCACAGACACGCATGCATCTACATCGTGATGGCTCTGTTGGGTGTGCCCCAAAGGAAAAAAAAAAGAGGTTCAAAGGTCTTATTTTACTTATGGAAAAATATATTGACCCATAAGGAAGAAAGATAATTTTCCCATCAAATAATTTAACTTTGGAACGGGAGTGTCCCTGTAGTTGTGATGGAAATACAGTATAGGTCAGGGGTAGGCAACCTCGGCTCTTTTATGACTCATGGACTTCAACTCCCAGAATTCCTGAGTCAGCATAGCTGACTCAGGAATTCTGGGAGTTGAAGTCCATGAGTCATAAAAGAGCCGAGGTTGCCTACCCCTGGTATAAGTGGAGGGTTTTTTTTTTAATGAAGAGGTGGAAGGAAGGAATTGCAGGTTAAATTCTGGGTTCTCTTTTTTTGGGGGGGGGTAATGGGGTGATTGGCCCTGGGGAAAATGACCATTTAGGAGAAGGATGTATTTGTCTAGAAAGAATACAGTCCAGGATGTGGCCAGTTCAAAAGTTCTAGGGTGGGAATGTCCAAGCTTGGCAATTGTGGACTTCAAGGGAGATTTCCATTTATTTCCCATGCTCTGTTTGGTACATGATCACCCTGGTTCTCCACCAAAGATTATCTTTAGGAGCATCTAAGGTAGGGGTGTCCAACCTTGGCAACTTTACAACCTGTGGACTTCAGCTCCCAGAATTCCACAGCCAGCCATGGATGTAGGTTGTAAAGACACCCTTGCCTTAGATGGTCCTGAAGGTCTTAGAGGTCTTTTAAAGTCTTGATGTTGCCTTAGTTGGACATCCCCGATCTACTATACTAGGAAAAGGGATGGCAATATCTGGTGGGAGAGTGAAAAGGGCTATCAGCCTAGAATCCCTACATAGCTACACCCACACAAAGTCCAACCCCTTTTGAGTGGTGTTGACCCTTGTCTCACTCTAAGCAGGTGCCGAAAGTTAGCTGAGAAAATTTATGTGTGTAGGCAGGATTAGCAACTAAATCAGTTAGATTGGACTTTCACATGTGGACCTGAGCTTTGGTGCTTGACAAGGGAGTCGGAAAAGGCCTTTGACAAATGGGGTAGATATTTAACAGGTCACTGGTCTTGCTTCCTTGAGCTGAATCTGTTTAACTGGACTTTGAGAAAGGAGTGGTTGGATGGAGAGCGCGGTTAGTTCTCCTCTTAGACATTTTCATCCTCGTTTCTTGTGACGCTTTTTTCCCTGGTTTGCTTTCCTCTTCGTAGGCGGGGCCGTGCCCCAAAGTGCCCCACCTGTGCCCTCGGGTGGGTCACACTTCCGCTTTCCCCCTTCCACCCCATCCGATGTCTTGTCACCGGCCGAGGATCTGCGTTCGCCTGGGGTCTTCTCCGCCGTGGCTCGCCGCCTCGCTCGGGGCTCGGTCAGTGACTGCAGCGACGGCACCTCAGCCAATTCAGAAGTCGAGGAATCGTTGGCCGAAGAGCAGCGGCGTGGTGGCGGAGGAGAGGCAGGTGGATTCCGTGGTCCCCCCTTGCCTGGCCATCCACGTTTGACCCACGACACCCTCTTTAGGATCTATCCTCGCCCGCGGGTTCCTGAGCCTCTCAGCCCCTTCCCTGTGTCCCCCATGGCTGGGCCTGCCACTCTCCTGCCCCCCCAGATGTCCCCTGCCCTGCCCCTCACCCCCACTCACATGAATTACACTCCCTCGCCCACCCTCAGCCCCATGTATCCCAGCGGCTCCCACTTCTCCTTCAACCCTGAGGACATGAAGCGCTACCTCCAAGCGCACACCCAGAGTGTGTACAACTACCATCTCAGCCCCAGGGCCTTCCTCCACTACCCCAACATTGTCATCCCGCAGCCCCAGCGCTTGGAGAAGCCCCCTCTTCCTCCTCCACCCCCACACGCTGAGGAGACCCCCAGCCCTTTCAAATTCAAGCTGCAGCCGCCGCCGTTGGGGCGCCGCAACCGTGACAAACAGCCGCCGCCAGCTCCAGCTGTGCCCCCGGGAGACTCCAGCAGTGGTCTTGCTGCCTCCTCCTCTTCCTCCTCTTCCTCAGCTGCTCCGGAGCCCCTCGTCCCCCAGATCAAAGTGGAACCCATCTCGGAGGGAGAGTCCGAGGAAGACCTCACCGTGGAGGTCACCGATATCAGTGAGGATGACGAGGAGGTCTTTAAGGCCCCTTCGGTCCCCCTGGAGAAGGTCGAAAATGGGGAGACTTCAGCCTTGGCGCCCCCCGTTTCTCGGGCCGGGGAGAGCGGCAAATGCATTCCCCTCAAATTACGTTTCAAACGCCGCTGGAGCGAGGATCAGCGGCTGGAAGCCGGTGGGACAGGTGACGAAACGGACGACAAGAAAGTGAAGGGTGAGGAGGATGCTGCCGGTCATGGGGACGCAGTGGGAGGCCGGCGGATCAGTATGGAGCTGCAGCAGGCCACAGCAGAGCTGACCCTTGAGAATCGGGACTGCTAGACAGGGATGTACAGCCCTCCCTCCCTCCGGACAGATGGACTGATGACAGGGTGGGTGGGCTGACTTTGCTGCCTTAACTCAGAGATTTATCTTTCTACTTTCCTTTCTCTTTTCTTCCTTCCTTGGCCTGGAACTCTGTACATGCTCTTCTCCTCCTTTGGAAGCCAGAAAAAAAAATGTAGGGGCGGGGAAGTTTTTACTTGTCTATATGCATTATATAAATATTTATATAACGCATATAGACAAGTAAAAACCTCCCCGCCCCTACATTTTTATATATATATATATAATGTAAAACCTCTTTGCAAGGGGGGGGGATTTCTAAAAATTAATATGCCAGGTTTGTTGTTAAGGGTTCTTTCTTTCTCCCGCCCCATACACTATAAGCCTCAGGACGTTTTTAATTAAGATTGTCCCCCTCCCCTTCAAAAAAATATGGTGTAGTTTTAAAAAAAACATGGGAGCTTTGTAGGGGATAATAAGGGTAGTCTTATGGAAGCGACCACCCTGTTATTTGCCTCGTACACACACACACACACACACACACACTTGCAATTAGCAATCTTAAGCACAATACACTTTTTAATCCCCCAGTGGATCAAAAAGAGAGTTAGCCATATGTGCTCTGTCCCTCTTAACCCCTTCTCGTGCGCCTTTGGCGTATAGCCCTGCTGGGCACATGACCACGGAAATTGTCTTCAGACAAACGCTTGGCTCCCTCAGCCAGGAAACGGAGAGTTGGACACGACTGGACTGGAAGACCTTTCCCTTTTATATATTAACTATATTAAGTATTTTATATGATGCCCAAGACCATTCCTCTTCACTCAGTGCAGACCAGGCAAGCCAAAAGCTTGAACGTGCCCGCTGTAAATGGTGAGCGTGGCATCACTGGCATCCTTCCTGTTAAAACGCATCGGTTGTGTTGCCGTGTCTTCTAACCTAGAAAAAGGGGATCGCGTACGTTTTCAGGGCTTGCTACCCCATGGATGGTTGACGGGTGTCTTTTCAAAATGTCATCCTCACCACCAGTGGCAAAAGACGATTTTTCTATCTCTCTTTGCCCACCCCACCAAAGACTTTCCCTTTATAACAATGCTTTAGGAAACTATTAAAAAACAACAACAGCAACCCAAGGATGGGCTTGGGCCTAGTTCAGGCTTGTCCAGCCTACAGGCCTGGACAGCTAGCAATGCGGCCTCACAAGTCTGTAAACTTTTTAACATTATGTGATTTATACATATTAACTGTACTACAGGTAGTCCTCAATTTATGACTGCAACTGAGCCCCGAATTTCTGTCGCTAAGCAAGACCGTTGTTAAGTGAGTTTTGCTTAGGGACCAAATGATTCACTTGGTAATTGTAGCGATCGTTGTTTTGTTAAAAGGGTGGCAGTTTTACCCCAGTTTATAACCCTTCTTGCCCCGGTTGTTAAGCGAATCACTGCAGTTGTTAACTGAAATGTGTGGTTGTTAAGCAAATCGAATTGCTTGTTAGGAAGCCTGCTGGGAAGGTTACAAATATTGATCACGTGACCCCCGGACAGCACAACTGTCCTAAATATATGGCAGTTGCCAAGCGCCTGAATTTTGATCATGTGACCATTGTAACAAAGGGTCATTAAGCAAATGGTTGTAAGTCGAGGACTACCTGTATGTATTTTATATGCCACCCAAGATAATTCCAGAACCAGTTTGGTCTAGCGGTTAAGGAAACGGACTAGAAAGCAGTCCCCTTTTAGCCATGAAAGCCAGCTGGGTGACTTCGGGCCAGTCCTTGTCTCTCTCAGCCCAACCCACCTCACAGGGCTGTTGTGAGGAAGTAGGAGGAAAGTGTGTTGAATATGTTCACCGCCTTGACTTCTTTGTAAAAGTAATAAAGGCAGGATACAAATAAATAAAATTAAAAAAATCCTCTTCACTCAGTGCGGCCCAGGCAAGCCAAAGGGTTGGACTCCCATGGCCATTAAACCCCATTAGGTTTGGGAATTAAAGGGGTGGGTGGGATCTGAAGGGTTTTTTTAAAGTGCCTGTTGCTGTTTCCAAGGGAACCTAAGCAGGGAGCGGACATCCCTTTCCCCCCCCCACCCTCGGTCCACACAACTGTTGTCCCTTTCCTTGCGCCCGTTCCCGCCCAGCAACTTCAGAAATTAAGACGACTCTTTCCCCCATCTTGTTAAGTCATTCCACCTCCTTGCTTTTTGCAAGGGCAGGTTTCAGGATCCTCTGTGGAAGAGGATCAACAAAAGTGAAGCCTGCAGGATGACAGTGCCTTGGAGAAAACAAAAAATATTTGGGAATCTTGCAGCGCAGCCATGTCTCCTCTCAGCTGTGCCCCAAATCTTCATGGATATATTTGCCTTGCTCTCCACTCTGTTAGGTTCCCCAAAGAGATAGATTTGCATGTAGACAACCTGCCCCCCCACCCCCCAAAAGCTGACTTGATGCTGCCATGAACCCAAAAAGCGGGATTTGGAATTATAACCTCTTCCTTGTGAGGTCAATATAAAGCAGTAACGTGCTTGAGGGTTGTTTTATATATGTATATGTATGTATATATACATATATACACACACACACATATACATACATATATATATATATATATATACATATATACACACACACATGTATGTGTGTGTGTATATACTTTTTCAGATTCTTGTACATATCAAAGAAAATGGGGTGTCGTTCATTTTAAGAATGTACAAAAAGAAAATGAAAACAATAAAGGGTTTTGAGATTTTATAACTTGGTGGTCCATTATGAATTTGGGAATATTGGTGCAATCAATAATGTATGTTTGGGGGAAGCAGAGGTATCTATCTTGGTGGATGGGGGAAGGAGGAGGAAGAGTATACAGGGGGTCCTCAACCTATGACCACTATTGAACACAAATTTTCCATTACTAAGCAAGATAATTGTTACCTGAGTTTTGCCTCAGTTTACGACCTTTCTTGCCACAGATGTTAAGTGAGTCATTTGGTTCCTAAGTGAATCTGGTTTCCTTCCATTGACTTTGCGTGTCAGAATCCAGCTGAGAAGGTCACAAAAGGGGATCACATGACCCTGGGACAGTGTAACCATCATAAATACAAATCAGTTGCTAAGCACCCAAATTTTGATCACATGACCCTGGGGATGCTGCAATGGTCTTAAGTGTGAGGACCAGTCATAGGTTCCTTTTTTCAGAGTAATTGTAACTTTGAACAGTCACTGAGTGGTTGTAAGTTGAGGACTACCTGTGTTTGGGTAATAGAGATAGTCCTCGACTTACGACCACATTTGAGCCCAACATTTCTGTTGCTAAGTAAAACAGTTGTTGAATGAATTCTGCCCCATTTTACGACCTTTCAAGCCACAGTTGTTAAGTGAATCCCTGCAGTTGTTACATGGGTATCCTGGGTTGTTAAGTGAAACTGGCTCCTCCATTGACTGCTTGTCAGAAGGTCGTGGAAGGGGACCCCGTGACCCCAGAACACAGCAAAGTTCTTAAATATGAACCAGTTGCCAAACATCTGGATTTTTGTCAAACGTTTATAACAGAACTGGTCATAAGTCACTTTTGCCACTGCCATTCTAACTTTGAACGGTCACTAAACGAACAGTTGTAAGTCAAGGACTATCTTTAAAAGCTCTTTGCTAAGGTAGGCATTGTGGGCTAAATTTACATTGTAGGTGAAGTCAAGTAATGACCCTGAGCTGCTTCAGAAATTGGATGTTTGCCTATGTTCCTTCATCCTAGGCCGGCTCTCTTGTGCTTGGCAAAACCCAATTTGGCCCATGTGTGTTTGTGTGTGTGTGCCTATTTTAATCTAGCCCACTTTTATTTATTTCCCTTCAATTTAAGTCTAGAGGTGCCCTGTTTTTCCTTACTCTGATTTCTTAGCTTGCTTTAATTCTATATGGAAACGTATGTAAAGTTTCTGATTTGCCTGAGAAAACCCATGCGAGAATATAATCCTGATTTGGAAGCTTTGAAAAACACACGCACCAGTAGGAACAAGTGTGTATGCTGTAAAGTTGTGGAACGTGGCATTGGCTGCAGAATTAGATTTTTGGAGAATCACTGGGTTGTTTTTTTCTTTTAAAAAATACAAATCTAAACGTTTATTAATAAATTTTATTAAACAAATTTTATTAATAAATTTATTAAACAAATTTTAAATTAAAAAAAACCAAGAACATTATCGCAAAGTACTGAAAAGTTTTTTTTTTCTTTTAAAAAATACAAATCTAAACGTTTAGATTGGGCCAACGACTGCTTCCTGCAAGCTCGAAAACCACAAACTGTTGGGGGGAGAGAGAGAGGGCTGAAATAAAGAACTACTTTCTTTTGCCACAAGTCATACACTATTAGAGTAAAACTGAAATTAAGCAAACTCAAAACACCCAGCTGTTAAAAAAAGTGGGTAGCTTGATGTGTGCACATTAAAAAATAAATGAACAAAAAGGGATGTGTTTGTTTAAAGGAAGTTCATGCTTTGGATTTTTTTTTTAAAAAAGAAAGATTATTATTTTCTTTTTAAAAGCCTGTATTAGGATACTGTGGAATGACAACCAACGCCAGCCCTGCACACAATCACCCCTTAAAATTGTTGGTACCACAGTATTGTGTTGGCTTGCAGAAATATTGGTTTGTGCTGAAAGAACCTCTGCCCTGGAGAAAAATCCTGTCTCTTTTCCGCAGGCTGCATTTCTTCTCTTTTTCCTCTCCTCTTCTCTTCATTTTTTTCCAGTGTGATTGTAACTTTGAATGGTCCCTAAATGAGCGATTGTAACCTACGGTATATAAGCTGCATCTGAAGTTTCTATAATTTCATGTAATTGAGCATTTGTTCTTACCCTGCTATGTTTTAAGAACGTAACCCCGCTTTGGGGCAAGGAACTGTTCATCGAGTTTCTTGGCAGAAGGCAGTTCTATGAAAAGTCCAATTTTGCGAAGCCCGTAATCCATGGCGATTTAAGAATTATTTCCGTGGCCAAAAGGCTGAGAATCTGGGCAGGGTATCTGGACACGACAGCTCGCTGTGCTACAATTATAGAAGTCTTTTAGAAATTCCCCAGGGACTTTTTCTGTTAGTCAGATGGTGGTGCCACAAGCTCTTCTCTTCCTTGTTCTTCTCTTTCCTACAAGATGATCTGCCAGCCCAGCTGAAATTCACGATTCCAGGAACTGCAGCCTTCCTACACGCATACTGGAAATGGGAGAAACGGTGTTTGCTTTAGGGCAGGAATTATTGTTTAGCTATCTGAAGCTTAAAAAAACATCCCTAGAAAAGATCCCGGCCTCTTTTCGGAGAGATTGCATGCTAGTGAATAGAGGATAACTCATCCCATCTCTGTTAGAAAAAAGCAAAATAGATACAGGCAGTCCTTGACTTATGACCACAATTGAGCGCAAGGTTTTAGTTGCTAAGATAGACAGTTGCTAAGTGAGTTTGGCCCCTTTTTATGACCTTCCTTGTCACAGTTGTTAAGTAAATCACCACAGTTGACAAACGAATCTGCTCCCTCGCCCCCCCCCATCGGCTCTGCTTGGTCAGAAGGTCGCCAAAGGGTATCACATGACCCCGGGACACTGCGACCGTCATAAATACGAGTCAGTGGCCAAACGTCTGAATTATGGTCATGTGACCATGGGGATGCGGCGACGGTCGTAAGGGTGAAAAGGGGTCATGAGTCTCTGTTTTTTCCCCCGTGCCGTTGTAATTTTGAATGGTCACTAAATAAATGGCTGTAAGTCAAGGACAACCTGTAGGCTTCAAAACTCCCAACGCTACAGGGAGTCCTTGGCTTACGACCACAACAGGCAACGTCATTTCCATTGCTAAGCAAGGCGCTTGCTAAATGAATTCTGCCCAATTTTAGAACTGCTTTTGCCAGGCTGGTTAGGCAAATCACTGCAGCTGTTAAATGAATCGTGCAGTCGCTAAGCAAATCCTGTTTCTCCCACCCCCACACCATTGACTTGGCTTGACAGAGACTGGCTGGGAAGGCTGCGAATGGCGATCACGTGACACTGTCAATCATTGCAAATACATTCTGGTTGGCAAGAGCCCAAAATTGTGTTCACATGACCATGGCGGGACCCCTGTGACGGTTGCAAGTGGGAGGACCTATCACCAGTCCCTTTTTTCAGTGCCATTGTGACTTTGGACGCTAAACGAATGGCTGTAAATCAAGGACTTTTGTCTACCTCCAAATGCCGGGAGGTTTTGGTTTGGTTTGGAATGTTGTTTTTGCTCCTCAAGTGCATGCTTGCAGCAATTAAAAAGCCAGAAATATTTTCCTGAGGGGGGGAGTGTGGGTTGAAGTTATGCTATGTGAGGCACAAGGATATCCTTGCCCTCTAACTGTGTTAAGTGGAACAATCCCCTTAGCCACAACATGCGAAATCAGCTGCACTTGTCCAGACAAGATGCTTGTGATATGATGCATTTCTTTCTCTTTTTAAAATATAGCAGTGTTCCAGTATTTGAGGGGTTGACACAAAGAAGAGGGGGGTCACGTTATTCTCCTCCAAAGCATGAGAAGGCAGGACGAGAAACAACGGTTGGAACCTGATCAAGGAGAGAAGCAACCTGGAATTAAGGAGAAACTTCCTGACAGTGAGGACAATTAACCAGTGGAACAGCTTGCCTCCAGAAATCGTGGGTGCTCCATCACTGGAGGTTTTTAGGAAGAGGCTAGATAGTCACTTGTCTGAGATGGTATAGGTTCTCCCGGTAGAGCAGGGGGCTGGATTAGAAGACCTCCAAGGCCGTATTCTATTCTATTCTATTCTATTCTATTCTATTCTATTCTATTCTATTCTATTCTATTCTATTCTATTCTATTCTATTCTATTCCTTATTCTATTCTATTCTGTTCTATTCTAACATTCCAAATTCTATTCTATTCTATTCTATTCCATTCCATTCCATTCCATATTCTATTCTATTCTATTCTATTCCATCCCATAATTCTATTCTATTCCATTCCATTCCATATTCCATTCCATTCCATATTCCATTCTATTCCATTCTATTCCATTCTATTCTATTCTATTCTATTCTATTCTATTCTATTCTATTCTATTCTATTCTATTCTATTCCATTCCATTCCATTCCATTCCATTCCATTTTATTCTATTCCCATTCCCATATTCTATTCTATTCTATTCTATTCTATTCTATTCTATTCTATTCTATTCTATTCTATTCTATTCCATTCCATTCTATTCTATTCTATTCTATTCTATTATTTCTATTCTATTCTATTCTATTCTATTCTATTCTATTCTATTCCATTCCATTCCATTCCATTCCATTCCATTCCATTCCATTCCATTCCATATTTCATTCCATTCCATTCCATTCCATTCCATTCCATTCCATTCCATTCCATTCTATTCTATTCTATTCTATTCTATTCTATTCGGCTCGACTTGACTCGACTCGACTTAATTTAAATAGTATATGCTATTCTAATACTATACTACAGCTAGTCCTCAGCTTACAACAGTTCATTTAGTCACTGTTCGAAGTTACAATGACATTGAAAAAAGTGACTTATGACGATTTTCACACAGTAGTGTTGCAGCATGTGATTTAAACTCGGATGCTTGACAATTGACTCACATTTATGACGGTTGCAATTTCCTGGGGTCCTGTGATCCCCTTTTGTGACCTTCTGACAAGCAAAGTCAATGGGGAAACCAGATTCACTTAACAACGGTGTTAATTTAACAACTGCAGCAATTCACTTCACTACTGTGGCAAGAAAAGTCGTAAAATGGGGCAAAAGTCACTTAACAAATTTCTCACTTAGCGACATGAATTTTGAGCTCAATTCTGGTCGTAGGTCAAGGACTCCCTGTATGCTGTAACCATACCACACCATAAATTTCTACAAAAGATAGAAAAAGGAATGAAAAAGGAAAAAAAAAATCACCAGCACCTTGCAGATATCTGAGCCGGACTTGTTAATTTTAAAGGAAGCAGGGATTGTTCAGGAAGGTTAATAAGATAGCCCAGGGTTTGTTTAATTTCCCCTAGAAAAAAATGTTTTTAAAAACACAAGGGGACTGAAAGCATTGAAGCAAGTACAGTGCAGGCCTTCTTCGTAGCATCAGAGCGCATTTATGCTGTTTTGTTCTTCTAAACCAGGGGTAGGCAACCTCGGCTCTTTTATGACTCATGGACTTCAACTCCCAGAATTCCTGAGCCAGCCATGCTGAGGGGAAAGGGAAAGGTTTCCAAGCTCAGCCAAGCTGGCTCAGGAATTCTGGGAGTTGAAGTCCATGAGTCATAAAAGAGCCGAGGTGGCCTACCCCTGTTCTAAACTCTTAATGTGACACAAACCCTCATCCCTCCCCAAGGCTGAATTGGTGCAACAGAGTAGCTGGGGTTAGAAAGAATCACATTATAATAGTGGCAGATTTAAAAAAGCAAAGATGTCTTTGTTTTAAAGTTGCTGGCTGGGGAATTCTGGGAGTTGAAGTCCTGATGTCTTAAAGTGGCTGAAGTTGAGAAATTCTATTCCAGGAGATTGTCCACCAAGAGGGTTACTATCTGCCAGAATTCAACTTTTTCCTGGTTTGATTGCCAGGTGCCTGACTAGCCTGCCTGGTTCATTTTTATGGGAAACACAGACTGGAGAACACCTGGAGGACTGGCTCCTAAATCCAGATGTGCTGGGAGAGGTTGTTCTTTCCTCATTCTTTGCACGGGGGCTTATTTTGCACAGGCGCAGGAATATGCTGGGTTCCAAAATTCCAGAGATCAAAGACATTTTTTAAAAAAGTGGTTTTAGAGAGCCAAGCTCTGCTTCAGATACAGTCCTGTTCCAACGCAAAACTTGCTTGGGCAAGCACACAATTATTTTAGACTCCAGTAATTGAGGATCAGACACATACACACCCAGTTTGCTAATTATACTAGATCCTAGTGCTCTATGCGGAGATCATCTCAGGAGGTTGATTAGCAAAGGAAATTTAAAGTCAGGAAATTGTGTTTTGCATAATGTCAGTACTGGTTTCATGGGGTGGTTAAGGCATCAGGCTAGAAATTGGAAGGCTGTGAGTTCTAGTCCTGCCTTCACACACAAAGCCAGTGGGCGATCTTGGGCCGGTCACTTTCTCTCAGCCCTAGAAAGGACACAAAGGCAAGCCACTTTTGAAAACACCTTGCCAAGAAAACTGCAGGGATTTCTCCAGGCAGATCTCTAAGAATTGGACATGATCAAACAGAAGAAAACAATATATATATACAGGTAGTCCTCAATTTACAACAGTTCGTTTAGTGACTGAGGTTACTAACAGCAGTGAAAAAAAGTGACTTAGAATCTGGTTTCACACTTATGACCGTTGGAGCATCCTTGTGGTCACGTGATCAAAATTCAGACGCTTGGCAACTGGCCTGTGTTTATGATGGTTGCAGCGTCCCCTTCTGACAAGCAAAGCCAACAGGGAAGCCAGATTGACTGAACAACTGTGTTACCAACTTCACAACTGCAGTGGTTCATTTAACGACTGTGGCAAGAAAGACCATAAAATGAGGGCAAAGCTCACTTAACTGTCTTGCTTAGCAACAGGAAGGAAATTTTTGCTCAGTGTGGTCTGAGCCGTAAGTCAAGGACTATCTCTAGCATCAGAAAGCCTGACCAACCGTTCCTTATCCAGCACCCCAACGGGCTGGACTTGCAACTCTTAGCTGCAAGATCTGGAACTTTCCCCCGAAAAACCGATCTGTTGCATGCCAAATTAGGAAAAGGCTGACGTAGACATATATACACCCAAAGGAGACCAAAATGCTACCTTTGTGTCCAAAAGTCATTAAGCTCTATAATTACTAGAACAAAGGCTAGAGGGGTGGAGGAATCAGCACTGTAGCTTAACTCATGAGCTTCTGATTGGCGGTAAGAACCGGGGACGGGTCACTAGGTCAGGGGTAGGCAACCTTGGCTCTTTTATGACTCGTGGACTTCAACTCCCAGAATTCTTGAGCCACCATGGCTCAGCATGGAAACCTCTCCCTTTCCCCTCAGCATGGCTGGCTCAGGAATTCTGGGAGTTGAAGTCCACGAGTCAGAAAAGAGCCAAGGTTGCCTACACCTGGGCTGGGGGTTAATGGTGTGTTCTTCACCAGTTTTCAAGAGCAGAAGTTAGAAGCCTCACACTCAACGTTAGACTTGATGGACTTTGGAGGGAATCAGAGAGTTCTTATGTGGCTTTGAGTCAAGTCTAGCACGAAATCCATCCTGCGGGTCATTTTCAACACAGCACTAATCTTTGGCGGGGCTTATTCCAGTGATCCAGCTTTCAGCCCTTTGTGCTCAGGGGCAGGTTCTGCAAGTTGCCCAGAAGGTCCTTGATCTCGCCTTAAGAAAGAGCCTACATGCACACGTGTGTACTTGTATGTAGAAAGCATTGTTCTTGCAAGTGTTCCAAGTGCCCCCTAGTGGTATCCCACACGGGAGCATTGCCCCCCCCCTTCCCCCGGGCTTTTGACCAATGTTTCTCAACCTCAGCCAGGTTAAAACGGGCGGACTTCAACTCCCAGAGTTCCCCAGATGTTCACATGGGAGTTGAAGTCCGCCCGTTTTAACCTGGCTGAGATTGAAAAAAACGCTGCTTTAAACAAACATGGATTTATGGTTAACTTGAGGGAGAGAAACTGATTTGCCGAGGTGGAAAGTTGGAAAAGATTGACTCTCCTTGTCCACCACAGTTGAGAGAGAGTTCATAGAGGTTGCCTTCAGCTCAACCTGTTAAGCCATGGTTTGCCAAATTAAAGTTAATAGCGAGTTCGTGCACCGTGCTAAACCGCAAAGAGCTGAAACCACATTACAGCTTAGAAGATTGTGCAATGCCAGCTATTATTTTAAAAAAACAACAAACCACACCTCCACCATCACCTGGAATCTCACAATCCTTGGCTCTAAAAGAGGATTGATTCTTCCCGCCCCCCCTGCCCCCCCCCAAAAAAAAACCTTGGAAACTTTTAAAATGTATAGACTTCAATTCCTGTGGCTGAGGAATTCTAGGAGCTGAAGTCCATATATCTTAATGCTCTCATGTTTGAAAAACACAACTCCAAACCTTTGACTCTTCTGCCTCCAATAACGGTGGTCACATAAGGAATTTTCCTGACTCACACATATGTGTAGCTTTCCAGAGGTCGGAAGTGAGGAACTCATTCCCCACCCTTTAGATATTGCTAGTCAAGAACCAGCTCAAAGGTCAGTGCAACTAATTTCTCGAAATGCACCCTAGCAGAGTAGCCTAGTTTTGTTTTTTTTATTAGTCTCAGGAGACAGTACACACAAGCGTTGACTGTACACCATGGGGTGGCTTTCGTAACATACCCAGCCTGGTTATTAATTGCCCCCTTTTCTGAGTTTGCACAATACAGTTCCCTTGGTTTCTTAACTAACCATAGCCTCCCTTTCACCTCTGTGGCATGGCAACACAGGTGAGCTCTCCTTCCTTGAAAGAGCAGCTCAGGTACCTCTTTGTATGTCACTGTTTACCTGGAAAGGTGTGAACTGTGTTTCAGGAAAGGTTGTTTCAGGTAATCAAATATACTTTGCAAACAAATCTGGCAACCCAAACAAATCTAGTGAAATAGGAACCTAAGAAACCGGGAGCCTTTACAGTGTAGCATTTAGGATGCTGGGTTGTAAATCGGGAAAGGGTGCATTTTAGTCCTCCTTTGGGTGTGCCAGGGGACTTTTGGACTAGTAGTCCTTCTCTCAACCCAACCCACCTCACAGGGTTGTTGTACAGTAGTGCAGAAAAGATATGAGATTATAGCTAGAGATATACTTTGCTGGTTGGGGAATTCTGGGAGTTGAAGTTCACTTATCTTGAAACTGAGATTGAGAAGCACCGAGTTAGGATGAAAACCAGGAACTGGAATATTCTTTATTGGCCAAGTGTGACTGGATACACAAGGAATTTGTCTCTGGTCCATAAGTTCTCAGTGTACATACAAACGACAGGAGAAATTTCCTGACAGTGAGAAAATGAATCAATCGAACAGACTGCCTTCAAATGTTGTCAGTGCTTCATCACTAGAGGCTTTCAAGAAGAGACTGGACTGCCATCTGTCAGAAATGGTGTAGGGACTCCTGCTTGGGCAGGCGGTTGGACTAGATGACCTACAAGGTCCCTTCCAACTCTGTTATTCTATTCTATTCCAGTCCATTATTCTATTCTATTCTATTCTAGTCCAGTCTATTATTCTATTCTACTCTGCTCTATTCTATTGTATTAACAAAGTGATACGTTATTGATCATCTACTACTTCACTGGGTTCTTGCAAAATAAATCAAAGAAAAACTACAGCTAGTCCTCAACTTACAACAGTTTGCTTAGTGATTGTTCAGTTATAACGGCACTGAAAAAAGTGACTTATGACCAATTTTCACACTTATGACCGTTGCAGCATTCCCACGGTCACATGATTTATCTTCACATGCTTGGCAACTGGTATGAATTTATAACAGTTGCAGTGTTCTGGAATCACGTGATCCTCTTTTGCGACCTTCTGACAAGCAAAGTCAGTGGGGAAACCAGATTCATTTAACAGCCGTGTTACTGATTTAACAACTGCAGTGATTCACTTGCCAAATGTGGCAAGAAAAGTCGTAAAATGGAGCAAAACTCACTTAACTGATTTCTTACTTAGCAACATAAATGTTGGGCTCAATTGTGGCTGTAAGTTGAGGACTACCTGTATACTGCTCCGCTTTCAGTTTGGTGGGACAAATATGCTAAAAATGTATAATATGCTTGCTATTGATCCTCTAAGCAAAGAGTTTGGGGAGAAAATAGCAGCCCGTTTGTTTAGGAAACCTTGGTGCCTGAACAACCCAAGTTAATAAAAGAAGGCTGTGATTTCTGCCTCCAAGACTAAATCACCCAGGGGCAGGCAACCTTGGCTCTTTTATGACTCGTGGACTTCAATTCCCAGAATTCCTCAGCCAGCCACGCTGAGGGGGGAAAGGGAGGGGCTTCCAAGCTGAGCCATGCTGGCTCAGGAATTCTGGGAGTTGAAGTCCACGACTCATAAAAGAGCCAAGGTTGCCTACCCCTGACCTACACGGTCCCTTCCAATTCTGTTATTCCGATTCTACAACTCCCAGAAGTCCACTCGAGGGCAGAGCGGTGCACGACGGGAAGCCTGTCGGGGCCGCACTGGTCGCCTGAAAGGCCGCCTGAGCTCCTCCGACTGCCCTCTGGGCCGGGGGTATCGGCCGCCTGGTTGGGTATCGCGCTTCTCGTCTGCCGTGGCGGCGGCGGCGGGTTTCACGACTCCTCGGTGTTTCGGCGGCCCCCTCAACCTAACGACGCCTTTTCTGCTCGCAATGCACCTTGGGACCCGTAGTCCGCCCCTGGTAGCCCGAGCACAGGCCGAGTCACGGGGCCCGCGCAAAGCACTTCGGGAAAAGCAGTTGCCGGAGCCCCGCAAGTTTTCTCTCTCCGTGCGTCGCGCCACAGCCTGTTAGCCCTGCAGGCGGATCCCTTTGAGCTTGGGGGTGATGGATAAGAAATCGCGATGGGCAAAAGGTTAAGTCTCTTGGCTTTTTTGTTCAGGCGGCCGAGCGCCCGCCTCGCGCCTCTATCGCACCTCACGATTCCTTTTCCTGCTCTGCTTGGGAGGAGCCAAACTCAAATCTTTCCCCCCCACACCACCTCAGACGTCCCCTTGCCTCTTGTGCGATAGGCTGGCCGGGTCCGCGCGAGGAATGCTGGGAAGCGGAGTGCCCTTGCGTCAAACCTGAATTACGCGCTATGAAGATTAAGACTCCATTTCCCACCTTCCTTCGCTTCAAGTCTTAGGCACGCCGGGGCTTGTAGTCCTGGGCCCGGCCGGCTGCCGAAGGGTGCGGAATGAGAGGACTTTATATCCCGTCACCCCTTTCGGCCGCCGCGCTTACGGCCGTCTCCTGCGCGGCGCCTTCTGGGAAATAGAGTCCTCTCATCCGTAACAGATAAGTAGGCGGGCCGCGCCCGAGACTCCATTTCCCGTCGGCTCTTGCAACAGGGCCGGGTAGGGCCGGCTCCCGAGCCGCCTCAGACGGAGCCAGCCAGCGCGGCCCCCCCCTCCCCTTTTCCCCGGTGTCGGCCTCACCATGAGCAGCGGCAGCGCCGGTTCTTCCCGGCCCCGAACCAGCTCCTTCGCAGACCCGTCCGGCGGGGCTCCCGCCACGGCCCCCACCGCGCCCGGCCCGACCTCGGGGGCAGCGCCGGGGGGCAAACCCGGGGGGGCTGCCGGGCCTGGGCCGGGGGGAGGCGGGACCAGCTCGACCGTCGCCTTCCCGGGGCTCAAGCTCGGGCGTAAGTCTGGGCCGGGCGGGGCGGGAATGAATGGGCAGGCGCGGCCGGGGGAGCCACACAAAGGAGGAGCGCCCGGGGGGCCTGAAGGGAGGGGGGGGGTCGCGCGAGAGGAGCCGGGCACGAGGCGCCGGGAGGGGGCCGCTGCGCCAAGGGGAAAGCGGGCCGGGAGGGAAGAGCCCCGCCAGCCTCCTCGGTCCCCGGGGGCCGCAGCAGTTGGGTCGGGGGGCTCCGGAGGAGGAGGAGGAGGGGGGAGGGCCAGGGGAGGCCCCTGGAGGGGGCGGAAAGGCCGGCTGGGTTCGCCCAAGGCAGGGGTCGGCAACCTCGGCTCTTTTATGACTCGTGGACTTCAACTCCCAGAATTCCTGAGCCAGCTATGCTGGCTCAGGAATTCTGGGAGTTGAAGTCCACGAGTCATAAAAGAGCCGAGGTTGCCGACCCCTGGCCCAAGGTGAGCCGGCCCGGCTTGAGCTCCTGCCCTGGCAGCGGCGGGGCTCGGGAGGGAGAAGCTCCCCCGAGGTCAGCAACCGGACCAGGGCTCCAGGATTACTCCGCTGACGTCAGGAGGCGATCGGGGCTGAGAGGCAGCTTGGGCCAGGGGGGTGGGGTGGGGTGGGGGGGCTTCCGCGGGGCTGTCACCGGCTGCTGCCGCCTGCGGGCGCCCGTAGCCTTGGGATGGAGCGCCGGTTGGGCTCGGCTGCGGAGGAGGAGGAGGAGGAGGGCTGCGGCGAAGGAGCCCCGTGCCTTGGGCTCTGCCCTCCAAGCCAAAGGGCTCCGAGGGGAGACAGCTGGAGGGAAGAGGGGAGAGAGCAGCCTGGCCAGAGGTGGGGGCCGATGGGTGGGGCTGGGGCGGACGTGGGGGGGGGGTCAGGCGAGGGGTGGAGGGCGTTGGAGTGGCGAGGCTGAATGCGAGAAACTCACCAGGGATGCAAGTTGTAGCAGGAAAAGCGGGTGAGGCAGGCGGGAGGATAAAGCCCATGGTAGTGAGTGGTTTGCCAGCTCCTCTGGGCAAAAACAAATGCCCGCCCCCAGCCTTTGGTGCTTCTGCTCTTCTCCCTGGTTATTGGCCCCAAATTTTGGCTTACCAGCTTACCCCGCTTTGGTAGCAATGAGCCGGCCATCACACCTTAAAAGGTCAACCTTGCTACTACACGTAGCATGGAGTCATCGCCTTCCTGGCATTGAAGCACGTCAGGAGTTGGGATGTCCTGGTGTGTTTTGTAGGAGGCTGGGTCCGTCTTAGGGTAGAATTTGAGTTTGGAAACCGTGGGGCCAAGGATGAACCAGCTTGTTTTATTATTATTATTATTATTATTATTATTATTATTATTATTATTACTATTACTATTACTATTATTACTATTATTACTATTATTACTATTATTATTGTTATTACTACCGATGTTCGGGCTGGGTTTGGTATTTTCGTCCACCTATCAAGTCCTTCCCAGGGACCTGGAATAGGCAGATGTGGATGTTTGAAGGTGTTGCAGATGTGTATCAGGATGTCAGCTGTTCCGAGTGAGGCCGCCTTTTGCAATTGACTGATGGGGATTTTCTCAATGCTGATGGTATTCAAGGAGTGTTAGGGTTGTTTCGGGGTTGCACCCAAGGCGCCTATTGCTATTAGTATTAACGTGGGTTTGGTGAAGATCATCTTTTTAATTGGAACGGGAGACGTTTTAAGGGTGTCGTTTGTGGAAATGGATTGGGAAAGACAGAGGAAGACATTTAGGGAGTTCAAATTAGGCCGCTGGGACTAAATCAGACTTTTGTCCCGTCTGAGCCATCTGGACTTCACCGTCATTCCTCTTTTCAGGAGATAATAGTAAAGTGACCACGGTGGTGGCTACACCCGGCCAGGGTCCCGACCGCCCTCAAGAAGTCTCATATTCCGATATCAAAGTGATCGGCAATGGGTCCTTCGGCGTTGTCTACCAAGCCCGATTAGCAGACTCTGGTGAGCTGGTGGCTATCAAGAAGGTATTACAAGATAAACGTTTCAAGGTGAGACTGGAAGGGGATGGTCTGGTCTTTTGCTAATTTTACCACTGGGTTCCCGTGTCTCATTTTGGTCTCTCTGTCCTTACTTCAGAACCGGGAGCTACAGATCATGCGGAAGCTGGATCACTGCAATATTGTCCGCCTGCGATATTTCTTCTACTCGAGCGGAGAAAAGGTGAGGGAACAGAGAAAAGAGGGTACGCCATAGAAGAGTAACAGGGCTTATTCTTTCTTTGTCCTCCTGCTTTGGAGGGTCTGCCTCACATTTGTAATTTGCCCACTTTGTATTTTGGACTGGAACTCCCGTAATCCCCTTTCTTTGTCTATACTGTACTGTCTATGCTGTAAGGCAGGGGTCTCCAACCTTGGTAATCTTTTAAGATTCATGCTGGCTGAGGAATTCTGGGAATTGAAGTCCACAAGTCTTAAATTGGCCAAGGTTGGAGACCCCTGCTGTAAAGCATTGACGTGAATCCAAGACTGTGCAGAGACCATGTTTGTGACTTGACTTAAGAAATTCAGGTTAATACTTGATGCCCCTTCGTGTTCACAATCAAAATGCATCCTTTGTTTTTCATATCCCATTCTTGAAACAGATGATAGATACGGATAGTCCTCGACTTATAACAGTTCATTTAGAATAGAATAGAGCTGGAAGGTACCTTGGAGGTCTTCTAGTCCAGCCCCCTGCTCAAGCAGGAGAACCTATACCATCTCAGACAGGTGATTGTCTAGTTTCTTCTTAAAAATCTCCAGTGAGCCCATGATTTCTGGAGGCAAGCTGTCCTCACTGTCAGGAGGTTTCTCCTTAATTTAGTGACCGGTCAGATTACAACAGCACTGCAAAAGAGCGTATCCCCATGGCCACACGATCAAAATTGCAATGGCTTGGTAACTGACTCATATTTATAACGGTTGCAGTGTCCTGGGGTCATGTGATCACCTTTTGCGACACTCTGACAAGCAAAGTCAATGGAGGAAGCCTGATTCGCCTAACAATCATGTTACTAATTTAACAACAGCAAGAAAGGTCATAAAATGGGGCAGGTCTCGCTTAGCAACAGAAACTTTGGGCTCAACTGTCGCATGTAAGAAGAGAAATGCTTGTAGTACACTAGACCTTGGGAAGGAAAAACCACCAATAATTTATTTCCTTCCCTCTCAGGATCTTCATTCTTGGTGGGCAAAGCCTCCAGTGAAGGAAAGGTCTCATAGTGTTTATTGCATAAGTTTATTGAATCAAGAGACTGAAAACCAGGGTCCATTTAGTAGAGTTCTCAGAGCCAGGATGAGTATTAAGAGATCCATACTGCTGATCAACAGAGTTTTCCCAAAGAATGTAAGCACAGAGGTTATCTGGATTAGTAATCAGATCGTTACTCAAAGTGGCTTTGTAGCTCTTTGATTCCAGAAAAATTTCTCAATGTGGAAAAAGGCGAGCAAGAAAAATAACTGGGAAAAATAATGGCAATTAAACAGGCTGTAGACTGGAGAAATGTTTATACCACTCACTTCCTACAGAGCTTTGTCATTTATCTTATAAGGTAAAAAGTATTGGACTGTGACCAGCTGATTTTTATCTACCTTGTCATGGAATATTGTTAATTTTTTAGAAAACGGATCAGGGAGGAGTAGAAGTGGCTAATTCTTGATTAGAAGTTCCTGTCCTGACTTTTGATACTTTTATCTATCACTCACACTTTGATATTCTCCTGGTTTTTGACGCCATGAGGTTTTTTTTTAATATCAATAACCATTTTTTGATAAGATTTTAAGTCCTTACTGTAGGTTGTGCTTCTGTGCACCTGTTTACTGAGGTGGACTATATGTGCTCCCCTAGATTGAATAATCACGTTTTTATTCATTAAGCTTATTAGGTGTCATGATCCCTGGGAAAGATCCTTTTTCTGGACACGTTCTGTTCAAACGTGGAGGATTCTCTCTGGTTGATCTGGCTTTTGGTGTCTGCACTGTTTTTCCATCGTATCCTCCCCATGCTTCTGGTCTGCTCTTTTCTCCAATTTTACCCACACATTAGCCTTGTGAGACAGATTAGGTTGATAGATATTGTCTGGTCTCCCGGTAACACTCTGGTTTTTCGGATTCTGTCTTGAGGCATTGCATGAACCCAACTGCTGTGTGTGTCAAAAGTTCTCCAATGATTTTGAAAACTAAATAGGAGTTTAAACCTGCTTGCAGCTCAAGTGATCTCCCATAGTGATAGTCCCAAAGGGAACTTGAACATGGATTAATAGGATTTATGCAATGAAAATAGAATAGAATAGAATAGAATAGAATAGAATAGAATAGAATAGAATAGAATAGAATAGAATAGAATAGAAGTAGGGTAGAAGTAGGGTAGAGTAGAGTAGGAGTTTAGAATAGAATAGAATAGAATAGAATAGAATAGAATAGAATAGAATAGAATAGAATAGAATAGGGTAGAAGTAGGGTAGAAGTAGGGTAGAGTAGAGTAGGAGTTTAGAATAGAATAGAATAGAATAGAATAGAATAGAATAGAATAGAATAGAATAGAATAGAATAGAATAGAGCTGGAAGGGACCTTGGAGGTCTTCTAGTCCATCCCCCAGCTCAAGCAGGAGAGCCTATAACATCTCAGACAAGTGTCCAGTCTCTTCTTAAAAATCTCCAGTGATGGAGCGCCCACGATTTCTGGAAGCAAGCTGTTCCACACTCTAGGTTAATGGTTAAGTTAATTGTTAAGGCCACAACTGAGCCCAACGTTTCTGTTGTTAAGTGAGACACTCGTTAAGTGCGTTTTGTGCCCCATTTTACAACTTTTTCTTGCCAGCATTGTTAAATGAATCACTGCAATCGGTAAGTTGGTTTCCCCCGGTCGTTCAGTGAATCTGTCTTCCCCGTTGACTTTGCTTGTCAGAAGGTTGCGAAAGGGGATCACGTGACCTTGGGACACAGCAACGGTGGTAAATATGAGTCAGTCGCCAAACATCTGAATTTTGATCACGTGATCACGGGGATGCTGCAACGGTCGTAAGTGTGAGAAACTGCCATGAGTCACTTTTTTCAGTGCCGTTGTAGCTTTGAACAGTCACTAAATAAACCGTTGTAAGCCGAGGACTACCTGCAGTCAGTATTCTCCCCCGTTCTATCCGGAAAGGCTTGCCAGATCTTGAGAAATTCTTATCAATCCGCTTAAAAGAGTAAAAGTTGGGAGGCATATCTGCAGGAGTTACTTTAGTGACCTGGTTTGCCAACCTACACATGCGGGTTCTTAAATCTGGGCTATAGAGATGCTGGAATAATGAAGCTCAGCAAGGAGAGGTGCCTAATTTTCCTCTCTGGTTTCCCACCCTTTGTGTTTTAGTCGACGCTTAATCTGAGGCAAGAGAGAGTCCAGCTGCAAGTTGCATGTTTGTTGTTGGAGCTGAATCCAAAAATAATTGGAGATAGTATAATGGCAGGATGCCTCTGAGCACAAAACCTCAAGAATTATAGGGAGGGAAGCCACAACGGTGCCACAACGATTTCAGACACGGGTTTCTGAGAGGGTGACAAGAAAGAAGCTTTCTCATTTTACAAATGAAGCATGTCTGTCTCTGCATTTTTAGACTGCAGCTTACCCAGGCAGGACTAGAATCTCTCTTTATTGAAGTGATATTGCTAACAAGACGGAGGCTTCTTATGTGTTTGTACGTTGATATTTAACTTGTGTTTTTTTTGGGGGGTGGGATTTTTTTTTTTTAACCTGTTGTCAGCAGCCCAGAGTCGCTTAGATGAGATGGGCCGCCATACAAATCAAATAAGCAACAATAGTGTAGTCTATTGTCCTTTTAGAGCAGAGGTAGGGAGCTGTGGCCCTTTTATGACTGGTGGATTTCCCAGAATTCCCGAGGGCTCAGGAATTCTGGGAGTTGAAGTCCCCAAGTCATAAAAGGGCCATAGTTCCCCCACCCCTGTTTGATAAGACGCTGTTAGTTGGGGGAATCCCATTTGTTCTCTGACATTCTGTACTCTCTTGCAGAAGGATGAAGTTTACCTTAATTTAGTCCTGGACTATGTGCCCGAAACGGTCTATCGTGTGGCCCGCCACTTCACCAAAGCCAAACAGACCATACCCGTCATCTACGTGAAGGTAAGCACGGCACCTCTCTTGAAACCTCTCACACCAGCGAAGGGAGGCTTTGGTTAATTCCCACCCGCATACTAAGCTGTAAAGGAGATTGGAGTTTTAGGTTGCTGAAGGCAATTGAGGACAAAGAAGTGGGTGTCCCCCCCCCTGCACTTTCCCTTTGAGCACACTTCCTGTTATTTCGTTTCGTCTCTCTCCTCCAGGCCTTCTCTTCACCCACAACTTCACATCATGAGCAGGCCACTGTAGCTTTTGTTCAGCAAACCAGGGTTTTATTTTTTTAAAAAAATCACGGTTTCGGTTTCGGTGGAAATAAACAAACACCAAGCCGTTGTTTTGCGCACTTGAGGGCTGGAGGAAGTTGTGGGAATCGGTTACAGCTTGCTGGTTTGGCAGCATGGGGTGTCCGACGTGAGATTTCTTGTAGGTAACGCCTTTGGGAGCATTTGGTCCGATTATCATTAAAAAAAAGAAAAGAAACTTGTTTGAGATGGAATCCTTCACCCGTGATAGTGTCTTACAAGAGAAGTTCTTCCTGTAAAATTTATTTTTCTCCGTCGAGCATTTTATATGCCTTCCATCTTCTCTGGCTATTTAAATAACAATATTAATGTCATTTTTTTTTAAAGCAGCCAGAGAGACTTTTTCTCTAGAATGAACCTTCTTATTTCTAAGGCATGAATTCGGTAGGTCTGTTGTTGTCCTGCCCCACTGACTGTTTGGGTTTTACATTGTGCGTGGAAGAAGCTTGATTGGGTCCAAATCAAAGTCCCTTGATTTTCAGTGAAGTTAAATTGTTGTAGGGCTCAGTCTGGGTACAGCTTGGTTGTCTTCTCCTACCTGCCCTCCCTCGCCTTTGCATTACTAAGGGAAGGAAAATGGTAATCAGACTGCAGTGCCAAGACTGGCATTGGGAAACTGTAGTTCTCCAGTTGTTGCCAGCTGTCCCTCACCGTTAGCCTGGAAGTTGATCTCCAGCTACCTCTGAAGTGGGATCAGTGTTCTTGTTTATTTATTGATTGATTTATTTTATTGTATTTGATTTATATACCGCCCTTTTCCCGAAGGACTCAGGGCGGTTTACAGGGCAAATTTAAAAAAAAATACAATATACAGATTAAAATACAATTAAATTAATAGCCCCAACACTTTAAGATTGAATTTAAAACCTCTTTGCATGCCAGCAGCTTTTTGCCTTCTGTTCTACCTTTCGAGTGACTGGGTGGATTCCTACTTGATTTAAAGGTGTCTTTATTCTTCCTGTCCTTATAAAATCCTGCATGAGAGCATGCCAAGAATACGTCCCAATTCCCAAGAAAACCTTTGGTTCCACCAGCAGCTGGGCATTATCGAAATAAGAATATCAGCTTTCCAGGAGCTCCGATTGAAGTCTTTCCCACCACCTCTGACCTGAGCTCTTTTTTACCAGAAAAGCTGGGAGGAGACTTTCCTTATACAAAGCCCTTTTTTTTTTTTCAAAAACCACCTCCCACTTTTTTTTTCCTCTCCCCTCTCCCCCCCCATCACTTAAATAGCTGTGGTCCCCATTGCATAACCTGTCCTGGGTGCCACCATGCCTTGCATTCTTCTTAATCACTTGAGTTTAAATACCTTCATTTTTAAAAAAATAAATAAATAAATACATACCTTGGTCTTTTTCGAACCACCTTTCCATTAAATGCAATACTTTTGGGGTGCTATGTTTTCTTTTTTTCTTTTTTATCTTTTCTTTTTAATTCTTGATCATTTTATCCGAAAAGTGGGTGGAATTTGATTTGATTTGTCCTTCTCTTCAAGGGGCAGGGCGTAAAGATGAAATGGAATGGCATTTTGCAATGGCTTTAGCAGCTATTTATTATTATTGTCATCATCATCGGGTTTTTTACTTGTAGGGAGTCCAAAGGCAAATATCTGTTTTGCCCTTATGTCTGTTTTGCCCTTATGTCTGTCCGTCTCTCTCTCTCTCTCTCTCTCTCTCTCTCTCTCTCTCTCTCTCTCTCTCTCTCTCTCTCTCTCTCTCTCTCTCTCTCTCTCTCTCTGTGTGTGTGTGTTTGTGCATGTGTGTGTGTGAGTCTGTTCATCCATTGCCTGCCTTTGTTATTTTTACAAATAAGGCAGCTAACGTACTTAATATTTCTTCCTCCTCCTATTCTCCCGACAACAACAATCCTGTGAGGTGATTTGGACTGAGAGTGAATGACTGGCCCAAAGTCACCCAGTTGGCTTTCCAGCTAAGGTGGAACTAGTATTCACCGTCTCCTGGTGATTGGCCCAAAGTCATCCAGCTGGCTTTCATGGATACAGTGGGAGTAGAACTTACCATCTCCCAGTTTTTAGCCTGGTGCCTTAACCACTAGATCAGGGGTAGGCAACCTTGGCTCTTTTATGACTCGTGGACTTCAACTCCCAGAATTCCTGAGCCAGCCTGGCTCAGCATGGAAACCTTTCCCTTTAACCTTCAGCATGGCTGGCTCAGGAATTCTGGGAGTTGAAGTCCACGAGTCATAAAAGAGCCAAGGTTGCCTACCCCTGCACTAAATCAAACTGGCTCTATTTATTTATTTGCTTCATTAGTATCGTTATGTCTTTCAAGCCTTTTGGGAAGCCAGTCCTCTCAAAATGGGCTTTTAAGCAACCTGAAAGATTGCAGGCAAATATAAATTATTTTTTAAGGAGAACTTCTGGAATCGCTCCTTGTTGCAATTGGTGGTGACAACCATTTCTGGGACAGACTGTGCATATCTTCCTCCCTATCCAGGGATGCTTCCCTCGGGGCAAGTGGTAATGATGCCATCGTGATCCCCATCTGCCCTTTGGTGGCTGCTGTGGGTGGCAGCTGCAGATTGCCTCAGGCCAAGCAAAAAAAGAAGAAGTGGATCTTACCGTTAAGAAAACTTACTTGCGTTATTTTGCGCTTTAAAAAAAGCTCCTAATTTTCTCTTTCAATAATGAAGGCTACTGCTAAGCTTGTAAGCCGCCCTGAGTCTTCGGAGAAGGGCGGGATATAAATGGAATTAAAATAAAAAAAATTAAAATATATTTGAGAAGCACTAAAATCAAGCAGTATTCACATTCACGACCACACGAGGCAATACTGTAGTTAAGTTCGTAGCCCACGTTTGTCGTGTGAATACTGGAATGGGTTTATTTGCCTGCCCTCCTGTTCAGTTTATTTCTCTTCTCCCCACATTCTTCATTCTCTCTCATATTTCTCTTTCCCCTCATTCTGTAACTCCCGTTAGGTTCCCTGTCAGGAATTCTCAAACAGAATTCTACGGTTATTCTGGGCTGTGATTGTTTCTGCCTGCATCTTGCTTAAGGTTTTCTATCCATTTAACTAGCAGTGGTTTAGCAGAAACAGTGCTAAAAGAAAAATAATAATCCCCTTTATCAATCCATGTCCATTACCCAATGGGCGTGGCATTTTCCCTGTATTTTCCATGGGGTAGTCTATGGCAAAAATGGACGGCAGTGAGCATTGATGCTTTCGGGAAGATTTGATGCCTCCTCCATAATGATGGGATCTACCAACATTGATCGGCAAGCTGCCCGATTAGGACCCTCTTTTTTCCAGACGTATTATAAGCAGTTCCCGCTTAGCGACCGTTTGAAGTTGCAGCGGTCTTCAAAATAACTACTTATGACCTGTCCTTGAAATTACTTCTGCTGCATTCCCCTGCCCCCACCCCTGTGATTATGTGATTGCATTTTGGGTACTTGGCAACCGGCTGATATTTATGACTGTCTACAGCAGGAGTAGAGGGACGCGGTGGCTCAGTGGGTTAGGACGCTGAGCTTGTCGATCAGAAGGTCGGCAGTTTGGCGGGTCGAATCCCGAGTGCCGCATAACAGAGTGAGCGCCTGTTACTTGTCCCAGCTTCTGCCAACCTAGCAGTTCGAAAGCACGTAAAAATGCAAGTAGAAAAATAGGGACCACTCCGGTGGGAAGGTAACAGCGTTCTGTGCGCCTTTGGCGTGTAGTCATGCTGGCCACATGACCACAGAGGCGTCCTTGGACAAGCGCTGGCTCTTCGGCTTTGAAACGGAGATGAGCACCGGCCCCTAGAGTCGGAAACGACTAGCACGCATGTGCGGGGGAACCTTTACCTTTTACCTTTACAGCAGGAGTAGGCAACCTTGGCTATGCTGGCTCAGGAATTCTGGGAGTTGAAGTCTACGAGTCATAAAAGAGCCAAGGTTGCCTACCCCTGGTCTACAGCATCCTACAATCATGTGGCCATGATTTGTGTCTCCCCACCCCCCCCCCTTTTTTTCTGGCAGAAAACAGCAAAAAAAAAATCCATTGGCTATGTTTGATTTGCTTAATGCCCAGGTGGTTTGCTTACCGATCAAGTGATTCACCAGGCGACTCCCTTTACGGCCTTCCTGAAAACAGTCTTAAAATTAAATCGAAGGTCGTCAAGCGAATTGCACGGTGAATCACTTGGTGCCTCAACTTATGACTGCAATGACTTTCAACCCAAATTCCAGGCTTCGTTGTGGTTGTAAGCTGAGGACTACAGACTACAGACGGTAGGGACAAATGATAATAGGGGAGTTTATCTCATTTAAATTCTCCAAAGATGCTTGCCCAGTATCTGCTGGAAGTATCTGCTCTGAGGCAACATGGCCCTTCAATTCTGGTAATCTTAAGATAGGTTGGGGAAAGCTAACACCTTCCAGATATGCTGATCTGAATCTCCTAGACCAGGGGTAGGCAACCTTGGCCCCTTCATGACTTGTGGACTTCAACTCCCAGAATTCCTGAGCCAGCATGGAAACCTCTCCCTTTCCCCTCAGCACAGCTGGCTCAGGAATTCTGGGAGTTGAAGTCCATGAGTCATAAAAGAGCCAAGGTTGCCTACCCCTCTCTAGACAGTAAGGACATTGGTATCATCGGACAGAGGAATCTGCTTTAAAAATCACGTGTCATTGCATTATCCATAATAAGAGTAGGTGGACGGATACCATGTTACTCTTTATGTTGTGCTATATTAAAATTAGAGGAGGATCTTTGTATTAAGGAAGTCGATATTTATAGCTAGCTTTTGCTTTAAGATATAGTATTATATTTTTATCCCACTTTAAAATATGCATTTTGGCCAACTCAAAGCAGCGAACATACCTACCACCCATTCCACCAGTTTTCACTACAACAGTTGAGGATTGTTGTATGGGGGAAAAGTAGAAGGATTAGGCGTGTTCACTCTGTAAGGTAATAGATAAAAATTAAGTAATAAATAAGCAACATCCCTGTGAGGCAGGCTGAGGGAGAGGAACTGGTTCAAAGTCACCCAGCCGGCTTTCATGCCTAAGGAGGGACTAGAACTCACAATCTCCTGGTCATTGGCCTAAAGTCACTTAGCCCGCTTTCCTGTCTCAGGCAGGACTAAGAATTCACAGGCTCCTATTTTCTATGCTAATGATTTAAAGTATATCAAACTGACACTCGTTAATGGCCCCTGCCCTTCCTCCATTCAGGTATACATGTATCAGTTGTTCCGCAGCCTCGCTTACATCCATTCTCAAGGTGTGTGTCATCGAGACATCAAACCTCAGAACCTGTTGGTGGATCCCGATACAGCAGTACTGAAGCTTTGCGACTTCGGCAGGTGAGAGAAGCACATGACACAACCCTCTAACCAGAGGAGTGGGTTTGCCTATAGGGCTTGTGGCACTACAGCCACAAATAGAATTGGAGTGGAGTGGAGTGGAGTGGAGTGGAATGGAATAGAATAGAATAGAATAGAATAGAATAGAATAGAATAGAATAGAATAGAATAGAATAGAATGAATAGTATGGAATGGAATGGAATGGAATGGAATGGAATGGAATGGAATGGAATAGAATAGAATAGAATAGAATAGAATAGAATGAATAGTATGGAATGGAATGGAATGGAATGGAATGGAATGGAATGGAATGGAATAGAATAGAATAGAATAGAGAATAGGAAAGAATAAGAATAGAAAATAGAGTAGAACAGAATAGAATGGATAGAAATACAGAATAGAATAGAACAGAACAGAATAAATATACAGAATAGAGTAGAATAGAATAGAAATATAGAACAGAATAAATATACATAATAGAATAGAATTAGAATAGAATAGAATAGAATAGAATAGAATAGAATAGAATAGAATAGAATAGAATAGAATAGTGTAATGAATAGGAATAGGGTGGGGTGGGGTGGGGTGGGATGGGATGGGATTCTTTATTGGCCAGATGTGATTGGACACACACAAGGAATCTGTCTGCGGTGCATAAGCTCTCAGTGTACATACAAGCAACAGGTGTTAAATATAATCATTAAACACAATAATAAAACTAAGCTTGTTCTTACAAAGTTGAAATCTTTCCCTAAAGGTTTCATGCACTTCTTGCCTTATGTACAACGCTGCTTCTCTGCGTCCTGTACCCTTTCTGGCGACTTTTGCATTGCGCCTGGCCTGCCTCAAAAAGGCTTTCCTTTCGAGGACAATTCTTTCAGAGCTGCTGCACATGGTTGGTCAGCGGTCTTGACTGACCCTTCCTTCCTTCCCTCCCACCCACCCCCAGTGTTCAAAGTGTTGCTCCTTCTATGACCTTGTTTCTGCGTAGCTGTTAGGGTTTGTTTTTGTGTGTGTGTTTTGTTCCTGGCACGGTTTCATCGGTCATCTTGCAAAGCTTCCCCAGAAGGAATTTATGAGCCACATCCTGTAAATAAATGTTACAGATCTTACCCTTCCTCCAAGAGGTTTGAGACAGCACAGTCGGATGTATCCCTTTGCTGCTCTTTTCCCTTCCCACAGCCCTGTGAGGAGGTTGTGAGAGAGAGTCGTAGGCCACTTGTTTCAGCTTCAAGGTTAACCTGGATTTGGACCCACATCTTCCTGCTGGAAATCTAGGGCTGTGAGCCCTGATTTTAATGAAATGCTAATGAAAAGGACATGGGATGATATGATAGCAGTGTTCCAATATCTAAAGGGCTGCCATAATGAAGAGGGGGTCATCCTGTTCTCCAAAGCCCCCGAAGGCGGGACAAGAAGCAAGGGATGGAAACTCATCAAGGAGAGAAACAACCTGGAACTAAGGAGAAATTTGCCGAGTGTGAGAACAATTAACCAGTGAGACAGCTTGCCTCCAGAAATCGTGGGTGCTCCATCACCGGAGGCTTTTAAAAAGAGACTTGGACAGCCACCTGTCTGGAATGGTGTAAGGTCTCCTGCTTGAGCAGGCGGCTGGACTAGAAGACCTCCGAGGTCCCTTCCAGCTCTGTTACACTCTTCTAAATGGGGGAGCAGGTATCCCCTTCTGGGCTGAGATCGCTCTGTGGCTTTTGAGTGATGGGTTGAGGGCAAACTGCAGTCCCCAAAACTATCCTTGTACTTATTTTGTTTGCGTGGAATGGTACTCTAGATATATTGTAATTTGTATTGGCATTCTTAAATTTGTGTGTTGAATATTTTTTCACTTTTTGTGAGATAACAAATGCAGCTCACAAATGCGGGGGGGTCTCGAAGGTGGGGCCATAGGGAGGCTTCAATTTATGCCTCTCTGCCCTCGTTTCAATAGCGTCCCAGTTCTCTCTGGACCCCCATCCCCCATTCCCTCTTTTTTTTTTTCCAGCGCGAAGCAGCTGGTGCGGGGCGAACCAAATGTTTCCTACATCTGTTCTCGCTATTATCGTGCGCCTGAGCTCATTTTCGGAGCCACCGACTACACTTCGAACATAGGTGAGAATGACCTGGCCGCCCATTGAGGCATCTTGCAAGTTTTTGGCCCTCAGACCAAGTGAATTTCCTTCCCTATCGATGTGGTTGCTTCCGGAAGCAAACTCCGAGCGTTGACCTTCTCCCAAAACCTCCAGGTGTGGAGTTACAACTTCCAGGAATGGCTTGGCTGGAGAACCCTGGGATTTGTAGTCCGCCTGGAAATGGGGTGCATTAGGGTATAGCTCAGCTTGGCTGACTCAGGAATTCTGGGAGTTGAAGTCCACGAGTCATAAAAGAGCCAAGGTTGCCTACCCCTGGTATAGCTCTATCTGTGCTGCATCATAGGAAGACAGACCTATACAGGTAGTCCTCGACTTACGACCATTCCTTTAGCAACTGTTCGAAGTTGCTGCGGTGCAGTGTCCCCGTGGCCACATTGTCCGAATTCGGACATTCCGCCACTGGCATGTATTTAAGATGGTTGCAGCCTTCTGGGCCCTCCAATTGGCATCTGTGAGCTTCCCAAGGGTTTGCAACAAAGCTAAATTCACTTAACTGTGGGAAAAGTTACAACATCGGGTGCGACTCGTTTATCGACCACGTCACTTAGCAATGGAAGTCCCGGTCACCATTTGTAGTCGTACCTGGAAGACTGTTTGTAATTGTCCGGTGAGCGTGGGAGCATGGGCCACTAGGCCACTCAGCTCCCCCTCCCCCAATCTTTTTAAGCAAGCATCTTGATTTCTGTCCCTGGCTTAGTACCGTATTTTTGTCTTGATTGAGGAGCCTTTTCGCTGGCCCGCATCTTGCAATCTGCTTGGGGCTGCTCGGTTTTGAACCCGAGACCTTTTGTCTGGCCAGAAAACCAGCGGGCTGGCAGGGTGGTTTCAGGAACCAAGTGGAAGCAGCGCAGCTCTTCACAGTAAGCAGTGGGGCACCGTGGGACTGACCGCCCCCCTTTTTGGCTTCCCTCGTTAGATATCTGGTCTGCCGGCTGTGTGCTGGCAGAGCTGCTTCTGGGGCAGCCGATCTTTCCTGGCGACAGCGGAGTGGATCAGCTCGTGGAGATCATTAAGGTAACTTTTTAACTCCCCCCCCCCACACACACACACACCCCTGCCCTTTAGCGAGAGCGCTACAGCCTATTTTCAGTCCTGCAAATTAGGCTCTAAAGTGGAACTGGAGAGTCAGCCTAACGGGCTGATGAGTGACTGGGCTTTTGTCTTGTTGTCGAAGTACAACCGAGACCTGCTCTGCTTTGATTGTTCTCCTTCCCTTCCCTTCGGTAGGTGTTGGGAACACCCACGCGAGAGCAGATACGAGAGATGAACCCCAACTACACAGAGTTCAAGTTCCCCCAGATCAAAGCACATCCATGGATAAAGGTAAAGAGCGGGGCAGGGAGAGGGTGGGAAAGACGAAGCTTGGAGTGCTGACTTCATGCTGTTTCCCAAGAGAGTTACGTTTCTAGAATATCCCTGGGAAAAAGGGCACGTTTGAGGGGTCCTGGCAGAGTTGGGTTCTACGCGCCTGGCTTTAAAATCAATCTGCAACCAGGCCACCCCAGGAAACCCTGCCAGCTGCCCATGGGCAAATTAAACACAGCAACTATATGTGTCGTACAGGTATTCTTCAACTTATGACCACAACGGGGCCCAGAATTTTCATTGCTAAGAAAGGCAGCTGTTTATGTGAGCTACCTGATTTTACAGCCTTTTTTGCCAGGGTTGGTAAGTGAAGCGATGCTGTCGTTAAGCGAATCCTGCTTTCTCCGTTGGCTTTGCTTGCCGCTGCAGGTGTTTAAGCCTCGCACGCCGCTGGAGGCCATCTCGCTGTGCAGCCGTCTGCTTGAGTACACCCCGGCCACTCGCCTCTCTCCCCTGGAGGCCTGTGCCAACAGCTTCTTTGACGAGCTGCGTGAGCCCAACGCCCGGTTGCCCAACGGCCGTGACCTGCCCCCGCTCTTCAACTTCAGCCCTGTGGGTAAGTGTTTGGGATCTAATTAGCCGGACACAGAAGCGTTTTTGTTTTTTTTAAAAAAAAAATATCCAAGGGAAAACAGGCACAACGGTCCCCCAAATGCTTGGGGGAAAAAATAATAATCGGGAACAGTGCTGAAAAATTCAAGGAAGCATTTCCATTTTCTATGGAAAACATACTGTGAATAATTTTAGAATATGCCTTGGTTGAACCAGGCATCAAATCAACTGCTGCTGAATGCTGCATTGGGAACTGCCTTCTCCCACCCCCAATGCTTTATTTATTTAATTTATATTCCGCTTGTTTTGCAAATAACTCAAGGTGGTGAACAATACTTCCTCCTCCTGTTTTCCCCACAACAAAAACCCTCTTGAGTTGAATTGGGCTGAGAAAGAACGATTGCCCCCAAATCACCTAGCCCAGGGGTAGGCAACCTCGGCTCTTTTATGACTCATGGACTTCAACTCCCAGAATTCCTGAGCCAGCTTGGCTGGCTCAGGAATTCTGGGAGTTGAAGTCCATGAGTCATAAAAGAGCCAAGGTTGCCTACCCCTGACCTAGCCAGTTGTCATGACTAGAACTCCCACTTTCTAGCCTGGTGCCTTACCCGCTAGAGCAGGGGAGGGAACCGTGGCTCTTTTATGACTCGTGGACTTCAACTCCCAGAATTTCCCCAGTCATAAAAGAGCCAAGGTTGCCTTCCTCTGCACTAGACCAAACTGACTCTCAGTTATATTGTGAGATCTATATTTTTTTGCTAGCCCTTTTCACCACCCCATTCCACCTTCTGCTGCTTCCTGTTCCCTGTGTTTGAATAAATTACAGAATTAATTTGGTTTGGTTTCCCTCTGTACAAAAGGTCAGGGGAGGTGTTCCAGGAAGGGTTTCAGCCTCCGTGAAGTAGAACCGGCAATGGGAATAAAATACCACCCCTAGAAACGTAATTGGCTGCAGCCTGAAATGCTCTTTTGTTTTTTTTAACGGCGTAGCTCCTTTCAGTTCAGCAAAGTTGATGCTGTCCGTGTAACAGTTTAACAGGAGGAATGGTTATCCTGTGGCCTGCAGCCTTTCAGATCAGGCTGGTCCCGTGCTCCAGATAAACCATCTCTGAACGGTTACGTTGCCGTGTGAATGATCTTAAAACAATGTTCTGTTTTGCATTGTTGTTGAGCGATTAATTGGGAACTGAGGCGCTTTGCAAGTGTTGGGAGATTAAAAGGCGCCTTTAAAAACACCGCTGGCGAAGAGCTCGAGTTTCCAATTCGTTTTTCGTTTGCAAAAGTGGTGTCTTCTTACGCTTTATATCAAAAATAAACACCTGGTGGATCTCTCAACTTTTGTTGGTTAACAGCTCCTCGGGCAGGTTGAGGAGCCTGTGGAAATGAATGGATACTCCCCAGATGAGTTATGGGGTGCCTCACCCTCTCTCTTTTTCTTTGCAGAGCTGTCCATTCAGCCAGGGTTGAATTCCAACCTCATTCCACCACACATCCGGTCCCAGGCGAGCTCAGTCGGGTCTGTGTCTGGCTCTGGAACCTCGCACAGTGAGTGCTATCTCATTTGTGGTGCTTCACTTGAATTTTGAGCAGGAACTGTTAACGCGAGGGGGTTATTTGTGTATGGTTTACAACAGCAATAATTGCACTTAGAGCCCTGGTGGCGCAGTGGTTAGAGTGCAGTATTGCAGGCTAACTCTGCATTCCACTGCCAGGAGTTCGATCCTGACTGGCTCAAGGTGGACTCAGCCTTCCATCCTTCTTCCAAGGTCAGTAAAATGAGGACCCAGATTATTAGGGCAATATGCTGACTCTGTGAACCCCTTAGAGAAGGCTGTAAAGCAGTGTGCAGCGGTATACAAGTCTTAAATGCTATTGCTACACGTATACACTGCTCAGCAGTGCCTTATAGCAGTTTCTGGGCGGTTTTCAACGTCAGCCTATTGCCCCTACCAATCTGGGTCCTCATTTTACCGACCGGGAGGCTAAGTCAACCTTGAACTCCGTCAGGCTCGAACTCCAGGATGTGGGCAGTGTTTTGCCTGCAGGATTGCAGTTTAACCACTGCACTGCCAAGGCACCTTAACAACAACAAAATGAGACTTAACAACTTGGCTTATTTTGAAAAGGAAGGTCCAACATAGCTTCAGACTGTTTCTCTCTCTCTCTCCCCCCCCCCCTCTCTCTCTAGGTGAGGGAAGAATGAACACTGACAGGAGCCAGGTCACACCAGGAGACGGTGCAGGACCCATTGCCAATACATCCTGAGGGGTCGCTGGGCCCGGGGGGCAGGTCCCCTCCACTACCCCCCTACCCCCAGGCCACCCACATGGACTTCTCTGAACTGTGAATGGTGGGGGAAAGCAACCTTGGGCCTGGGGACCAGGTGGAGGGGGAGGCCAATTGGGGATAGGTGGCCCCTTGGACCGGGGGGGGGGGGGGAGGGAGGGGAGGGGGGATTCCCTCACAGGTGGTCCTCTAATGCTTTGGCTTGGGGCGGGGGGGGGGAGAGAGACAGAAAAATCCCACGGCTTGAGGGCTCCCCTTCTCTGTCAAAAGCGGTCCAGGTTGGTGCCTCCAGAGAGCGGGGGGGGGGGGGGGAAGGACCAGAGAGTTGCTGCCATCTTCCTTTCTTCCTCCCCCTCTGGGTAGTCCCAAGTCTGTCCTAAGTGAGTTTTAAGTTGCTCTTGTTTTTAACATCCCCTGGGGAGGAAAAAAAAAATGGTTTTATTTCCAGTCTCATGTCATTCGTGCTTTCCGAACCCCACCCTTCTGTATATCCCTTCACACTGTTGATGGTTCCTTCCCCAGATGGCCCTCCATCCCAAAGCCTGTCTGCCTATGAAACCCGGATGCTGTATTTTTAAGCAGGTCGGTTTTATAGCCCAATAACATTCACTTTTGTCCCATTCCAGCGGGGAATCGCCCTTCCTCCCCCCTGGCAACACCACCCCCCCCCACCCCCCCCACCCCGACCTGGCCCTTTGCTTGCCATGCCTCTACCGCAATCTCTTTTACCGGGAACAAGAAACCCCTCTCCCCCTTGCCTTGGATTGTGGGGGGGGGCATGGCCAACCATTCCTCGCTCCTCCTGCCATCCCATCAGAGGTAGCACTGGGATTTCTTGCGGGAGGGGGGGAAACCCTGTGAAGTGTGTGCGTTGTGTGTATGTGTGCGCGCACGCGCGTGTGTGTATGTCTGGAACAAGCTGGTATTAGAGCAGGCAGGAAACTAGCAGAAGCTTGCTCTGAATTCCGTTGCATCTGCTCCCTATCGCAGTTTCCCTCCCCGGTGCTGCAGATCCATTTTGTGGACCTCGGGGGGGGGGGGCGGCGGGGGGTTCTCAAAAAGGGAATTGGAGGAGGCAAGTTTTAATTTAATGCCTGTTCCCTTCCTGCTGTAAATACGTATTTTCCTCATCTAAATCCCTTAAAGTGGCTTCCTTTTTCCATTTTCCCTGTAAATAGATTCATTTTTTTTCTTAATGAAATGTTGCAATGATTGACAACCCCCCCTGGCCCCCCCAATCCTGTTTCCTTCCATTTTCAAATCATCTAGGATTGACGGTTCCCCGTAGGGAGCCAGGGTGCAGCCTGTGGATAATTTCCCTCACCCTCATATTTATCCTCATCACTGCCTTCCTTCCTTCTTCCTTCCTTCCTTCCTACATTGTGTGTTAGTTTCTTTCTTAGGTTTTTTTTTTGGCTGTGTACAGACATCCGGTTCAATAAATTATTGGCATGAACGGAAGGACTGTCATGAAGCTCCTTATTAATGGGGAGAGAATTGAATGAGATAAAACAATAATAATAGCAAGAAGGCCCCAGAAAATGAAAGAAAAATCACTGTTGAGCTGTTTGTTGCCAAATACAGGTAGTCCTCGACTTAACAATGTTCACTTAGTGACTGTTAGAAGTTTCAGCGGCACTGGAAAAAAAAGTGACTTATGACCATTTTTCACACTTATGACCGTTGCAGCAACCTCGTGGTCACATCGATTTACATTTGGATGCTTGATAACCGACTCACACTTAATGACGGTTGCAGCGTCCCAGGGTCACGTGATCCCCTTTTGCGACCTTCTGACAAGCAAAGTCAATGGGGGAGCCAGATTCACTTAACAACCGCGTTGCTAATTTAACAACTGTAGTGGTTCACTTTAACAAATGTGGCAAGAAATGTCATAAAATGGGGGCAAAGCCCACTTCACAAATTTCTCACTTGCCAACGTAAGATTTTGGGCTCAATTGTGGTCCTAGGTTGAGGACTACCTGTACAGATCTCAGTGAGGGTGGAATTGTGGTTCAGTTTTGTACCATCCTGTTTTCATTGTTTACATTTGAACGTGCAGAGTTTTAGGGTTTTTTAACGTTCCTTAATGTTGGGATCAACGTTTTTGCTGCCCCAGGCATTTGTGGCTGAGTGTTTGGGGGCAGACAGAGCAAATTAGAGCTATGTATCAACCTTAGGCTCCAGCCACACGTTCCCTGTGTCAGTACTGGCTACTTGAAATGCCCTAAATTCTCCTATACAGAATTCAAGGTCATAAAAGAACGCTTAGACCGCGTGACCCAGCTCTACTTGGTTCAACGTGTATGAGTGGAGACACCAGTCTGAGCAGTGTCAGCTTGCTATTGAACTACACACGATTAAAAAAATAACCTTTAGCGTTAGCTGAGAATTTGTCAACTGGGCTGTAGCTTAAGTGCGTTCAATTAATATATCTGTTATGGCCCCAACCAGGTGGCATAAATTGCTTGGTTAGTTGTTACAGTGGGATTGTTCCACTGAATGGTGTTAGCTTTAATCCCTGCAGTTTCCATCTGCTTCGGTAAACTCTCTTGAGTTTTATATTCTAAAAAGGTAGTATCCTAACATGTTACTGACATGCCTGTTTGCTAGCAATTCCAGATTCTGCAAATGGCTGAGTGTTTTTAGTGAAGTCAGCCAGCATAGTTAAAAAGTTTAGTACACTGGATGAACTCAGATTGGGTGACATCGGTGATGTTAGTATGTTAGTATGTTGTTCAAATGCTGCAAATACAACACAAACTACCCAGGGAGATGAGATGCTCACTGCCATTGAAATCATTATTTCCTTTTCCCGTCACGCTAAAATGTTTTGGGCTGGAAAGTCATCATAAAAGTTCTTGAGTTTTAAAATGTGCACGTTCGTCAGTCCATCATGCACCAACCACCTAAAGATGGTAGTTTTTTTCCAATTTAAAAAAAAATGGAATTGGCCTTCAACTAGGAGTTACATATTAAAAGCAGAAATCCTGTACTTTTACTTGTTGCTCAGATGAGACAGTTTTAATAGCGCGGCTTGTTCTGCTAGGACTGCAGGCATAATAAAAACTGTCAAACTATCAAAGCCCAAAAGTATCCCCTTTCTTTTGCCTTAAGATGTAGCAATATTGTCATAAAATTGCAACTTTGACATAATAGTGGGTAACATTGTTTTCCTAAAAGCAAGGAAATAATTGTCAAACTATAGGACTGACTGTCCTAGATACTGTATCAAGCCATTCCTTAGAATCTCGATAATGAAACTGGGAGACCTTATGGAATATAACACATCTCTTTTAATTTACAATAAACACCTGGTTGTGGTCAAGATGAGTGGCCCAACTTCAATCCCTGCACACACACCCAAGACAAAAAAGGAACTGCCCAGAGAAAATCGCAAAACGAGGTCCATAAATTGCAGCTTAGGCCTCCATACGAAACTAAACGGGCTGACTAGCAACTTTTGGTGCTCTGAGACGCTTGCTGAAGCACCCTTGGAGCTCTGCTCCCTGCTGGCGTGTTCGGCCTTTGTTACACAGAAGAGTTAAAAGATGATTCAAACCTCTGCACCAAGGCAAAAATGCGGACACCGCCCTCGGGTGCCCCTTGTAATTCTAAATACGGGAAAAGATGGGAAATTCTCCTCCCTCGCGCAGCTTCTGTATTTCTGGGAAATTTACATCTCTAGATAGATCTCTATGGTCTCCATCATGGGGAGCGGCTCTGCACTCTCAATTATAGCAATTGTCTCCCCAAACTTGGTGCACATGATGGTTTGGGTGGACTGGCTGGAAGCTACAAGGGATTCAGAAGACTGCAGAGCATCTTGGCCGGCCGCCAGCGCTGTGTGCGTCTTGCGGTGGCTCCGCAAGTTCGAGACGGTCTTGAAAGTCTTGGAGCAGAGGGGACAAGGGTGCGGGCGCTCCCCAGTGTGGATCCGTCTGTGCTCAGCCAGGTGCATGGACTGCACAAAGGCCTTGCCACATTCTGGACAGCGATAGGGCCGCTCCCCGGTGTGCAGGCGTCTGTGTTCACGGAGGTGGGTGGCCTGTCGGAAAGCTTTGCCACAATCTGGGCAGAGGAACGGGCGTTCGCCTGTGTGCGTGCGCTGGTGCAGCTGCAGCCCGGAGGCCGCCACAAATGTCTTGCTGCAGGTAGGGCACTTGTGAGGGCGCAGGCCAGCATGGCGCTGCTGATGTCGGCTCAGTCCGCTAGGGGTGGTGAAGGCTTTCCCACAGAGTTGGCAGTTGTACGGACGCTGCCCCGAATGAACCAATTGGTGCAAGGTCAGCTTGGCCAACGATCCCATGTACTTGCCACAAGACGTGCAGAGGTACGACTGCTGGGGGCTCCCCGGCTCGCGTTGCCTGGCGCAGCGGTGTTCCTGCAGCTTGGAGGCCACCACAAAAAGAGCGCCGCAGTCTGGGCAGCTGTGAGGTTCATGCCCTGAGTGGCTAAGCCGGTGCAGTTCGAGGAGACGGTGGCGTGAAAAGGATTTGTCGCAGTCTGGACAAGGGAAAGGCAAGCACCCTTTGTGTACCATTCGATGCAAGGCCAATTGACGGGCTCGGAGAAACGCAGCCCCGCAGTCATCACACGAGTGGGACCCGTCTCCGTTAGGGGCCGTATGCAAAAGGCGATGCTGGCGAAGGTTAGAGGACTGAGTGAAGCGCTTGTCGCAGACCTGGCACTGGTAGGGCCGTTCTCCGGTGTGGGTTACGTGGTGCCGGGCCAGGTTAGCCTGGGAAACAAATGTCTTGCCACATTCGGAACACTGAAAGGGCCTCTCCCCCGTATGCGTCCGCAGGTGATTACGCACGTGCACCAGCTTCTTGAACTTCTTGCCACACGTGGGACATTTGTGCTTGCGCTCCAGCACATGCACGACTCGCTTATGCCGTACCATCCGGATATGGGTGGAGAACGCCTTTCCACACTGAGGGCACAGGAACCCACCCCTGGAGGCCTCGGCCGAGTTCCCTGGGGGAAGCAAGGAAGGGGCCGAGCCATTCCCGAGTGCTTCCCCCTCGCTGGGCATTGGCTCAGGAGGCTGGCTGGATGCAGGGTCTCCTCCGGCCCGTGTGGCTGGGACCCCACTCTTGCCCGCGTGTGTGCGTCGATGGTAAAGAAACTTGGTCATATTGCTGAAAGTCTTGCCGCAGTGACAACGGTGCAAGGGGTTGGCAGTGTGATTTTTGCGGTGCATAATTAAGGTCATCTCGGTGGAGAAGCCAAGTCCACAGTCCACACAGAGGTAGAGCGCTTCGCCTTTATGGATGCGCATGTGCTGTTCAAGAGATGCTGCCTTTTTGAAGATCTTGTTGCAATTTGGACACTCGTAGGTGCCATCCACGTGCACCCGCTGGTGAGCCAATAACCGCTTGGCTGTTGTGAAGCCACGCTGGCATTCTCCACATAGGAATTCCTCACTGCTCCCCACATGTTCTTGTTGGTGCTTTTGCAGCGCCTCCATTGTACCCAAAGCCTGCTTGCACTCAGGACAACAGAAAACCTGAGCAGGGGGAGGCACCGCTGTTGTTTCCTCAGAGCTTGGCATCGGGGACATGTAGGGGCTGGACGCTTCCTGTGTTGCCACCTCAGCTGGCTCCCCACTCTCTTTCTCGATTTCAGTAAAATGTTCACCCTGATGCTCCAGCAGCTCTTCTGGTGTTAAGAAAAGACAGGCACACTCTGAGCATTCATAAGGATGCATGGGGGGGACTGACTGTGGTGATGGTGGATGTAGTTCCTGCAAGGTTGGGGAGCAAGAGATCTGGGGAGGCTGAGGATTGGATATTTGGGAGGCAGAGGGAGGGGAGGGAGGCAGGTGAGAAGGTAAAATTGATGGAGAAGAGTTGGCTGAAGCCTCCTGTTTCTGGTGTGTCCGGCGGTGAGCTAGCCAGAGGCTCGTAGAAGGAAAAAGTTCATTACATTCATTGCATTGGTAGCGGATCTGCCCAGTGGTGGCTGGGAGAGATGAAGGGCGGGTTGGTACTTCCCTGGGATGCACTTCTTGGTGCGCTAACAGCTCATCAGGTGACCACAAGACACACCCACACTCCAGGCACTGATAGCGGCTGTCTTGTTGGGATTCTGCATCAGCAACAGTGGCAGTGGCTGCCATCTCACAGGACTCCCCTAAATGGCTCTGGTGGTGGAGCAGCACCCCCTCCAAAGTGTTGTAGAGAACCCCACACTCCGAACACATGTACTGATGCTGGAAAAACAAAGATGGAGCCGAGTCCTCTGCCATTATGATTACACCTGTGGGAAAGGGGGAGGGAGGGAGGACAGAGATTGTAGAGAGGAAGAAACAAACCTTAAGGCAAGCAACACTGCAAAAATGTTGAAAAAAAAACAATCACAGGAAGAACACATTAACCCACAAAGGAATGGCATTTCCAACCTAAAAAACAGGAACGGGACTGGATTTGCTAGAAAATGGTATCACTGTGTAAAAGGAAGCTACTGGAGATACTTTAGGGTTTTTTTTAAAAAAAACAACAAGCACACTGAAAACCCCGCTGCTGAGGGGGGCGGGCAAGGATGATGATGCTGATGATGAAGGACACATATGCCACCCTGAGCTCTTTGCCGAGGTGGAACCTCCATGGAAACTAACTAGTTACAGGGGTAGGCAACCTTGGCTCTTTTATGACTTGTGGACTTCAACTCCCAGAATTCCTGAGCCAGCATGGCTTAGCTTGGAAACGTCTGCCTTTCCCCTCAGCATGGCTGGCTCAGGAATTCTGGGAGTTGAAGTCCACGAGTCATAAAGCGGCCTAGGCCTAGGCCAGGGGTAGGCAACCTTGGCTCTTTAATGACTCGTGGACTTCAACTCCCAGAATTCCTGAGCCAGCCACGCTGAGGGAAAAGGGAGAGGTTTCCAAGCTGAGCCAGGCTGGCTCAGGAATTCTGGGAGTTGAAGTCCACGAGTCATTAAAGAGCCGGGCTTACCTACCGCTGAACTAGTAGGAAGCGATCTGCAAGCAGCATCTGAGGGGCAGAGAAGGGCGTCCCTGAGGAGGCCATTTCCAGCGCTTCCACGGCCCAAGGAGCTTCCCTCGACAGCCTCCTTCGCCCCCCACATGACAGACCGGCGCTAGAGTCGCGCCAAAGCCATACTTCGGGGTTGGCTGGCGGGAGGGCCTGCAGCGCCACACGCCTTCGCGTGCAGTTCAAAGGCGAACTCGGGCCGAGAGGGGAGAGCCTGACGGGCGCAGGCTGGCGAGACGGGCTCGCTGGTGCCGCCGGTCGGAGGGCGCGTGGCTCGGCTCTAAGGGAAGGAAGCCACCGGCGAGGGAATGGCTCCGGCGGTGGTAGGGGCGCCGCACTCACCCGGCCCGCTGGGCCGAACCCGCCGCCGCGGCCGCCACCAGCCGGCGTCCGCCCGGCCTCTCTCTGGCCGCTCCCTCGTCACGCAGGCCCCGCTCGGCCTAGGGTGCACCGCGCCCTCTCATTGCCTCCCCCACAACCCGAAGGGAGCCAATCGGAGACCTCGATACTGGAGAGGCGGGTCGGCGCGTAGGATTTTTTTGTGACGTTCCAGCCCTTCCTTCAGGAGAGAAGGGAGAACGAAGCTCGAGAGGCCCGGCCAATGAGCAACGCAGCCTGAGGGGAGATGGGCGGGCACGGCCGCTCATTAGCCCCGCCCCGTCACGAGGATGAAGACCTGGGCTTCGCTCCCCCTCCCCCTCCGTCTTTTGTGTATCTGGGCGTAGCGCCCGCCTCCGCATATTCTGGAAGCGGCTTACGCAACCAGCGCCGTTTCCTTGACGCCACTTTACGTAAACAGTGCTTCGCCGTTAGAGCATAAAGGCGGCAGTGTTGCCTTTTTCGCCTCGGGTCAGTGACTCGCTGTTTATTCACCCAAATTACGGCGCGGTAAGGCCGACTCCGATCAGGGGGCGGCGACGGTGCGGCAGCCGCTGTTGTTGAATGACTAACCCCGCCCCGCACGCGGGTCACGGGGACAGTAGCGAGCTGCCACGTGAACGGGGAAACAAGACGCAGCGAGCGACAACCGCCTAGTCTGCCAAGGGACGGCCAGGCGCATGCGCGGGAGAGGCCGCCTCTACGCCTAGTCGGGACGAGGGAAGAGACAAACAGCCTTGGAGCGCGTGCGCGGTCAGGTGCCTCCCTGTGGCGAGCGCAGGCGCAGATGAGTCGAAGGTGCCAGAAAGAGCGAAACGGCGACGGTGACGGCTGCGGCGACGGGAGATCCGGTGAGGGGCCAATTTAATTCGTGCCAAAGTAGGGACGGTCAGGAAAAGGTGGGAAATGGCACCGGGATTTCGAGAGGGAGGGAGGTGCGGGCGCCGATAAAGAAGGAAAGCGGGGAGGAGGCGGTAGTTATGAGGTATTTGAGGGAGAGGCGATTGAGGGGGTGGCCTCCGGCCAGAAAAAAAGCCCCGGGGGTGGCTGCGCGGGGAATAAAAGGAAGAAATGGAGAGGAGCGAAACGTCAAAACCTGCCGTGGAAGGAGAAAAGCCTCCCTGCGACACGAGAGGGGGGGAGGGCTTGTCTGGGTCGAGGAAGCGGGGGAGGGATGCCAAAACAGGTGAAATGAGCCATGGGGGCGGGGCCTCCGACGGAAAGACGACCGCCGCCCCTCCCCTTCTGCGGGCGGGGCTCCCTGTCCCTGCAGGGGCGGGGTTTTCGGCCGGGGGGGGGGTGTTCGGCCTGTACCGCTGGGGAGCGGGAGGCGGCGCTGCGCCAAGCGGGGTCGTCCACACCTCGGATGGTTGTGCTGGTCCTTGTGACGAGCGGCGGGGGCGGGAGGAGAGGGGGGGGGAGGAGGAGGGGCAGGGAAGGCCCGCGGCCGCCCTCGTGTGGTGTACCCGTGTCTCGCAAGACTGTCGGAAAGGCGCCTGCTCGGCCATGAAACAGCATTTTGCTGGTCCGTAGGACAATTCGAGAAAAGGTTCGTCGCTGGCTTTTGCTGGGGAATCGGAAGCAGATTTATCCTCTCTGGCCTGTTTCTCTCCCCCCCCCTTTTAGCCTTGTTAGAAGCCAGTTTGTATAAAGACGCCAGGATAGAAGCCGCGAGACTATTGAGTTCTTGTCTTGCCTGAGGCAGCAAGACAGCTGGGTGTCTTTTATGTTAGTCACACTCTCTGTCCTAGGAAAGAGTTAATGGCAAATCGCTTCTGGGGGAAAAAATGGTTACCAAGAAAACGGAAAGGGCTTGCCCAAGTAGTCACCAGGAGTCAACACTTGACTCACAGGCACCTGCATGCAAGTGTACGTACACATACAGGCTTGTAGTATTAATGATGTCAATCTGTATGGCTATTGTTCTCTTAATTGGGGTAAAATGGAAGATTTGATCTGATCCAGTAACTCCCATTTCTCTTTTACAGATACTTGCGTGGTGAAACTGGAATCTGAAAGGATCTTCCTTCAAGGCTCCAGATCAGTTTCTGTATTTTCTTAATTTAACTTGACAAGAGACTTCTCTTTCCATCTGTTTTCAGAGTACAGCATATCCATTCAGTCCTAGCTTATAGTCTTTAAACTTCCTAGGATTAGTGTTTTTACATGGCTGACATGAGAAGGCAACTTTTTGCCCACATTTGGGAAGAGGAAGAATGCCTTGAATACTATGGGATGATTTCCCTTCATCAGATGTTTGAAGTGATTGGTTCTCAGCTCACAGAGAATGATGTGGAAGTGCTCTCATTCCTTCTGGATGAGACACAGCCCTGGACTCATCCATTGGATCCTGCCCTTTGGACTGTGGTGGCAGCAGAAGAAGGTGGTTCTGAGCGTACCTCACCAGCATTAGAAAATTGGAAGAGGAGAAATCAGTGTCAGTGTAATTTGGGCAGGAACGATGGCAACCTTGAGGCAGTTGCAGAGAAATGGCATCCAAAGAATGGTGTCCAACTTCTCCTGGAGCTGGAGAGGAGAGGCAAATGTGATGAAACCAACTTTGTGCGGCTTTTACAGCTCCTGAGGGTGCTAACAAGGCATGATCTATTACCATATGTTACCCTGAAAAGGCAGCGTACAGGTACTGGATTGGAACAATAGAAAAATGTAACATTTCATTGTTGACTGAATCTCACAAAGTAACAGTTTCTTTTCTTAGTGGATATTTAGCCCTAGGTCATTTCCACCTATCCTCTAGCAGTTTTACTTAATAGTAGGATAAATGTTAAAGTGGGTGAATAGTTATGACAATTTTAGATACTGAATAATTTTTTGCATATGTTATTTTGAATATAAGAACATTAGCAGAACTGATAATTCAAGCTGATTTGACCAACTGGTGGTGTTTCCTTGCAGACTCTTCCAGTTGAAGTACTGCCTAATTACGGTAGTATAACTTTCAAAGCTCTTTTAATTCTAGTTTCTCCTGAGAGATACACCTATGGACCATCTGTTCTGTCAGCAGACCAACAAATGGACAACTGTCTGAATTCAGCCTCTTCAGAGCCTAGACATGATCAGTGGGAGACAGGTGTGTGAACTGTACAATCTGAAAAGAGAATAATATTCTGTGTTCTGATACATCTTAACTGTATTGATTACAGATGCTGAGCTTTTATAAGAGTCAGGATATTAATACTAAGCAATATAGTCCTGTGCCTAATAAAAGATCCATTTTAAATTAACATTTTTTCAAATTATCAGCAATTGCTACCTACCCAGTATTTGACATCCTTGGAATTCTGGATGTAGAATGGCAGATTTATGTAACATGAGATTTACTTTTAGCAAGCCCCACACCCGCTAGCACTGACATTACCTAGTTTGGGTAACGAAAGATCTGCAAGCAAACAACCAAGCTCGGAGAGCGCCAAGGACTTCACAATTCAATCCTGAGCTACAGAGATTCTCTTCTATTTATTACTAGGCTAATGGGGAGCACCAGTAATAGCTTGTATCATCCCCCTTCTTTCTCTAGGCTCCAATTCGAGCAAAAGGAAGCGAGTAAGCAGAGGTCGATCTAAGGCGGCTACTCTTTGTAGACGGCGGGGAGCTAAAGCGGCTTCTGCCCCAAAGCAGGAGATTCCAGCTCCCACCAAAGTGACTTGTGGTAGGTGTCTGCCTAGCATGTGCTGTGTTCTTGGGATGCACTTGATCTAGATTTTTTTTTTTTTTGAAAACCCATGAAACCACTCTAAAACACATTAGCAACTTTGGTTTCTATTAAGGGTCATTCATTCTATTTCTCTCTTTGATTAGAATCACAAGGGAGTAGAGTTGGTTGGGGGAAGGAAAAAAAAAAGATGCAGCTGCTGAATTACAGAGGCTGTCTTGTGTAGGTAGCCTGACGTTTGGCTTACAACATTAAGCGCATTTAAACCTGATGTTAAGACTTGGTTCCACTAAGCGAGAATGGGAGTTCCCCCCTCCCCCCCCCCTTTGAGAGAGGGTGGGAATTCTCCAACCTTCTTCACAGAATTTGTCTTCAGTTCCCTGTGTAATTTGGTAATGGACAACTATTTTTTCATTACTATCAAAGCAATCAAATTTATACTCAATAAAATATACACCCCAGCTTCATAACAAAATTTTCTTGGGCATCTTGTGTAACAACAAATTTGATGAATGCCTTCCATAACATCAGCTTTGGGGAGATTTATTTCAGTACACTGAAGTGTTTTATATGCTGGTCTTGAAGAGAGTATCTTAATGAAACTGATGATGATCTCTGTGTTGAGCTGGAGAAGTACAAAATAACCTGGCTCCACTTTTGTTTAATAATTTTAGATGAAAAAGCGCATCAAATTCTGGTGAAAGCATTAATTCCAACTGAAAGACTTCTGGGCTCAGAATGGAAAGATTTAAAGGGCCTTTTTTACATTTAGATAACCATTAAAAACTTGAGGATAAACCGAGTTTCTTTTGAAGCTACTTTTTTCCCTACCAAGTCATCAGGAAAATAATCATTCTTGCAAGGAGTTCATACATACCACAGGATCACTGTGAGATGGTAGTAATAAAACTCATGAGTGATTTAAGCTATTATTGAATAGCTCTATTGATGCTGCCTAGTTTCTTCTGATTTTTTTAAGAAGTTTATCCTCCTGCCTTGGTTGGTAGTAGTCATCTGTTCAATTACACTTTGCTGAAATCAGCAGTACGTATCTAAATCATAAACTAAAGCCGCACAGAAAGATGCCCTTCAGATTTTTGGCTTGGTTTCCACCTCTGCGTAAGTGCCTGTCTCTTAAGACCAGCATATTTTACTCCTTTGAATCATTTGAGGCTATTTCAGATACTATATGTCTTTCTTATTAGCAGAGGACTCTGCATAAGAAAACTGTGAAATCTGCCGGTGGACCATTGTCTATGACAAACCACATAATGTGTTTACAGTTTCCTTATCTGGAAGTGCGTTCCACCTGCATAGTTTGTAGCACCCTCACTCAGCCAAGGCGCTGGCAGATGATCCCTGCAGAACTCTCTTGTGCTATTGTCAGTGCAGTACAAATGAAAGAAAAGTGAATGCACAAAAAACACTTTTGTCTTACCATCTGACCAATTTACAGGCCATGGGTTCTAATGAAGAATGTTCAAAAATAATACAATGAGTGTCAAAACTGCAACTTCAAGGTGCAGCTAAGGCTCCTGCCGGGTAGGTGCAAGGATCAAACTGTAAGCTCCATTCAACACCTAGACTGTTGCCTGTATTCTTTGTAACTTTACCTTGCTTCACGGGGGCAGAATTTTAAGATTCATGTTATCCAGGCAGCTGCTTCTGAAATGAGCTCTGCTATTCCCTTTCTGAGTTGCAAATCTAAACCTGGGAGTCTTAATACCCATTTTCCTTTCTAGTGCGCTATAGTACTGTAGGCTATCTCAGCTTCTAAGAGCAATACCATAATGAAGAAAAATCCATGCAAACTCCCGAATGAACTTTTTTTTGTTGCTGCTTGATTTCTGCCAATTCTTTCTCAATCCACCATTTAAATTCCAGGTTACTAAGCAAAAGTTGATGATAAAGAGACTCTGTCTCACTTGTGCACTCTCCTCACAGAATGGTCTCGCAAAGGTAAATGAATCCATGCACCCGAATTTCCACCAGTACTTTGTGAAAAGCAAATTTGTATTTTATGATGTCTGCTGGGTTACTATTTCTAGGGGAAACAAACATAGGTTGCCCAGCCTGCATGCCAGCCTCTCAAACAGCCACTTCATAAAGGCATGTTGACTGTTTTGAATGCCCAAAGGGGACAGGGCTGCGCTGTCAGCTCCGGGGCTTATGATACTGGGTAGAGCTGCTCCAGACGGGCACTGTGGGGACCTTGTGCCCCAAACCTCCAGCAGGGCCTGATGCAAAGGTGAGCAACTATGGTAACTGGGCAACTCTGGACTTCAGTCCCCAGAATTCCTGAGTCAGCCATGCTGGCTCAGGAATTCTGGAAGTTGAAGTCCATAGAGCATATAGTTGCCATAGTTGCTCACCCTTGATCTGGGATAGTACAGTTGTGAGGGATTTGCCCTTTGGGAGTTGCCATTTGATATGTCAGTCCATTGAAAGCCTCCCTATCAATTGATCTTAATTTTGCATATAATTATTGCTGCAGATATCAGACCATTATAAATGGTGTGGGGTTCTTGGGGGCTCCTTTTTAAAAATCTCTTCGTTTGGGGTGGAAATATGCCCTTAAATTCTTCACATCAGTGTGCTTGGGCAGTTCCTTTTGGTTAGCCAACATTTATTACTGGTATATGCATTTATAATTGTTAATATTCCTGAAATCATTCACCATTGTCACTAGTTAGTATTTCCCAGTTCCAGTAAATATAATAATAACGGGTGGTGTGTCACTTGGTCCTCAGTAATAAACCCACAGGTAATCCTCAACTTACAATCATTTGCTTAGTGACTGAGGTTACAACAACACTGAAAAAGTATTTTAAAATCAGTCCCTGCACTTAACAACTGTCAAGCAGTTGCAGCAGCTGGAGCTTGACAGCGAGACATTGCCATGGTCACATGATCAAAATTCAGGCACTTAGCAACTAGCACAGATTTAGGACAGTTGCAGCATCCAAGGATCATGTGATCACCCTTTGCAACCTTCCCAGCTGGCTTCCAATAAGCAAGGTCAATGGGGGAAGCTGGATTTGCTTAACAGTTGCATGATTCTTTTAACAAGTTTAGTGATTGACTTAACAAATGCGGCAAAGAGCTCGTAAAACTGGGCACAACTCACTTAACCACCTTGCTTAACAACAGAAATTCTGGCCCCCACTTGTGGTTGCAAGTTGAGGACTACCTGTTAATGACCTTGTAGAGAAACATCTGTATTCAGTCTGGTATATGCAGCAGACGTTAGCTGACGTTCTTTACGCCGTTTGTTGTGTTCTTTTACAATATTGAATCTCAGAATGATTTCTTGATGTTACCATGTGCTAAAAGTCTTGAACCATGTTTCTCTCGGTCCACAGTTGAAATCCATCCCTGGAAAAGCATAAGTATTGGCCCAGGCAAGCGGGCCAAGTACCAGACACTGGTAAAAATACCCAAACAAGTTTTAAAGCAAAAACTAAGCGTGTCCCACTTGATTATTTCACCTGCCTCTTCAGCGCTTCTTCTATGTTAGAAGCGAACCTGCAACTGGACCCTGCAGCACTCTTACACAAGCTGTGAGGGACACAGCCTTGGACTTTGGGACTTGTGGCCTTCTGCGCAGTGGAGGCCTTTGTCTGTGGTTTCATTGTCTGTAATGGTTTTTTGTTGGCCTGTAAATATTTAATTTTTGTTTTGGGGAGGGGGCAGCATAATATATACATTATTATTAATTTATTATAAATAAATCAAATAAAGATGATATCTGATTCAGGATCTGTAGGTCCCAACATGTCTAGGAAACTGAGAATTTTAAAGGTCTCTGGTTCTTGTTGGGTCATCTGATCTTGGTTTGTAATCTTTTTAATAGTGTTGAACACACGCTAATGGGGTTGCATGGATACTGAGGTGACAGGCCTCCTTCTCTGAAACCATCCTACTTGAGTGATAATGGACCTGGAGGCTTTTCCTTCATTCTTGCTACTGTGACTCAAACTTGAGAAAAGACATTGGCAGAAGCCTGTGCAGTATCTGGCTCAGAGACAAGTTTTTCAAGTTTGTCTTTACTTCTACATAATAACCACAGTGGGATTATTTCACTGGGACTGGGGACTGGAAATGATGGGGCGGGTGGATGTGGTAGTGTTTGCGCTGCCTCAGCTGGTGGTTTTGCCCATGAGTTTAGTGTTTTAATTCAGTGCAGCTGTTCAGAGCTTGCATTACTGCTGGCTGTGGAAAATGGTTGAACTAACTCCCACAGTCTAGGAGTCATTTATGCAGAAGACTTTCCCCACATAGGCAGAGCCTGTAATTTGATATGCTTCCTGCCTGTTTGGAAATAAAAGCTGGGATTCTTTCATACGGTCTAATTCTCATGGTATCCTGGGGGGAAAAAGAGGCTAAAACCATTCAAGTGCATTGTAACTGTGATTCAAGGATTGCCAGTATGTTAACGCCAACTCTGACAGCTGCCTCATGAAGTACTCCAGAACGTTGTTGATATTAGAAACTGGGTGAACTGTTCAGATGAAATCATGTGCCGAATCATGGATGCAAAAAAGTCTGTATTTTAAGCTGTACAGTGCAAAGGGAGATTTCAGCTTACATGTATTTAGTCAGCAATTGGGTGGGAAGCTGTATACAGAACCCTCAAGTGGTTTCCAGTGGCCCAGCAGCTAAAGTCCTTTAAGGTGCTGCCTTATCAAGGCAACTGGGTGTGGAGTGTATGGACTAGCAGTCTTTTGGTACAATGATCGTAAATGTGGGTAGAAAGAAGCCGATTCCAGTAGAAACTCATGCAGGTCTTACATGTGTTTAAATTTTGCTGCTTGCTGACTGCCATTGGATTAAAAAAAACCAATTAATGCTGTGGGCCACTGTTGAATGCAGTTTGTTGCACAGCTTTGCTGTTGCCCATCTGGGGAAGAAAAGGATTCTGAAGGTCCCACTGCTTGAGGGCTCCCAGCTACTGAAAAGCTTCTTGTAGCTTGACGGTGTGGGTGGGTGTGGGCTCCAGGCCGTCGTGCAAAATTACTGGAAAAGGGCTGTGACTGCACTTTGAGTTAATGCTTCTACAGGTGATGACCACAAGACACAGAGAAATTAAAGCTGACGGCCTTGTTGAGCGTATGTAATGCACCACCTGCCTCATTTTTCTTAAACGTATCTTACTCTGTATTCGTTCCATTTATCCCTCCCTTTTGAACCTTTTTAACACGTTCAGCTACAATGCTGATAATAATATTGGGGGTGACTGGACAAAACCGACCTGTTCTTTTGCTTCCACAGTCCACAGTTAGAGCTGAACTTTGCTAATTATTGAGGCATCTGCACCTGAGTAGTAAACCTGTCTAGCAGCATGTCAGTGTGTTCAGAATATAAATAGCAAGGCTCTATGCAGAACAGTTACTTCGTTTGAGTTCAGACTCTTCAAATCAGCCAATAGATTAGGTTGACCTTGCCTTACATCCCATTAATTCAAGTGGTTTTAGACGTATAAGTTAACTTAAAGTGATGACTTCCATTGACTGAAAACTTATGTACATCATATTAGGACACATGCTGATGGCCGATAGCAGGCATAGATGGTAATGGCGGAGGATATGCTACACTAAGGGATTTGTTCTTTTGCTCCTCTGGGTAGGAATTGAGGCTGAATGTGTGTTCATATTGGAGAGTAGGGAGGTCGAAAATGGAGCCTAACAGATAAAGTATAAATGAAGTTCAGCTCTAACTTTGTGCCAAAAGAACACCTAAAAATTAGTGGAAATGCCCCTTGCTGAAGCTGACTCCTTCAGGTCCCTGAATTTTGGGGGAACCCTGAATGGGCTTGTGCTTCAGCTTGGTTGGTCGTTATGCTCAGGACTATTGTAAGCCTGACCCTAGAATACCGCTGCATGACTGTGTGTTTGTCTTCTTGCTCTGTTTGTGACCGACAGCTCTAATGGCCCTCTTTTTCTTTCTTCCCCCTCCTTCTCTTTCTCTTTCGTGTGTTCTTCTCAGACATCCGGCTTCGTGTTCGGGCAGAATATTGTGAGCACGAGCCTGTCTTGCGTCAGAATGTCATGTCCAATAAGCAGAACCATTTGGAGCGTCAGTTTGATGTGTTTGGGCAGTCGAATACTATCCTGAAATCCCGCGACCTGGGCTCCATCATCTGTGACATCAAGTTCTCAGAGCTGTCCTACCTGGATGCCTTTTGGAGTGACTATATGAACGGCTCGCTGCTCGAGGCATTGAAGGGCGTTTTCATCACAGACTCTCTCAAAGAAGCTGTGGGCCAGGAAGCTATTCGTCTGCTGGTCAATGTGGATGAGGATGATTACGAGGAGGGCCGGCGTTTGTTACTGGAAAATGTTAGTCCCCAGGTGTGGTAACAGCAACAGCTAGGTAACATAGGTATGTTCCTTCCAAACTAATTGGTGGCGGTATGTTGGGAGCTCTCATTTTTCAGACCTTGACTTACTCCATTGAATCAGCTCTACAGATAAGGAGAGCAACAGAGACACTCAGCGCTTCAGAAAATTTGGGCTGGCCTTTATCTGCAAAGAGCCTAACTAATAAATGAAGCTGTTTTTTTAAATATATATATATATATATATATATATATATATATATATATACAGAACCATAATCTCATGTCGTTTTTGTCTTGATGTTACGGCCTTCGGTCTCCCAGAACAAGGTAGTCTCATGACATACTGCTGAATATGTAGACAATGCACACTTCCCTGACTAGTGGAAATACCCAATAGATAATTTATTGAAGTGTTTCTGTTTAGAATATATATAGGTAGTCCTCGACTTACAACTATTCATTTAGCAACTGTTCAAAGTAACAATGGCACTGGAAAAAAAGTGACTTTACAACTGATCTTTCCACTTAACCACAGCATCACCGTGGTCACATGATCAGAATTTGAGCGCTTGGCAACTAGTATGTGTTTACGAGTTGAATCATTTGAGGTCATGTGGTCGCTATTTGTGACCCACCCAGGGGGGCTTCTTGCAAGCAAAGTCAATGGGGAAAGTTGGATTTGCTTAACGACTGCATGATTTGCTTAACAAAAAAGGTCATAAAATTGGGCACAACTCACTTAACGACCACCTTAGCAACTGCTTAGCAACAAAAATTCTGCTCCCAATTGTATTCATACGTCAAGGGCTACCTGTAGTACAAGATAAAAATAATTGGCACTAGAAAAATAGACGAGCATAACTAGATCCCAGAGATGTCATGAGATAATCTGAGGCTTAAAGACTGTCTTCTAAAGAAATACAGTGAGCACTGCTTGAGAATAAGCTAAATATCAAGTTAGACCTCTGCTTTAACCATCTCTTTTTTCACAGGGTACTTCCTTTTTACTACTTGATTATTGTTGGATATAGACTTCAGGGGGAAAAAAGACATTAGAAAATCATCATTCCATCATGCGACAGGGCTGGATCTTGGCAGCGACGGGATTCCCAGGAATCAATTGTGCCACAGAAGCATTGAAAGAACAAGCCAAGAATGATTTTGATGGACATTAGATGTAGCAGAATACGAACAAAGGCAATAATTCAGCCTGGATTCCTCTCATTTGGAGCATATGGAAAATCTTTGTGAGGGATAATTTATCTGCTAATGAAGCATTGAAGGGCCTTGACACTCTTTCAGCCTGACTTGTGTATGTCATGCTTGCTACCTGTATTTGTCATTTTTGTGTGTGCTCTTGCAACACCAGAGAGTAATTTTGCAAAGTAGCAGGTACACTTTGTCAAAAGATGGCAGAAGAGCAGGCTGCTTTAACTACTTTTTCTTGGAAGAAAAACCTTCCACACTGTCAAAGGTGGTGCTGGGGTGGATTTCTTCCCTTTTATGAAAAAATACAACCTAGCCCCATGTTGCAAGGGTTGATCATAAGGGTGGAAGCTTGAGTCACTTTTCTAAGGACACACTTCAATTCTGTGGTTGTTTGTATATACTATAAATAATAGACTTTAAAAATATAAAAAGGTTTGGATTGTATTTCTGGTTAAGGAAGCTGCTAAATTGCAGCTGGAAGAGCCAGAAATATGTAATTTAAAAAAAATGTATTTTTTTTTACCAAAAAGAACCATTTTTGGACAAAATTCTTAATGTATTGTATTTGAAAGTGACAATATTAATAAAGAAGATAATTTGCAGCTGCCTTTAATTCCTAACAAGAGCTGGCCTACTGGCATAGAGTCCAGCCTTTCAAACCTACATTCCTGTAATTTTTCAGGTGTTCTAAAATGGATTAGTCTTTAGGGTACGTTAAAAGATGCTGCTGAATATTTGGTGGTCAGAGAAGATAGGCCTAAACCGTTCCTGTGAGAACTGGAGTAAAAAAGTCTTTTAATAGGAACCTGAGTAATGGAAAGGCATGATCCAAACTAGTAGGTGCGCCATGTCTTTCCCCGTGATTTTAGGTTGTACCTTCAATAAATGAAATACATCAATGCAGAGATGGCGAGGGTTGGAAATGAGGTGGCGGGTGTCTGGAAGCATCTTGACGCATACACTACATCCTCTTCCCAATCCCACTTCAAACCACACAAAGTTGTTGGCGAATAGAGTTTTAGTGCCAAACCTTTACAGATGTATTTATCTGCTTTCTCTAGCTGTCGTCTGAACAAATGACTGGGTGGTGTACATCATAAAAACAAAACCCTTAAAACAACACAAAATAAATAGATAAATAGTCACTGAGTGAAACTATTGCTGTAGATGTTAATATAGCCCAGAAACGGGGCTTTAACACACTGAGGAATCCAGGCCTGGGCACATAACCAGGTCTTCACAGCTTTATGGAAAGCCAACAGGATTGTCTGATGTCTGAAGGCAGAATGTTTCTGAACCAAGAGTAGAGAAGGTGGATATTTACAGGATAATCAAAGCCATACCTGTGGCCAAAAGTTCAGATTATGCAACTCTAGTTTGTGGCACATGTGGTTTCCCCTAATTTAGTAATGAACCCAGCCCAAAGCGGCTTGCTTAAAGCAGGATTAAGCGAAGCAAACTATGGATTAATTTAATAATAATAATTTAATAATTTGATTTCTATACCGCCCTTCTCCCGAAGGACTCAGGGCGGTGAACAGGGCAATACACAATAAAAATTAAGTGTGATGACTGAGCCAAGGTACTGAATTTGTTTTCCACCTTTATGAACACATTCAGAGCCAGTGTAATGTGTGAAGGTGCTGGCCTAGAAACCAGAAGGCTGTGAGTTCTAGTTCTTCCTTGGACATGAATGACTGCTGGGTGACCTTGGACCAATCACCAAGAGATGGTGAGTTCTAGTTTCACCTTAGGTGTGAAAGGTGGCTGGGTGACTGGGCCAATCATTCCCTCAGCCCAACCCACCTCATGAGGCTGTTTTGGAGAAAATGGGAGGAGGAAGGAGTATTGTTATGTTCCCCATCTTGAGTCATTTATAAAAATAATGAAGAATAAAAATAAAATTCAAAGGCAGATTGGCTACCCTTGGCATTATCCATGCTGAACAATAATGCCTCTTTTAGCCCACCCTGCACAAACAGGCCAGCTTTGCCATTGGACTAGAACTCCCATGATGGCCACCCACGAGGAAGGTTTGGAGGCAGCATTGAGAAGTAAAGAAATACAGAGATGGCCTTTGGGAAAAAAAATTCAATAGCCATTATGCAAATAATCCCCTTCACCTGAGGAAAAGACTCAGTATTGCCCTGCCTTGAGTCTCTTTTAATATCATGTATTCATTCTTATTTTATTTGTTGACTTTATTTTGCTGCCTATCTTGACGTGGGGCTACTCTAGGTGGTTGTTTGGGTTCAGCTTGTTTTTCCCCTCAGGCAACCATTTTGTGATGGTGGTGGAGGCATCAATGGCTGTTAACAGTTCCAGAGGGTTCCATTGCCATCAAAAAAAAAGAAAAAAAAGCCAATTTGATGCAGCTAGTAAGGTGCTGGCCTAGAAACCAGGTGACTGTGAGTTCTAGTCCTGCATTTAGGCATGAAAAACTGGCTGGGGGAGTTTGGGCTGGTCTCTCTTAGCCCCCAACCCACCTCACAGGGTAGTTGTTGTGGGGGGAAAAGCAGAAGGAAGGATTAGGAGGTATGTTCGCTGCCTTGAGTTGTGTATGGAAAAAAGGCGGGAAAAATCTTGAAGGAGGAGCAAAAGGAGGAGAATATAATATCCATGTGGTTTTTCTTTCAGGTATTTTATTTTATTTTTTAATGACATATCCAACACACCTTCCTCCTGTTTCCTCACAACAACAACCTTGTGAGGTGGGTTGGACTGAAGAGCGACTGGCCCAAAGTCACCCAGTGGCTTTCATGCCTAAGACGGGACTTGAACCCACTGTCTTCCACTTTTATTCTAGACCAAACTGGCTTTTACTATTTAAACTACTGCTGCAAATTTAAGGGGTCAGGCTGGAGTTTGTGTCCCCCACTGCTTTCTTCCTTTTTAATGGAGGCATCTTTTAAAAGTGCAAGCCCAGCACGAAGGACTCGTATTTTAATAATAGTAAACAGGTAGTCCTGAACCTATGACCACATAAGCACCAGAACTTCCTTTGTCAAATGAGTTGTGCCCGATTTTACAACTTCTTTTGCCACAGCAGAATCACTGTAGTTGTTGAATAATGCTATCGTTAAGCAAATCCAGGTTCCCCACTGACTTTGCTTGTCAGAAGCCAGTTGGAAATTGACCCTGGGATGCTGCAACTGTCGTAGATACATAGCAGTTGCCAAGGGCCTGAATTTTGATTGTGTAAATGTGGGGATGCTACAGTGGTTGTAACTGTGAGGACCGGTTGTAAAGTCATTTGTTTCCGTACCATTGTATGTTTGAATGGTCACTAAATAATATAGAATAATAGAGTTGGAAGGGGTCTTGGAGGTTTTCTAGTTCAACCCCGATTGAGCAAGAGACCCTATACCATTCTGGCTAGGGCTGTCCAATCTCTTCTTAAAAACCTTCAGTGAATGGTTTATAAGTCAAGGATACCTGTAATAATAATGATGTAAGCATTTTGGTTGAAAAGCAAGATTAAAAAAAATAATACTGCTGCCTCATGCAAGATTCTAGCCATTACAAACCTTAGGCCATTTCCATTGCAATTCCTACATTCATTCGTTTTCGTAAATTCTGCAGAACTACAAGTGAAAGAATGTGAAGAAATATAGTGCTAGGACAATTTTTCCCCAGATCATCAGTGTTTTTGTTAGCTCCTGGATGTAAAATTATGGGGGGCATCCGCTTTGCTTTGGTAAGTAATTGAGAATAAGGCTTTCACGTTTTACTATTGTGTGGTTAGAAAAAAAAGGGGGGGATGGATTTGCACAACATACTTAGTTCAAACATAATTCACTCTTGTTTGCTCTCGTGGTTGTGTGGGGAAAAATGATCTTGTTATGTGCATATTAAATACAAACACTGTGCCATATTGTGCTATATCGCACGTGGCTTCATTCCTCTATGATGTTTCAGTTAAGTCTGTCATATTAGCTAGACTTAGCCAAAGTTAGGGGGAAAAAAGAGCAGAGGCTGAATACATCCTTCTGTTTGATGGAATTTCTATTTCAGCCTAGCAATTTTAATTGCCTCGCTTCTTTGTTTCTCTAATGAAAAGCTTTGTAAAGTAAATTTTAGTTTAAGAAAGCCTTTCTCTCTTACTTTCTTTCTTTTTCTTTCTTTCTTTCTTTTCTTTCTGACTTGGGTAGAAACAAAAGCAGCTGAAATATAATAACACTTCGTCAAGCCCTTAATACCAAGTAAGACACATTTCCGCACACATACAAATGCAGACATAAAAAATATAAAAGAAGAAATAGGGGCAGCCCAATTGCCATTGAACTATAAAAGTTTGCCTAAATATTATTCTTGCAAAAAGTTCAGTAACAAAGGCGCTGGGTGTACATTGGGGAAGGTGGCATGAGGGGAGTTACAAAACATTGGGGTGACCACAGGGAAGGGTTGCCTTCTGGTCATGAAGCAAAATAAAATAACTGTGTGCGTATGACTGACTTATAGGTAATGTTTTTATAGGAATGTTTCACCCTTTCGTATTCATTGAAAATCTTTTTCTTTCTTTCTCTCTTAATTTCTCTTATCATTTTTTGTCTCTCAAGTTCTCGTAGTTCTCCAGACAGCTCTATAATTCATTTTGTCCAATCTTTTTTTCTTGTCCTCAGACTTATTTTGCAATCTTGAAATGTAGGTTATCTTTTCCATGTCCAATATTTCCAGCAAGTTTTTCTCTGCCTGGGTTAACTCATAATTCCTTCCATTGTTGGGTTCCATCTTTAAATCTCTTTCCTCTGGTTTATTTTCAGTTGTCTGCTTTATTTGATCACTCTCTCTTTTTATTTTCTGAGAGGGTTTTTTTTGTGAGGTTAAATTGAAGATGTGTTCATTTATATTTTCAAAGTTGTTTTTAATTTTCTCCTGGTTTGAAGTCATTGTCATTTGTATTAGTTGCAACATAGCATACATTTCCTCCTGGAAAGTATTTGTTTTTCCTTGATATGTTCTTTCTGCAGATCTCTGAAGTTCCATGATAGCCAAAAATCAAAGTTTTCCTTTCTCTGCAAACAGCTTTACAGCCACAGTTCAATAAGTATTTATAATCCAGGAAGATCAGTTTCCCCCCCCCCTAAGGTTTATAGTTCTTGCTTTGTAGATTTTTTATAGTTCTTGCTTTGCCAAAAATGTTTTCTTTTCTTTGTTGAAGCTGTTCTATGTTTAGTTAAAACACTGAAGGTCACAAAAATAGATTATCTTTTTCTGGCCTTTCTTCCAATTCCTGTATCAGAGCAAGTACAATTGTATATTTTCATCCACCACTAGATGTCAGCACCAGTTCATTTTTCAGTTTTCAAAACAAGCAATTACTTTCTTCTGTTTTCATCAATAATCTTTTGAAAAAGAAAATCTTAACTAATTCCACCAATTTCAAACTTATCTAGATTTAAGTCTTATATTCATTTCATTTCAATGTATTTCTGTCCCCCATAAAAATTTAATTCACCACTTCCGTCTATGAGAGAGTGGAGGAAAAGTCCCCGTCCATGTCACTTTTGGAGGATTTTTGTTTCTTGTTTTTTTTTCCCCCAGGAAATCAATTATCAAGTAGAAGAGAGAGAATATTCTTACCCAGTTCCACATTCTTTACGCTCAAGCTTAAATTAGTGCTTTTTGGCTTCGGCTGCTTGTAGCTTGGGCTAGACTCTGGAGTGAAGCTAGCCTTCTGTTTCTGGAGGCCTTTCTCTGGATGACCGGATCGACCGCCGTCTCTCCACGGTCAGCGGGGCACCCCTCCTTTGTTGCCACTCCAGGGTGAGTTTAGGCCCATTTAGGGTCCCCCAAAAGAAAAAAAAATAGCCATAGGGTGCGGAGCCCTGTGATCCCTTGGCTGCTGCGCTACTGCACAAAACCGGAAGCCCAGATGTGTCTGGTTTTAATTCTACTCCAAGTTAGGGCAATAATGGCGGTAATATTTAATTTTTTAAAAAAATGTATACCATCAAAACAGACTTTCCTGCAGCGGTTTACAAAGCATTTTAAACATGCTTTTAAATGAAAGAAAGTTCTGTAGAACCTCAACCTAAAAATACAGTCTACAAATGAACAGTTAGGCAGTGCAAATAAAAAAAACAAACAGAAAACAGACTATTGCAATTTAATTTAAAAATAACAGCACAATTGTTCACGTTAAACCAAATAAGCAATAAAAGACCTGGGAGATTAAATATATAGTTGCTATTGAAAATATCATGAACTAGGTGTGCTTCACTGGGACAGAAAGAATTTTTCCTGCATTTCCTTCCTTAACTACCATATCCCCTTGACGTTGAGCTAATTGTCAAAGTGACCACTAGATGGCTCCACTAACCTGTGACTGACTTGTACCCAACCTCTGTCTATATTCAGTTTCTTTTCCTTTTGAAAAGTCCTGCATATTGAGTGCGTTTCCTAGGCTGATTACAGTATCACTGATAAATATTGTGTATTTCTTTGAATGCACCTGCCATTCTGTTGCAATCTCATCATTGCATCCTATATTCTGTTGGAAAGTCACTATTCAGTTGTTCCCAACTTGATCAAGGAAGAATGTAAATTAAATTAATAATTCATATTCAAAGGTCCCAGGGTCACGTGATCACCATTTGCAATCTTCCAAGGTAGCCTCTGATAACTAAAGTTAATGATGGGGGCGGGGGAGGGGAGCCAGATTTGCTTATCAAGTCACTGAGTCATTTAACAATTGCAGTGATTCCGGTAACAATCATGGCGGAAAAGGTCATAAAATCAGGCACAGCTCACTTAACAACCGCTTTGCTTAGCAACAGAAATTTTAGTTCTCAATTGTGCTTGCAAATAAAGGACTACTTATAGGTGTTTTGTGACTGGTGTTGCCCATTTGGGCTAGTTTCCCATGTCAGCCATTTTGTGAATGTGCCTACACCACACTGTCCAAATTCTAAATCTACCCATCCCCAGGTGTTTATCTCTGGATTATTTACCTATAAGCCCCAACCAGTTTGGCCGCCTGAAGTTTTCCAAGCTGGGGAAAGCTATTTTAGAGCATAATTATAAATTTAGAAGCAAAGACCATCAATTATTATACTAATATAACTGAGTGTGTGAGGTCCTAGTACATTCCTACAGTACTGCATCCAGTTTTGGTCACCACACTATAAAAAAGATGTTGACACTCTAGAAAGAGTGCAGAGAAGAGCAACAAAGATGATTAGGAGACTGGAGGCTAAAACATATGAAGAACAGTTGCAAGAATTGGGCATGGCTAGTTTAGTGAAGAGAAGGATCAGGGGTGACATGATATTTGAGGGGCTGTCCAATATTCCAATATTTGAGGATCTGTCACAGAGAGGAGGGGGGTCAACCTATTTTCCAAAACACCTGAAGGCCAGACAAGGAACGATGGATGAAAACTGATCAAGGAGAGATTCAACCTAGAAATAAGGAGAAATTTTCTGACAGTGAGAACAATCAACCAATGAAACAGATTGCCTTCGGAAGTTGTGGGAGCTTCATCACTAGAGGCTTTCAAGAAGAGACTGGACAGCCACTTGTCTGAAATGGTATAGTGTCTCCTGCTTGAGCAGGGGAGGGGTTAGACTAGATGACCTACAAGGTCCCTTCCAACTCTATTAAGAATACAGCATTGCCTGTTTAATGCTTTTCGCTCCATGGAGCTCCTACTCCTTGTGTCTACTGACTGCATAAAGGAATCCTTGTGAAAGAACCTAGTAGCTCTGGCAATGGTGAAGTGTGCCTGGTTTACAGAAAAGCCGAAATTTTACAAAGCACTTCATTTCCTCCTGTTTAATGGCTTGGAGGTGAGAAAGCTTGCAAGATCAACCCCCATGCTCGGCCTTTTGCATGTAATTTGCAAATAAGTCATCTGGGGCTTGTTCTGCAGCAAGGGCGCACAGAACGGTCTCCTCTTTCATTGATTTTGAAGAGGGAATTATTGGTTCCTTCCTAGGAAACCCTTTTTTCCCTAAGCTTATCTTTAGATGCTGTTAATCTACAGGCTACCACATTTACAGCTTACCCATGGCAAAAGAAGAATCTTCCTCTGTCGTTTTTCTTTTTCTGTTAAACTCGAGTGCTTTAACATTTAACCTGGTTAACAGTTTGGATTACTTCAAAGGCTTGTTCACATATGAAATCTTTTCTGAGCTAATGCGAGAGGCATGGCTGATGCTTAGTCTGTGCTTAAAGGCATTTATTTTTCCTCTCCTCCAATTTGGATCAGAGCCATAGTACTATAGAGGTGTGTCTTTCCTTCCCTTGCTTGTTCTTCTTTTGACTATGCCTTCCATAACAGTACAGATAGTCCTCAACTTACGACCACAACTGAGCTCAAAATTTCAGTTGCTAAGCAAGACAGTTCTTAAGTACATCATGCCTGATTTTATGACCTTCTTTGTCACAGTTTCTAAGTGAAACACTACATTTGTAAAGTTAATAACATATTTAATTTATGACTATTGTTGGTTGTTATATTTTGATTGTATCTTATGATTTATGTTTTTATCACTTGGTTGCTTGTATGTATACTGAGAGTTTATGCACCAGAAACAAATTTCTTGTGTGTCCAATCACATTTGGCCAGTGAAGAATATTCTATTCTATTCTCTTCTCGTCTCGTCTTCAATCCATTATTCTATTCTATTCTATTCTATTCTATTCTATTCTATTCTATTCTATTCTATTCTATTCTATTCTATTCTATTCTATTCTATTCTATTCTATTCTATTCTATTCTATTCTATTCTATTCTATTCTAGTCCAGTCCAGTCCAGTCCAGTCCAGTCTTATTTTCTATTCTATTCTATTCTATTTTAGTTTAGTCTAGTCTAGTCTAGTCTGTTAAGTGAATCTGGCTTCCCCATTGACTTTGCTTGTCAGAAGGTTGCAAAAGGTGATCACATGACCCCAGGACACTGCAACCATCATAAATACAGGCCAGTTCCCAAGCATCCAAGTTTTCATAACATGACCATGAGGATGCTGCAACAGTCTTAAGTGTGAAAAATAGCCATAAGGTTGACTCAGCCTTCCATCCTTCCGAGGTAGGTAAAATGAGGACCCAGATTGTTGGGGGCAATAAGCTGACTTTGTAATAATGCCGCTTGGGGGTGTGTGTGAAAGCCCTAATAAGCAGGCATATACCTAGAATGAAGGCTACTGCTAAGCTTGTAAGCCGCCCTGAGTCTTCGGAGAAGGGCGGGATATAAATGGAATTTTTTTTTAAAAGTCGCTTTTTCCAGTGCCATTGTAACTTCAAATAGTCACAAATCTGAATTTTGATCACATGACCACGGAGATACTGCAACAGTCGTAAGTGAGAAACGGTCATAAGTCATTTTTTTTTAGTGCCAGGTTCAAAATTAAATTGTAACTTTGAACGACCACTAAACAAAGTATTGTAAGTTTGTCCTGACTTGCTTATTCCATAGAGCTCAGTTCCTAGCAAGCAGCTGATGAAAAACGAAATATACTTTATATACATGTATACCTCTTGCCTTTCATATATTCTTATACCTTGCAAGGCCTTTTGTGGTTTTGCAAACTTACCTGTTCTGTGCCTTCCTCACCTTTCATTTTCCTCTTCCCCTCTATTCAAATATTTTGCATTGAGCTTCAGTCCTTTACATTTTGGGCTGGACCAGAAAGACCCAGGACACTTCCATGTATGGCCAAGCGTGAAACATCTGCACGTTTTCAAGGAATTGATTTTGAACCTGGCATTCCCAAATCTTTTGGCAAGAGGGCGCCACTGGCCTTGATAGAAATTGCTTGCCCGTTTCGACAGCAAGCTTATCTTGATCTTAATTCATGCGTTCCTGTCCTGCATCCTTGTGAAATGGTGGTAGAGCAGGAGAAGGAAACCACGCTGAGGTTTGCAGCAACTGGTAGTGCTGAAGGCCAGTTTATCTCCTTAAAAGGTACCTCAAGTTCTCCAGAGGGAGAGGAAGCAGAGAGATAGATTTGGCTTTCTTAGAAAGCCATTTTGATGGTTGAATTTGGGCCTACCACAGGCCGAATGTTCTGGAAGGGACTATCCAGTCAGTTATTGAGCAAGGAAAGGCTATGGAAATTAGGAGAAAAAAAAATCAGCCTATCCAAATCTATCTATTTCTGGGCTATTAAAAGGCCATTCAGGTTGGAGAACAAAAGTTGTAGAATGCTAATTAGCAACAAAAATCTACTTATTTTTCCCCCCAGAAAATATTTAAACAAATAAACAGCAAATCTCTAAACCAGTTATGGGTTAACTACATTTTTATGATTATACCTATGTATATGCACACACAATGGCAATTAGTATTTTAATGCTTGTAATATTATTTTTCCACGTTATTTGGTGCAACCATCCTGGAATGATGTGGGATTTCCAGTGATCTTATCTGCTGTCCAAGCCTCCAACTTTTGCAGCTTCCCCTTGTAAGTCCCTGTGGCTGGTGGTTCACCCAAAGCTCAGCTCTAAGTTCAAGGAAACTATGAATTTAATCAAAAGGAAGTAATTATCTTTTGCTAGGATGATGTACACCATTCTTTTTTGCATTCAGACTTCTACCTTGTAGCCTGCCTATTGCTGGTTTTTCATTAAGTTTTTCTCTTGTTTGGTGCAATTGGTCCACGAAAAGACATAATTTTCTGTTATTTCCTACCTACCTCCTCCCTTTTAACGTTTGTTCATGAGATACGTGAGCCTGTCAGCACAGCAATAACTAGGCTTTGGGTGAAATATATAAATTAGAGAATGGAGGGGTTGTTAGATTTTCCTAGAGCTTTTAAAGAATCGCTGGATGTGTTTGTGATGTGGCCAGCTAGAAAATGCAATGTTCCTGCAAAAAGTTAATTTAAAAAAGTATACACATCAAGTGTGATGTTCCAAATGACATTCTTTTAAGATGTGATAAGTGTGCAGAATACAGAATAAGTGTACATGCTCTGCATGATCCGGCCTTCTATGGTAACATATACTGAATCTTTATGGTCAAACACATGAACTGAAATGACATGCAAAGCACCAAACATGTCAGCTGTGGGTTGGGTGTGCCAGCCAGACTGAGGGATTGGGATATGCCTGTGTCTGTCTATGTTGTAACCATGGAGCTTTGGATCTCAAAATAATCAAATTAATCCAGTTTGATTTCCAAGTTAAAAGGTTTGGAGGGGAGATTTGTGATTGTTGATGCTTATTGTACAATAAAATTGGGTGCCTCTTTCTTGATGTTGCTTCTACGATTGTGATTCTGAGTTGTGGTACATGATCTGCTTCCTTCCTCACTTGGAAACTAATAAAATCAGTATTTTTTTTCCACCGAGCAACAATAAGGAAAAAAAATCCCCATGTTGTCCTTTGCTCACTGGCATTCAACCTAACAGTAAAACACATTTGATACAGTGTCTGCAATCCTCAATTCTTAGCATTCACAGACCTTATAATCACCAATTACAGCACTGTAAGCTAAAGAAAAAAGTCAAACATTTAAAGAAATAATTACCTTGGCGCTAAATGCAACAGTTCGTGTTTTTTTCCTGCTTCTAAAATGCTTCATTGTAACCACCTTCATTTTCCATATTGCAGAAATTGATATCTGGGGTTCTTTTGATCCTGAATGTGAATTTTAGACAAGTTTAATAATTGCACATCACATTTCAATATTCTTTCAGCATGTATGATATACTGAAATGATGTATGAAAATAAGGACTGCATAAAGTAACAAAAATTTCAAGTTACTGAAAAATGTATGAGTCAAATGTGTGTATTTAAAACTCAGGCAATGCAGCATTAATTCTGTAGGCAAGATTTTGAGACTCTTACACATAGCTAATGACCAATATGTACTGTAATAATTCAAGAATTTTTCTTGTATTTTTTTGTTAAGTTAGAATATGATCTGAGTAATTTCAAAAGCTAGGCAGTTATATGTTCTATAAAAATGTTACGGCAAACAACGGAATACCCCACTGAATCCATCCAAATGCATCTACAAATATTGTTTGTAGTTATTTACTTTAACTATTTAAGGAGAATTAAATGCCACTTCAATAGCATTAAATAGCAACACTGTAGCATACACTGTTCATAGAAAATTAAGAAATTAGTTACCTGAAATTCTAAAAATTCAGCATTCAGAGAAATGTGGCATGACTGTCATTTATATGATGTTCTACAAGAGTAATTCTTAATTCTGAACCAAATGTTTGAGTTTTTTCAGTGTTTTTATATAGCATACATTTGTAATCAAGCTACTATCTGTTCTATTTTTAAAAATGCTTTTACAATAATTTTACATTTTAAATATATAACATCAAACAAGGAAATTGTATAGTTCTGTTTCTGAAAATTAGTAAAATCCCTATATCACATTTCAACTATAAAATTCAGCTACCTAAATGTATTTGGAAATTAAAAAATGGGTGAGCTGCTTTGCCAAATTTGTATTTCATTGATATTTAGAGCATTAAATGAAGGCTAATTTCCATTTAACACAATAATTTAAAATACTGGATACATTTCTTCTATTTTTCTGCTTTCTTAGTATGTAGAACCTAAAATTCTAATGGGCTGAATATTATTTTGCATACATTCATAGATTTCTTATATATTTTTTAAAAAATCCATATTACGAATCAAGTCTGTTTAAGCAGTACTAGAATTAACATTTCTATCTGATTAGATCAAAGAAATTAAAACATTGCAATGCATCTAATGAAAAATATTTAAACATGAGTTTTTGTTTATTGCAAGTTGCTTGCAAAAGTTACATTTCTCAATGGCATGTTTAATTTATACACAATCAATGGTTTGGTTATTAATTTTCTATATTCACTCTATATAAAAATTATAATTGGTTTTATACATGATTTTAATATCTAAGGAGATATTCATCAACCCAGATAATACTTATTTTAATAACTCGTAGAAACTTACAGCATTTGGTTCTCTTATATATCAACAATTTACCTTTTATAAATTTAAAATGAAGTAATTTTGAATATTAATCCTTGACGTGAAAACACATTATTTGAAAAAGAAATCTAACTTTATTTGCCATTTATATTTATTTTATTTACTATTTTTTCTGAATATTTACTATTTACATTTTATTTTTATGTGGTTAATCTCTCCCTTTAATTGGTAGTAAGTAATGCTACTGAATGCTTTATTTAACAAGACAGACTTTTATTTTATTTAGATACTGTATTAAAAATATTCAGCATTCTTCATCAGAACACACATTATTTTGTATATGATTTTAGTTCTAGGTGATATGCAGAATTTCATCATTTTGGTGCATTACAAGAACAGTTCATATGCAGTACTGTATATTTTTCTGGTATATAAAATAATTCTAATGATCTCCAAATAATATGATTCTTGAATATGCATTAAATATAATTAATTATTTTTCATATTTAAATTATGTTTTTTACATAAGATTTCCTTGATGTTCATAAAAAGACGATAAATATAGCTTTTTGGCTAAGACAATTGTAGCACTGTTGTTTAACATACTTTGCATACTTTGCTCTTTAATTATTTTGGTGTAGGATATGTGAATAATATTCTGAATAAAATACAGAAATATTATTAATATTTTGCTTTGTACCTAGCAATCCCAGATAGAACATTATTTTGTAAATTAGTATTAAATCTGAATATGCACACAATCTTTTACAATTTACATAATACTTATAATATCTGCGACCTATTTAGGATAATGGAATAGCCTAGCTTTCTCACCAGTTTTTACTAAAAATTCTAATCATGTGTATATTTTTGCATATAATAACAATGCAATAATACTAAATAGATTTTTAAAAAGTGTTTGTTTTAATGTGCTTAGTTTCCATATAAGTATTGCTTCAACTCCTTTGAATAGTAATTATGTTAAAATCACCAATATGCACAGTATAGGACATTTAGATTTTGATTTAATCTTTTCAGTATGTTGCAGTGTTACGTTCATACCGGTAACTGGCAGATTTTTTTCCGTGGTCCCTTGGATAAGGAAGCATGCTGTAGCATACTTTTCACTTCCAAGAGATGGTCTTAAATAAGTGAAAGCCAATTATGGAAGGAAAACAATTGGTTATTAATAGGACCTTTAAAATCTTATGCATAATCAATGAAAGTACAACATTGCAAAAAAAGGGGTAAGGTATAATGTATCAGCCAATGAATATTTTTAAAGGTTTAGTTATACACGTTGTATATTATTTGCATATTCATACATTTTGCAATTCCAGGATCCTGAATTATGCAAGCATAAATTTAATTAAATCTAATAATTAATTGGTCACCCTAGAAACATCTCTCCACAAACTTCTATTTAATGCACCCAATTTTAAATTCTGGGTGAACTTTTCCCTACAGCTCCCCAAATTTACAGAACTTTCATATCCAGTCAAATCCTGGAACCATTTTCATATTCTCTTATTATACCATATCTTAGGATATCACCGTATCCTAATTTGGGAAGTGCTGATCTCCTATGCCAAATTTGGCCATTTCCCTTCATTCCCTATTTCTAAAGACTTGAAACCTTAAACTGCCCCCCACTTCCTGAACTGACCCTTCCCCCACATTTTTCCTACCCACACCCCCAGATTGGAACTGTCTAGGTATTTTCTTCTATTCCATCCTCTCCTCAAACCATTCTTTTCTTTCCTTTCCCTTTTTCCTGTTCTGGAACTCTTTCCCCCCCCCCTCCTCCCGTGGAATTTTTAAAATACGGAGGATCCCTTATTTCTCCCCTCCCTATCCCTCATTTCCAACTCCCCCCCCCAACCCCACCCCCAACCCCGGCTTCCATAAGGGCTCTTTTTCAGGCGCGCCCCCTCTCCATCCCCATCTGCTGTTGCTGCCCTGACCATCTTTTATCCTGGTGCTGATGCTGCTGCATCTTTCTCGTTGCCCGGGCAACCGTCGCCGGGAATGGGGAGGGGAGGGGGGGATTGATGGAGAGAATCCGGCGCGCGCCTGGGCTCGCGCTTTGAGTGCTGCCGCCGCCGCCGCCGCCGCTTCTGCTATTGCTGCTGCTTCCCCCCTTCAGTCCCCGTGTATCTGGGCTGCCCCCATGCGCGCATGGAGGAGTCAGCTTGCGCCCACCGATGGAAGCAGAGGTAGGTGCAGTCTCTATGCAATCCTCCCCCCCCACCCCGCCTCCTCCTTTCCGTCTCCTTCCCTCTCTCTCTCTCCCATTTAAAAATCTTTAAAACTTTGCATATTAATATCTGCACTTTGCATAAATCTCACCCGCTCTTTATTGATTGCAAAATGCTTAATGCAGCAGCTGGTCTGTTGCACACAGACACACACACGCAGAGAGAGAGAGAGACGGCAGTCTATTCCTTTCTCTTGGTCTCTCAAACCGGCAGCTGCAATTGTTCCTTCCAAGAGCTTTCTTTTTTTTCCCTCTCTCTCTCTGGCATTTTTTTATTATTATTATTTTTTTAGATGGTGGGCTCAACCTTTAAGAAAAGGCACCCCAAAAATGCAAACGGGGAAAATAATAACGGACGATACATATATATATATATAAATAGATATAAAACAATGCATTTTTTTTAAAAAAAGCAAGTAAAAAGGCAGAAAGGATGCTGGCGTGGTTTTAAAAGACATTTTTATTCCTTGCAAAAGGGGAGGTGGTTTTTGTTTTTTTTGCAACGGTTACCAAAAAAAAGGCAATGCGTTTTGCTTTCTGTTATTTCCTTTTACAAATGGCTTTGTGCAATTTAGCCAGAGGTCGTTGCTCTTTTTCAAGCTTTTGCTAAAGAAGCGTTGCGTGGATAAAAATGAAATAAAATCGGAAGACGGAGGAAGAGCTTTAGCGGATTTTCTGTAAATTGCCTCTCCGCTCTCGGCAGCGGTAGCTCGGCTTTCTGATACTCTGGCGATGGAAGAAAGAAGGGAGGGGAATTGGAAGGGGACGCGACCCAAGGAGACAGGGCGTTCGTATCTCCGGCGTTTGCGATTTTGAAAAGCGGGCAATTAATGCTCGGTAAATAGGTGCTGTGGCAATATTAGGATACACCCCCCCCTTCCCGTGTGCCCTGCGAATGGTGGGTGCTGGCTGGGGCTTTAATACAAGGGGCGACGATTGAACGGGACTGAGGCTATATGATTTTCGTCTCTTAATAAAACTCAAGTTGCGTAAGAGGGGAAAAAAAGGAAGCTGGAAAGCTTTGGGCTGTCCGGAGATCTGAAGTGTGTGTGTGTTTGTGTGTGTTTGTGTGTGTGTATGCGAGGGGGGGGGGTGCGGGTAAGAAAAATAAGGGGGGGGAGGTGCAATGGCCGAAGAAGGGAGGGGAAGCAGATAAATACAAGGAGAAGTGGACTCCTCTTTTGTCCGCGGAAGGGGGGTGTGAGTGAAGAAGAGGAGAGGGGAGGAAAGGATGAATGTTATTAATAATTATTAGTAGCCTATGGCAGCTATTGTTAGGAGCAGGAGGTATTGTCAGGAGGGGAGGATAGGAGAGATGGAGGGGTATAAGGATGGGTGAAGAGGTCAGATCCTGACCGGGCCTGGAAGTGGTGGGGCAGTGGGGTGTAGAGAAGGGAACCCATATTTAAGGAGAAGGTGGATAGAGGTGATCCTGGGAGCAAATGATGTGGCAAAGGAGAATAACCAGGGAAGAAGGTTAAAGAGGGTTGGTAGCTATCAGAAGCTCCAGGACGAAAGTGATTGGGGGTGGGGGAGAGAGAATTACGCTGGGGCTGAAATATCAGGCAGATTAGAGGCGAGTGAATGGAGAAAACCAGAATGTATAATAGTGATAATAGGGGAAGAGGATTTAACCTCTCTTCCACCCAAAAGGGAGGAAGAGGCTGCCTCTTATGATGGATTGTTAGTTTCAGCTTTCCTGGCCCCCCTGATCTAGATTCTACCCCCCACCCCCCACCCCTGTTCCTGCAAATCAAGAGCTGCAGTTTTGCAACCCTTGAAATATTACTTCTTGCATGCCGGAGAGAGAGTTTTTTCTGGGGAAACCTGTCAGCCCCGTGTTTGGCTGCTGCTTCCTCTGCCTCAAACTCTCAGAACAGCCAAGGCGGATTTGCATTTCTAAAGTTCTCCTTAGTTACTTGGAGTTCATAGCAATGATTTCCCAGCCTTGAGACGGAGGGGTGCTTATACCTGGTGGCGGTGGTGGTGTCACGTGTGGGCACTTACAGGAGGTTGCCATGGGGAAATTGAATCCCTGTGCCTGTGCTACGAAGACCCCTGCTGAAGAAACCCTCAAGAGGGGGGTCTTCACACATGGCCCCTTCTGATGGGGAGCGTGCAAGACTTCTTGACACTGACTTGCGCTCCCTTCTCGCTTGGGGAATGTACTAATTTCAGACATTACAGTTTTTACTCCTGGCTGCTAAATTGCAGTGTTACTGCTGCATTGTTGGTTAAGGGAGTTGCAAGACTCTTTGTATGCAGTGCTTGGGAAATAAATGCATGAAGGAGAGTTAGGATTGGGTGTATTTCTAAGCCAGGGGAACGAGGAAATTACTGAGCCTGAATTGTGTGCAGTTCTGGGTGTGCGGTGTGTAGGAGGAGGAATGGGCATGTACAGGTAGTCCTCGGCTTATGACTACAATTGAGCCCAAAATTTCTGTTGTTAAGTGAGACATTTGTTAAGTGAGTTTTGCCCCATTCTATGATCTTTCTTGCCACGCTTGTTAAGTGAATCACTGCAGTTGATAAGTTAGTAACCCGGTTGTTAAATGAATCTGGCTTCCCTATTGACTTGCCTGTCAGAAGGTCGCAAAAGGGGATCGCATGACCTTGGGGCACAGCAATGGTTCATAAGTACAAACCGGTTGCCAAGCATCTGAATTTTGATCACACAATCATGGGGATGCTACAGAAGTTGTAACTGTGAAAATTGGTCATAAGTCACTTTTTTTCCAGTGCCGTTGTAACTTTGAACAGTCTCTAAATGAACTGTTGTAAGACGGGGACTACCTGTGGTGAAGAGTTTCTATGAATTCGTAGACCCCTGTAAAATTGATCCTGCTATGTTAAATAGCCTGATCGAGATCATTTGAGGCTCTCCCTTCAGGAATGCAAACAGCCCTTGAGAGTACAGGTTACTATGACCGGCTATCTTTCCTGGTATGGTATGGATTAAATTCCCGTTAATGTCTTTGCTTCCCTTCAAAGTTAAGTGAACCAGTATGAATACATCAGAAGACTGCGCACCTTTTATTCCATAGTAATTTTTAAATATTTCTGTTTCTGGTTTGGTGTCCCTACAGAGGTAGGAATGTCCATTGTGTAACAGCTGGATTCAGATACTATTTCTAAGCCTTAATGAATTTGGTTTTGGCTAGTATGAACCCAGCATTGTGACTAGCAAACTATGGTTGATGGTTTAGCATTGAGTGTAAACAAAAGTATTATAGCTTATTCAGCAAACTGCGGTTAAAGCAAACCATCGCTTTTTGTGATAAGTGAACCCACTTCTCTGGTACTCTTTCATTGCCTGAATGTTCAACCCAAATACTCTGGGTTAATTAATTTGGAAGAGCTAACATCCCCTGACATGAAACAGAATCCTCATTTCTTGTACAAACATTGACAAAAGGGTAAAAAACAAAACCTGCACTTTATCACTTTGACTCTGCCTATAGTAACCTGAGTAAGAGGCAGTGGTTTGCATTACATTCTCTTGCATATGCACACTGAGTATATATTAAAGGATGATTAAAGCATATTAAGGGGTAAACAGCCTGTGGCCTTGAGTTAAGTGTTAATGTAATTGAGCAGGTCCTCTTCCTTCACTCACAAATTCTCCTCCAGAATGGTTGTCCTTTTTTCCTGTCCCCTTCTCTGTGGGATGGATCTTTGTAACTGAAAAAGGTTGCAGGTTGCGCTGAAGTTCTGGTGCTGAAGGCAATTTCAAATTTGGGTCTCCTACAACAGATTTCTTGCTAGAAGAGGCCCACTCTTGAAACATTTCCTCTGTATATGCATCTTGTGGAAAAATTACTGTGGAGTGATTATCATATATTGTCAGTGGCGGTCCTTTTGATGGCAGTGGTGTATTTGTGTAAAAATTGCTAGGATTTCTCATTTTGGAAGGGTTGGAACTAGTCCTTGGGAACCATACTGTTACAGGTAGTCCTCGACTTACAATTCATTTAGTGACTGTTTGAAGTTAAAAAGGGACTTGTGGCCATTTTCCACACTTACGACCTTTGTAGCAGCCCCACAATCACGTGATCAAAATTCAGACGCTTGGCAACTGGTTCATACTTACGACCGTTGCTGTGTCCCAAGGTCATGCAACGATCGCCTTTTGCGACCTTTTGACAAGCAAAATCCATTGGGAAGCCAGATTCACTTAACAACCGCATTACTTATTAATTGCAACGATTCACTTAACAACTGTGGCAGGAAAGGTGGTAAAATGGGGCAAAACTCACTTGACAAATGTCTCACTTAGCAACGGAAATTTTGGGCACAGTTGTGGTTGTTACTCGAGGACTACCTGTACTTTCTGTTTAGCCAATGAGGATTCCCCGCTGGTTTCTCATCCTATGTAAGAATTCCTCATTATGTATTAGAATCCACTCAGCCACCCTCATTCTGTGACATAGTGGCTGAGGGGTTAATAAGCGGTATATAATATCACATCAGATGAATACATAAAGTGAAACCAATACATAGATGTTTGGCGCACCTCAGCCTGCTATGAATTCAATGTTTCTCTAAGTGCATTTCCCTCCCTCCCTCCCTCCTCCTCCTCCTCCTCCTCCTCCTCCTCCTCCTCCTCCTCCTCCTCCTCCTTATGACCCAGCGCCTATACATCTGACACAGTTCCCACTGTGTATTCTATCAATGGGTGGGTAGATGTGATTGCTTGTGCATGTGTGCGTCTTTGTTGGGTGTGCTTCCGTTGTTGTCAAGTGAGACCTCATTTCTCTGCAGTGACCTTTTTTATTGATGCCTGGTGTGTGTGAGTGTGTGTGTGTGTGTGTGCACTTGTGTCTTTACCTCTCAGTAACTCTTTCACTACTGCAGGGACTCTGCCCCTGATCTTCCTCTACAGCTCCCCCTACTGGCATGGCCTAGCAGTGAAGCTCGATGGAGCTGGCCTACCATTTCTCCAGGCAACCTGCTTTTCTGTCCCTCATTTATGCTCCCTTCCCTGACATTTCAACCTTGGTTATATATCACTCTAAAGCTTCTTGCTGTTTACTGAGCAGCAGCTCAGTATCTGAGGAGGTGTATTCAGTTTGGCTCCAACAATGACCAGTTCCTTTTGGCTCGACATTAGGAAGTCTAAGGATCCGCTCACGTGTTTTGATTCTCTTTCTCTCTTTATCATGGTATCGTTACTCTCTCTTCAAACGGTGTACTGTTTTTTTTTTTCTGATCAAATATTGTATTTTTTTTAAAGCCTTTTTCTTGCATTCGGACGCCTTCCCTTTATTTCCCTTTAATACGTTTTGCTGCTTTCTTTCCACACTCACTGTATTCTTTTCCAGTTTTCCTCTCTTCTCTCCTTCACAGAGATTTGTCTCCTTCAGTGCCTATTTTCACTTCTCTTTTCCCTTTTCGAGACTCTTCGATGGAATCCCTCCAAATTCTATTCCTTTCTGTCTCAGTGAATTAGCCATTTTTGTCTAAGCAACCTTTTCCCCCTGAAGTCTACCCTCCCCACCAGAAGTGATATTTCCATTGGAAGGGAAAATATCTCCTTTTCCTCCTCTTTTCTTGAAACCCAGAATATGAAATGTGACAGTACAGCAGTTCTTAAAAATGAAAATGAACACAAAACAAAACAGCATTTTTCATGTAGGGAATCAGAAGACAGAGAGAGAGAGAGGGAGACTCTGATTTAAGCTTTGTAGGAGGCAGTGAACCCTACACCAGTCATAAGGAATTTTGCTTGAGTGGAGAATTCTGAGCCACAGTTCTCCAGTGCTACGGCTAAAGCAGCCATTTCCTGGTCAAGAAACTGACCGCCAGCTCCATCACACCCAACAAAGAGTCCAGGTCATTTATTCCCTGAATGTCACCTGGGGAGGGGGAGAAAGGAAGAGAAAAGCAGTCATACTCATAGCCATCAAAAAGCCATCTCTCCCCCCACCCCCCACCCCGCCTTGTCCTACTTTGGTGTCAGTTTCACAGGGAATTAGATGCTTTCCACTACATCCTCAAGCACACCTTTCCTATATTTTTATCTGGGGTGGGGGGGAATTGTTAGAAGGCCTGCTTCATTGCTGGTTTGAGCATCTGTTGTATAGGGAGAGAAAGAAAATATATCTGGAGTCATTTATCAGAGAAAAGAGCCCCCTCTCAGACTCAAGTAGAAATGGATAGGCCAGAAAAAGCAGTGAAAGGTGAATTAAAAATCATTTCTCCGTTCGTCTTGAATCTCCTGAATGGGTGGATGGATGTTTTAAAAGAAAGAATTGAAATTACAGATTCTCTTCTGTCAAAGTACAGAAGGGAAGCCGTACAAAAGAAGCTAAGCATCTTTAAAGAAAAAGGCACCTTCCCCCCCCTAACAATTAACAAGAATCTGTTGTTATCTGTACAATTTATCTCTTGTGCTATTCGAACTGGCTAAGAGATCCATTTATAAATGCATGTTAAATGGGAGCTAATCAATTTAATTAATACTCTGACTTATTTTCACATGTACTGTCAAAGTATAAATGGCAAACCCATAAGGATGATTATAAATCTTTCCTGATTTAAAAGGTTTTGAAATGTAGTTAATGAAGATAACTATGCTTGCAAATACATGAAGATGCTTTGCCTACAAACAGAGGATAGATTTGTACACAGTAATTAAAAGTTACAGAACATCCCCATTTTAAAATATTAAGCAGAATTTTTTTGAACTCTGTTACTCCTATATATGGACACACGGACGGACACACACACACACACACACACACACACACACACACAATGCCGTCTGAATTTTTCTTTACAAAGCCTGTCTCTTATTTTATAGATTTTAGGATAGGTACATATAACAGGTGTTTTGCTTCAGATTGGCACAGCTATACAAAAGATCAGTGTTTCGGTGATAATAGAGAGAAATTCTCATTTGAAAGTATGTTTTGTTTTGAGTATCTGTAAATGGGTCTGTCAATAGCAGAATCAATTGATGAATTCATTCAACTGTGTCAATAATATCCAGTATCTGTCTCTAGAACACAGTTCAATAAATAGAAAAGGATCGATGTATAAACCTATAAATAATATACATCACTACCACCACATCCTTCATTCTCCATTTCACCAAGAACACTTCAAAGCACTTACGCCGTGTAAAAGGACTACTGTATTATAAAACAGCCGATTGGGCCCCACTGGCTGCAGATTTTAAAAAGCACTCTAGCCAGAATGAAGTGCTAGGCTAGAAATACCTGTTTTTGAATATTTTTGCATAGATTTGCATAGTCATTTTCAGAGACAGACAAATTATAAAATTAACTGCTTTCAGTCGCCTACCAAATTGTAGTATCTCCCTGTTCCTCCCCTCCCATTTTTGCTCAGTCTGTCGTTCCTCATTACAGCCAAATTAAGCACAGGCCATAATCAGGTAGCCTTGTTCTAAATAATACTTGAAGATGCCATTGACACGAAGTAATAGGGAGAACAAGATCTCTTACACTGGCTCAGCTCATCCTCACTCCCTTCTTTAAAATATACTTTTGAAATAATTTGTAGCAGTTGCACAAGCTTGTAAATACCTAATTGTCACCGCTTTGTTTATACAGATACAGATGATTGGTTTTTAAAAGAGCTGTATCTATATGGAAAAGCTGCGTGCCATATTATTTTAAGCCCCTCTACTGCCAAATACTGTAATTATTCATTAAAGGTACTATAATTAAGATTCATCTAGGGCTCAAACATTTCCTATCCTCTTGGCATGATTCAAATTTATTTGGAAATAATAGCTTTCTGTTATAGTCCAGATGCAGAAGGAGACTGAGGTTATTATTTTTTGTTTAAAGTCAACCATTGAAATTTGGGACCAAGTGCTTGTATGTACAACACATCCAGATATACATACCGGTATCTTGCCTTCCAATAAATTTCCCAATTAAAATTTGCTTCAGCACTTGTACTTAAAAATCGTCATCAATCATCTTTCATATCATTCTGAACAGAGGAATTAAAACATTATTTCCCAGAAATGAGCCATCTAACGTAAGCTAGAATGCTTTAGGAGAAGTGTCCTGGGGTTTGGATAACACACTTAAAAACTAAGAAAATATCAAGGTGATCCGAGAACGGGATAGAAGTAGTGAGAATTAGACTAATGGATGAAATCAAATTCAACAGTAGTGTTTTTGTAGGAGAGTGAAATTTGGATGGACAAAGACCATTTATAATATAAGGAGGTTTTAGACAAATTCTAGGCATATGAACTTTGGGACTTTGCATTCTCCTTTGCAGAGGTAAATATTACTTCTCTAGTTACAATAATCCTGCAGCCTAACAGTCTGGTACACTTCAGAGAAAGCACAGTCACTCCTTTCTTCACCATGCTGGGCAGGCAACAATCAGGATGTTAAATTTCCCCACAGCTGTGAAGACGGCCACAGCCACCTCATCTTGTAAGAGTGAAATGGCCTCCATGTTCTGAACGACAATGCACATTAATGGAATCCACTGAAAGAAACAAACAGTTCTGCGCTCTGTGTGTGTGTGTGTGTGTGTGTGTGGTGTTTGTATGTGTATACACACACACATATTCACACAAACACCTATGTTTTGGCATTATCCAGTTATCTTTAATTCAGATCGCTCAAACAATTTCGGTTACCTTCTTTGATTTTTGGTTTGGATAGTAAGGTTTCTGAGGTAAAAATGCTATAATTTTTTACCATTTTGGCCTAATCACCATACATGTGTGCAGTGCAGGCTGATCCATATTTCTGTCTAGTTTCCCGTTTGCTTCTGAGAGAATGAGAACATGATGGGTCCTCTGCGAATCGCACCTGGATACTCCATTGTGAGCATACTTACGAAGGGTTTACAGTTGCTTGTCTCACTTGTCTTCAAACCATCTTCTGGACTAGACATAAAAGTGGCCAGGTAGGTATTCGTAGATTATGTTACTTTGATCCAGTGACATGACTATTTCAAATGTAATGTATCCATGTTGGTCGGGAGATTAAATAAGAATTTTGACAATTAGTTTATATCTTAGTTTAAAAAAGTAGAGTAGGTTAAATCCAGGTATTTCAATTTAGTTTTTTTCCTGATTTATAATAAATGTTATTGTTTCTTTCCATAATGTTAGTTTATATATGCTACTTAACTTAGCTATCGTCATATAGCACTGATAATTACCAATACACCCAGCTTTGATCGTCTGGATTCCCTGGTGAACTGTACTAGAAACTGTTCCAAAACATATCCCATCTCTTGACATTTTCCCCATCCCTATTTTTAATATTGTTAACAGCAAGCCTGACTCCAGACTTATTTTTTTCAAGAAGACAGAACCAGAAAAATGTTCTTTTTATCTTCTGAAAAATCCATAGGCCACTACCTAAGGTAGTATCTTCTGATTTTGCAACGTTTTGATGAATTATAAAATATACTTTGTTTTAAAACTTTTGAAATCTGCTCATTGCAAATTATATTTGGTTGAAATAAGCCACATATAGTATCCTGCTATTAATAATATTCTATCAAACATTTGTTTTTTTCTACTGAATAATTCCGTGTCTTAAATTCCATATCCACGTTTAAGATATGCCTGATTATTAAAGAAGCAGTTAAAAAAGGCATGGTGATTTTGTTGTGGACCCTTTCCCTTCCCTTCTATTTCTTCTATTAATTTGTAAAAAGAGATTTTTAATACATAGACCAGATTGGAGGGGTGGGTGGGGGGAAACCACTATATTTTTCCAAAAAAAGAGACAAGAAATTATAATTCTTTGGAATCTTGCATTTGATATTGAAAATTTTTAATATATATAATTTAAAACATTCGGAATTAGAGCTTACATTATTGTTTTGGAATAAGAAAAGCATTTTTTCATATTCTCTTTGATGGTTGGGGCAATAAAGGTGTACTATATATTTTCACTCAAATCCTTGCAGGCCAATAAATCTGGACTAAATTAGCATTATTTTGAAGTGGATTGCTAACTTTGCCAAATGACTAGAACTTGATTTAGCCCAAACTTGATTGTTGAAAGAGATGAAAAACCTGTTTCTTTTCTTTTTTAAGCAACCTGATTATGAGTGTGGATTTGCTCAGATGCTTTTTAGCAGTCATTAAATATTTTCAGGTATTTTGAACATGCACTGTTTCAGAGAAGGGCTTCCTAATTAAAGTTTCTATTAATTATGAAAGGCAGTTTGTTCTCTATTGCTTTTTCAACGTGTTCCAAAGCGAGAGAAAACCATTGTCTTGGGACCGAAAAAGAGGGAGAAAGCTATCATAGGTAAACATGTTCCCCGCGTTTTCAGTCCAGTCAATAATCTGTTGGTACATTTTGTTTTCATTTTGTGCTCTTAGTCAAGTAATCAAATAATGAAATGTATAATTCTTTCTCCTCTTCTCTCCCTCCTCCTGGTCTGTTTAAGACTGAACATCCCATTTTTAAATCATTTTTGGAGAATTAGAATGTAGAATCAGGAATGTCTGTAAATCCCTGTTAGTTCATTTGTAATTAAGGGTGTCTTCTTGGAACACCCCCGGTGTAATTTGAGTTTAGCAAAGTTCCCCATTAGCATCTTGTGTAAGGAGTGCATTGTACGTTAAAGGATTGTTCCTTGTTTTCAGATCTTACAGTTTCTTTGTCTATAAAGCATACCCCTTATTTCCAGGAAACAACCCCTCAGAAAAGATAGAGTGAAGCAGAGAGGGTATGTGTGAAAGGGTATTAAACAGAAAGCTCGAACTTCTTTGCTGTTGAGAGGGGTTGTGGGAATGTAAAGCTTCATCACAGGAATATGGGCAAGGTAGAACAAGAGATAAGACAATGTGTTATAGCAGCAGCAATCTGGCGTATAGAATCCTTGCTAAATGGATAATGCCTCTACTTTATACAGACAGAACGAATGGCTTGGCTGACTCCTGTTTTTGTGACAAGCTTACCCTGGGCTTTTAGTTATTTTTTTTTTAAAAATGGTTTAATTCAGGACATGATGACTATTTCTTTATCGTATGACAGAGGAGCAATGGCAGAATAACAGAGTTGGAAGGGAATTTGGAGGTCTTCTCGCCCCTGCTCAGAGAAGAATACCTTACCCCATTTTGGACAAATGGTTGTCCAATCTCCTAACAAGGAAAAACTCAGCATGGTCAATTTCCAATGATGGACTTACAATCATTTGTTTAGCTAATTGTTTGAAGAAACAGCTGCACTGAAAAAAATTGGCTTATGACAAATCCTCACACTTATGACCACTGCCCATGGTCATGTGATCAAAATTCTGATCCTTGGCAACCAGCATGTATTTATGACCATTGCAGCCTTCCATGCTTGCTATTTGTGACCTTCCCTGCTGGCTTCCTATAAGCATAGTCTATGGGGAACAGCTGGATTCACTTAACAACCACACGATTCACTTAACAACTGCAGTGATTTGCTTAACTGCGGCAAAAAAACAGTCATAAAATTGGGCGTGACTCACTTAACCATCATCTTGCTTAGCAGTGAAAATTCGGGTCTCATTTGTGGTTATAAGTGTAGGACCACCTGTAAGGTAAAGGTAAAGGTTCCCCCGCACTTGCGTGCTAGTCGTTTCCGACTCTAGGGGCCGGTGCTCATCTCCGTTTCAAAGCCGAAGAGCCAGCGTTTGTCCGAGGACGTCTCCGTGGTCATGTGGCCGGCATGACTAGACGCCAAAGGCGCACGGAACGCTGTTACCTTCCCACCATAGTGGTCCCTATTTTTCTACTTGCATTTTTACGTGCTTTCGAACTGCTAGGTGGGCAGAAGCTGGGACAAGTAACAGGCGCTCACTCTGTTACGCGGCACTCGGGATTCGACCCGCCAAACTGCCAACCTTCTGATCAACAAGCTCAGTGTCCTAACCCACTGAGCCACCGCGTCCCACCTGTACCTCTTGAATTTCTGCAATTTTATATAGCTGTTAAAATAGAGTTTTCTTTTGGCTCTTGTTGTTTGTTGGAGCAAAGGGAAAAACGCCTGTAATTTGCATGAACTGGAAAAAAAATCTTCGTACTTTATAACCAATATCTGCAGCAGGTGGCAGCACTTAGCTGGCCTTGTCTGGGCCAGAAACTGAGGGTCAAGCCTGAGGGTCAATATGTGAGAGGGAGGCCACCAGAGAATGTAGGCTAGACAAAAACTAAAAATAAATTGTAGACGAGAAAATGATGAACCAGTGCATGGATATGCGCATGTATTCACTGCTTCCTGAAGACACTTTAAACTTTATTTTAGTTTACATTGTGATGGAGAATGATTGGATGGGAGACCACCCAGAAATCTTAAGAGTTGTAGACTGGGTTATTTTTTTAAAAAACAACAACAACAACAACACCAAAACAAATGAAGGATATAAACAGTGACCAATCACGTATGTATTGCAGCCCAGAAACTGTATGGCAGCATCTATGTAGTCTTTGGGAGCTGAGTTCAAGTTAAGAGGGAACAAAGACCTTCCCAGAAGTGTTTCTCTTGCCTTGTTTTTTTAAGGTTTGATGAATGAGAATTTGCTTTTGGTGTTTGCCTCAAAAGAGAAAGGCAATCCAGAGCAATCCATATGGATTGGCATGTTGTATCCTTGCACCTCCTCAATTACAAGGGGATTGCCATTGGACTGGCTTCCATGCCAGCCCTTTTAACTGAGGACCCTTTCAAGAGAGAGGTCTCTAAAAGAAGCTCCAGGCTCGCTCCTTCAGCAACACCAGAACGGAGCTGCTTTATCTCTGCCTGGCTCGGCTGCGATGCAGTTTGTTTGGGAGGGAGGTTGTGGTTCTGCTTTCCCCTGGATGGAACTCTTTCCTGTTTTTCTCCGGCACCTGAGCTTCAGACTCTGGAAAGAGGCTAGACAAAAAGAACAGGAATTTGGTCAGTTGCCCCTTTCTATAGCACAAGAGGAGTTTGCATGCAAAATCCCTTCCTTCCTTCCTTCCTTCCTTCCTTCCTTCCTTCCTTCCTTCCTTCCTTCCTTCCTTCCTTCCTTCCTTCCTTCCTTCCTTCCTTCCTTCCTCATCCATCGGAGTGTTTGTGTTTCCTGCAGGATGTACAGCAGCCCTTAGTATGGCCGGGATTTCTGCTCTTCATTCTCAGCATTTCAGTTTGGCAAAAAATAAAGACAATTCGGGATTACTTCCTAGCTGCTTTTGGGGTGGCGATATGTAGAATCTCTAGGTTGCTGTTTCTCAACCTTGGCTGTTTTCGACAGATGTGTGGACTCTCAGAATTCCCCAGCCATCGTAGAGTGACTAAGGTTAGACCGCTTTGTGTGATTGGAATGTCCTGGAGATATGGTGCCTTTGGACTGTAACACAAGTGCTCACCTGGAAGCATCCGTTAGACCTGGGGTCCCCAACCCTCAGATTGTGGACTGGCACCGGGCCTTGGCAAGCCAGAAACCGGGCTGCCAAACAAGCACAGCCTCATCCACGGGATGCAGAAAAACCCCTCTCCACGTAATCGGTCCCTGGTCCCCAAAAAGTTGGTGGCATTAGATAGTCTTTTGAAATATAGGGACACCTTTGATTTCAGTGGCATGCATTTCCCCCCCCCCCAGTTTTGCACTGTTGCAGACCTTTTGCTTCTTTTATTGTTTATTGGCTGATGTCACAAAATATGTTAGGTTGAAAAATGAGTTGGCTGGTTTGTGGCAGAGGGAGCTGTGCGAACACAGTAAACCCGGAGTCAGAGGGTAAAGACAGCCACTGGGTGTAATCTGGTAGAGCTGCTGCAAGTTTTGAGCTGAGGTGATCTCTAGTTGTTCCCCCCACCCCCCCAACATTGCTGGGTGGAGTTTGGAAGTTTTGTTGATGAAATCATCCAAAGTGAAAACTGTAGCTAATCAAACACAATTTGAAGTCAGTTTGTTTTGAATCATCCCATAGCTAAGCTGTTATCAATAAAAGTAGTATTGGCTCAGACAGTGCAACATGCTGGGGTTAATCCCCTAATAGGAAGCACAGACTTTCTTACGGCTGCAACTGCAGACTCACTGCAGCTTTTCATGCTTAGCTGTGGCTCAGGGTAACAACCACCTTATGGCCATGGTGGATGGCCTTTCTCCATGGCACACTGTATTCATTTATTGTGTAGTTTAGTTGCTTGCCCTGCAGGGGTGTCAGAAACAAATGCATTGTTAAGTCCCTTGTTTATAAAACAGAAATGCTCAGTTTAATATATGAGGGACATGTGGTTCATATTAAATAAATATCACATTATATAACATACACAGAATTGAACATATGCATGGAATGGTGCGTGTGATTACCTTGGCGATGTATATTTAAAGCTGGTACAGCACTGAAAAGGTTCATAGAAGGCAAGATAGCAAACAATTTTGTAGTAGGGTTTCAGAACCAGAAACAGTGGAGAGCATTTGAGAGAAATTGGAACAACTAATCAAGTAGGAGATCCCTTCCAACTCTGTATTTCTGATATTCTGTTCCCTATATTTCTGGCTGGGGGTGGATGTGTCCTTGCATGGTAAACCTCTGGCTTCTGCGAGTATATGTGGATCCTTTAGGAAGCTTGCAACCACGGGCAAATGTAATTATTCATGAGAGGTTTCATGCTGGTGTGGAGGGTGTTGAATCAGGATACTGCAGAGACTGCTGGTCCCTGTCATGACTGTAGGTTTTTGTAGACAAAGAGTATTATTGTTAAACTAGCTTCAGCACTTGTAACGTATATAATAAAAGGAGAGGGAGAGGACATGTTCTTTATAAAAGAGAAAGGAGTTCTCCACAGCAGACGTCAGCAAAATATAACTTGTTTCATGGCGTCCAAGGAGAGGAGAGAACTCTACACAATTTCATGGAATGTGGTCTCTTGGGGTAAGTGTAGTTATTTAAAATAAGAGGAGCAAAATGGAAATGAGCTTTTGAGATGGCTTCAGATGCGGAAATTGTACACTTGCCTTTCATGTAGGCATAGGAATAGTGGGAATCTAACTGGCAAGTTTTCTAGTTGACGCTGTTCTCTTTTAGCCTGCCTCACAACTACGCTCTCTCTTGCTAACGGGTTGGTTAAATGAAGCTACCTTTTAGTGATAAATTTTAACTTTGGGGGGCATGAGTAGAATGATTAGAACAGTGTTTCTCAACCCCGGGGAAAACCAGGTCTTCGAGGGGTTTGTGGTAGGGTCAACAGGATTGAGTCTGTCTGAATCTTGGTGGGTGTATTTCCTGGGTCCCTCCAAAATGACAGTGTTTCACAGAAACGATCCAAAACATGCCCACCATACCAGATCTGGTATTTGGGTTCTTTTCAAAAGGCAACTGTGTTTGCTAAACATTAGATGGACAGTGTTTAATGTTTATTTGTTATGTATATGTAGGGGTGTGGGTCTATACATATGTTGTATATAGTATGTTAGGTGTGTATCACGTATGTGTTCACTTTGAGAGCGGGCAACTAAATTTCATTTTTGATGTGTGCCGTCGTGGCCACAGTTTTTTTTTAATTTTAAAAATTGACAGTGAAGGCTATCTCTGTCTTATCTTTATCTCTGGGTCTACCCCTTCCCCAGTGCTTGTTTTGTAATATTTTGATACACAGAGTTCCAATTTTAAATTGCCAGGAAGTTACTGGAATTCTAGAACAATTATTTCAGAATTCAGAACTTGCTAAGAGCAGGCTCCAGGACACCAAACTGCAAAAGGTAGTGTAGAAATGATAAATAGTAATATTGATCTTTCTGTATGTCCCTTAGGACAGTATTATCAGGCCTTCCAGCTATTAAAAGAAATAAACCTCTCTCCATATAGAGATGGTAAATCTGCCATCAGAAGGGGAGTCTCCCATTTTCTAGCTCTCCTTGTTGAGGCCAACAGCCTTATAGGAGACGAAGGGAACACAATTTCAAGGAAAGTCTGATTCAAAGTTTACCAAACCGACTAGCTCTGATAGGGGTGAATGTTGGTTTGGTTGGCCAATCAAGAAAATAATTTTCACGGGGCTTTGAGCTGCAGATCCAGGAAGACCCCACATTCTGAGGAGGTCCCTCTGTAGACTTCCCTAACCAGGTGCTTCCTAGACCCCTAGCTGGGACAAGATTCCTACAGGGGTTTGTAAGGTTAAAATATTAATTTGTTCTCCGCCTCTCTTAAAATTAGCAAAAAGGACACGGATACAAGTCTTCTTTCTTGGAAAATTAGAAGATTCTTCAGTGAGATTTGTACTAGCAGATAATCAGTCCCCAAACAGCAGGATTGATCCTGACCTGTTACTTTCCACATTGGAGGTGGGGGTGTGTGCCCTATGGACAGCTGACTACCTGGTTTGTTTGGGCTGTCGAAAACCATCAAATACTTGCAGTTTTGCTCACTGGATACTCAGCTTTAGCACGGTTGTATAAAAGCTTTGCATTGGCAAAAAATTATACAGGTAGCTCTTGACTTAAAAGAATTTGTTTAGTGACTGTTCGGAGTTACAACGGGGCAATGAAAACAGTGACTTACGAACGTTTTTCACACTTACAGCCATTGCGGCCTCCCCACGTTCACATGTTCAGAATTCAGATGTTTGGCAACTAGCGCTTATTTATGACGGTTGCAGTGTCCTGAGGTCACGTGATCCGCTTTTGTGACCTGACAAGGAAAGTCAGTGGAGAAGCCACTTAACAGCCGTGTTACTAACCTAACAACTACAGCGATTCACTTAACAATTGTGTCAAGAAAGGCCATAAAACGGGGCAAAACTCACTTGACAGCCGACTTGCTTAGCATTTGGGCTCAATTGTGGTCGTACGTTGAGGAGTACCTGTACCATTGAGGTTGCTGGCTTTCCGACAGATCTGGGATGTGGAATTAAGCAGTTCAATTCTATTTATTTTATTTTAATTCCATTTATATCCCGCCTTTCTCCGAAGACTCAGGGCGGCTTACAAGCTTAGCAGTAGCCTTCATTCTATGTATATGCCTGCTTATTAGGGCTTTCGCCCCCCCCCCCACAAGCGGCATTATTACAAAGTCAGCTTAATTGCCCCCAACAATCTGGGTCCTCATTTTACCGACCTCGGAAGGATGGAAGGCTGAGTCAACCTTGAGCCTGGTGGGATGCGAACCTGCACTAATTGCAGGCAGCTGGTGTTACTTAAGGAGGCATTAGCCCACTGCTCCACCAAGGCTCTTTCTGGCAAGAAGGCTTCCGCATCCTACGGACAGGAGCCGAGGCCTTTTATGGAACAGGTCTGTCCAGCCCAAGCGCAGCGAGAGAGACGCCTGTGGAAAGCTCGAAAGGGCAGTTTCAAGTCAGTGGCCCTTCTCCCTGTTGTCTTCTGAGGTTGTTTTTCAGAAGTAGGTTGTGTGTGCCGCTCAGCAGCAGTCAGAACGAATAACCTTTCACAGACTCGTCCTTGGTGAATTTGTTTACAAAGCCACCCCCCCTCCCCAATTCCTTTCAAAGCTGTCTGAATTAGTGGCCATCGCCATATCTTGTGCTAGTGGTTTCCATAAGTTAATTACATCCTTTGCGAAGAAGCTCTGTCTTTTGGTCTGTCATGACTGTGTCCTGCTCAATCTCTGAACAAATAGCTCCTGTTTCAGGGCAGACAGGGAAGACCAAGAAAGAAGTTGGCAAACTGACAAACGTGTTGCATTCATGGAGGAGGGTGGGTAGATGGGGTGGGGGCAAAGTACAAGTAGCCCTCGACTTACAACAGTCCATTTAGTGACCATTCAAAGTTGCAACAGCACTGTGTGACTGTTTTTCGCAGTTATGACCATTGAGCATCCCCCTGGTCACGTGATCGAAATTCAGACGCTTGGCAATTGACTCGTATTTATGACCATTGCAGTGTCCCAGAATCACGTGAAGACCTTTTGAGTAAATGGGAAAGCCAGATTCATTTAGCAACAGTATTACTAACTTAACAACTGCAGTGATTCACTAAGCGACTGTGGCAATAATATGGGGCAAAATTCACTTAACAACTGATTTGCTTAGCAACAGAAAATGTGGGCTTTATTGAGGCCGTAAGTCAAGGACTACCTGTACCGTATGTCTCTCTTTTTTTCCCCCCATCAGTTGGGGCTTTGCAAAACTCAGGGATGCTGGGAAATTTTTTGCTGCACTCGAGATACAGACATCAGTGGAGCTTTATTGCCAAAATGTCAATGCAGATTCTCAATCATCCTGTTCATAGTTGTCGGAAAGGTGTTTTTCCAAAAGGCAGCTGGACTTCCTTTGTTTTTTTCCTTGAAAACATTTCTCTTCCAAGAAATGTCTTTAGTTCTGAACTGAACTGAAGAGGCTTCTTGGATGAGAAGCAAAACATTTCCAAAGAAAAAAAAACCAAGAAAGTCCAGTTGCCTTTGGAAAAAAGCACTTTTGGGATTTGTTGGCTAAAGTTCAGCAAATGGGATGCTCTGAAGTAAAGGTTTTGCTTTTCAGTGAAAGGGCGTGGGTGGTAATACCGTTTGAGATTGTAATGCTTTGGATAGGATCTTGAGCCAAGAATAAGATTTTGCATTGACGGTAACTTTTGTTGGGCCACCCATGACTGTGGAAGTGGGAGAGCTTCCACTTCCACAGAGATCTTGAGAAAGGAATCCTTCGTGCCAGAGTTGAACCAGGTAGTCCTTGACTTTCAGCCACAACTGAGCCCCAAATTTCGATTGCTGAACAATACAATTGTTAAGTGGGCTTTGCCCCATTCTATGACCTTTTCCCCCTCACAGTTGTTAAGTGAATCACTGGAGCTGTTAAATTAATAACACGGTTGTTAACCGTGGCTTCCCCATCGACTTTGTTTGTTGGAAAGTTGCAAAAGGCAATCACGTGATCCTGGGACACTGCAACTGGCATAAATACATGCCAGTTGCCAAGTCTCCGAATTTTGATCACATGACCATGGGGATGCTGCAACGGTCGTCAGTGCGGAAAAACAGTCATAAATCACTTTTTTCAGTGCCGTTGTAACTTCAAACGACCACTAAACGAACAGTTGTAAGTTGAGGATTATGTGTACTTGATTAAGAGCCTTTTGCACAGGGCAGAGTATCAAAGAAGGCACTGGGCCCACAAGGGGCACAAATTAATTTGAATTGTGGGACCGGACAGGCATTAACAATCTGATAGATTCAGTCAGCCTGCTACCCCAAGATTCAGATGTTGCAAGCTCTCAACCTTCTGTGCAGGTGCAACATAGCATTTTCTTTTTATTTTTTGAAATGTCAGCTGTCCATGTTTCCAGAAGGGTGCATGTACATGTTTTAAATAAATCAAGATATAAAAAAGGAATGTGGATGGCTGCTCTGGTGATTTAAGGTTCAACCTCCAATTGAATCAGTTGGGAGTAAAACTTGAGGGTGCAAAGCCTGAGCTGTTCCGATGAGAACTGCAGATTTCTAGGTGCTCTAATGGGAGAAATAATGCCTTATTAGACCAGTGAGTAGATAGGAGGTTAGGCTATCTTGGCAACGATAACCATCCTTTCTGATCAATAATACATAATAAACACCACGTCATTAAATAATTCATTCGCAGCAAATAATTTCTGTGCCCTGAGGAGAAGAAGAAAAGCCATCTCTTTAATGCCCCGCTGGGCCAGCCTTGTGGTTTGCAGTGATTAATTAGTTTTATTTCATAATTAGGCTTTATTCTACTGCCCTGATAGAAAATTCCCTTGCAGAAAACCTAGCTTGAAACCCATGGGGGTTTAATAAGAAAGAAAATATATCAGTGCTTACCAAATTGGACCTGATGTTTAATTTAATTTCCTTCCTTCCTTCCTTCCTTCCTTCCTTCCTTCCTTCCTTCCTTCCTTCCTTCCTTCCTTCCTTCCTCCCTCCCTCCCTCCCTCCCTCCCTCCCTCCTTCTCCTTCCTCCCTCCTTCTCCTTCCTCCCTCCCTCCCTTTCCTTCCTTCTCCCCTTCCTTCCTTCCTTCCTTCCTTCCTTCCTTCCTTCCTTCCCTCCCTCCCTCCCTCCCTCCCTCCCTCCCATCCGTCTATCCATCCCTTCATTGTAAATAATCTTCTCTCATCCACACACAGCACTGTAAAATCTATTTTACAGCCAACTTTGTTGCTACAGTTTGTGTGCGCATGTATGTATTTGTTTTGTCTGGAATTTTTATAAAGGGGGAGCAGGGAGGTGTGGCAAATTATACCATGATCATGAAGGTCCCTGGATTGCAGGAGGCCTGGATTTGCGTACTTTGGTCTTATCCCAAGTGCACAATTGCAAAGTCCTGATTTGCAGCTTCCCGCTATCTATGCCTCCCCTCCCATTGTCCTTTCCTAGAATAAAGCATTGGGCTATAACCGAGTCTGCTAACTAGATTTCTGGAGCAGATTTTCACAGATTCAGCAATTCCTGACTGAGGATGTTGGGCTGTGCAGTTGTTCAGTTTCCCATCCACATTTATTCTGGACCAGCAGTTTGAAAGCAAGGGAAGAGAGAAGAAGCTAAGGTTATACTGCAGATTTTTATTTCTTTTTTTCTTTACGGATGTGTGCGTATCCTGCCTGGGTATACAGTAGAACAGTTTCTCTTCCTTTGACCCTTGTTTGGTCTCTTGTTAGTTTCAGAATGAGTAGCGTTCCTCCTTCTGCCGAAAAATACATTGGCAAATAGCTGCCACCATACACAATGAGATACTATGCACATCAGTAGCATCCCTGAGTTGCAGGCGTTTAAGTTTGCAAACATTAACAGAGGTGTACATTTGAGCACAGCGCCCAGCAAGTGCACACTTTCCTTGCTTCCTGACTGCTGGCAGATATTTCTGGACAAGCTGCACCTACAACCCAATGTGCTGTTATTTTGCTCAAAACCCTTGGGAGTACATGTGAATGTAAAATACATTTCAAATGTGCAGGCACCGCTGCTTTTAAAATAAGACACCATACTGGAAGGTATATTTGCAGACATGAAGGTTATTTTACCCAGCAACAAAACACTCTTAACTGTTCTTGAAAATGAGACACCCAGGCATGCTTTTGTAGGACTCTGCAATCTTCCTATATCAGGCTAAATCTTCATTTTATTCACCATCCTCTTTCCAAAAATGACCCATGAGAACGCCTTGAGAAGCCCACAAGCCAGATTTCAAGGAGTCTTCTCCTTGGGTCCTCGGCACATGAGTAGATCTTGGCCTAATCTGGGGTTTTTCCTCTATCGCTACAATTTGACTTCAGTGCATTTGACAATGCAAATTCTGTTTGCAGTCAAAAGGCAACTGAACTTTTTTTTCCCCCCTTGAAGACGTTCCGCTTCTCATCCAAGAACCTGAGGAAGCTTCTAGGGTGAGAAGCAAAACGTCTTCAAGGAAAAAGCAAGCCCAATTGCCTTTTGAAAAAAAGCACTTTTGGGGCAACCATAACCTGGGTGACTGAGAATCTCCATGGATATTGACCTCTTTTGCTTTCTCTTTTTTAATTTGGTTCCTTAAAACTGGAAGATAATTTATGTGTTCCTTTATTCTGACTGTGGAAGGGTAGTTGAAAGGGAAAAAAAAAAGAGGCAACTTGTATATTTTCTTTTCTGGAGAACAGGCATGACAGGTTTCAATAAGCTCACCTCAAACCTGCCTGTCCAGTGACTATGATGAGATACGCTGCCTCTTTGACCGTTTTCAATCCTGAAAAAAAGCAATAATTATTGATGTCTCCAGCCCCAGGGAAACAAATTAAAAACCACTGGAGCAGAATCATTAACATAAATACTGTTACTTACTCCGAATGCATCAAGAGATGTAATTCTCTTTTACTGCATGTTTTATAGCATGGATGAATTTCCTACCTTGCTCTATGGGTGCCGGTTTGTCTGCATCTTCTCAGATGTATGACTTTGGAGATATGTGCTATATTGTTCCGTTTTTTGCTGGTTTGTCCCAGACATGATTCTGTTGTGTTCCCCCCCCCCTCTTTCTCTCTTGCTCATTTTTAGTCCTTGGCATATTTTGTGGCCGATGGAAATATTAAGTTCCTCTCACCAATCATGTCTCTTAGCCATTATTCCTTGCCTGCCCTTGTGACCTTTACCACAATGGTTTCGAATTCATATTTATGGGGTCATAAAAGGTGAGGGTGGGGGAGGAGTGGCAACACAATGGGATCCAGGGCAAACATGACCCCCACCGTACCCTATACATTGCCAGCCATATGGACACTCCAACCAATACTTGCAATATATTCTCCGTCCAATCCAGGAATATGCAATTGCGGGTCATCTTTATAGACTCGATTGTGCCTGGAAGAACACAAAGCACCCAATTAATTAAACCCCATCAAATGGCACTGATGCTGTCCCTGCTCTATCTTATCCATGCATGCTGCTCATGAAAGAAAAAGGGGAGGGGGGGGTGAAAACCGGCTCGGAGTTGAAAGAGAGGGTTTGCTACGGTAGGTGTAAAAAAATGGTAGTTGCGGCTGAATGCGGTTGATCTAGTGGCGAGGCCTAGAGGGAGGTTGAAAAAGTCAGGATGACGGCCACAGTCACGTGATCAGAGCCCCTCCCCTTTTTTTTGCACACACCGTGACTTCACAATCCTTGAATCTCATGAAATAATTTGTGACAGAATGACCTACTGGTTGAGGTTTCTGCAGTCTGTATCTTGCTCAGATTTGGCAGAGAAAAAGGGAGAATCAGCCTCTTATTTTTAGAGGCGTCAATATTACTGAATGGGTTTGAAGTTTTGTATGGCTTCTTTAAGCCCCCCACCCACACACACACACTTAACATGATGCCTTATTCTTTATATTCGTTGCTTGAGTGGGCTGGATGTTTATGAGTCCCCTTTACAAGTAGCCTCAACTTGCAAACACAATTGGGACCAGAATTCTGGTTGCTAAGTAAGACGGTTGTAAAGTAAATTACTCTCGATTTTGCAATCTTTTTTGCCACGGTTCTTAAATGAAACACTGCAGTTCTTAAGGGAGTCACATGGTCGTTAAGCAAATCTGGCTTCCTCCGTGGACTTTGCTTGTCAGAAGCCAGCTAAGAAGGTCGTAAAGGGCAATCACATGATCCTGGGAGGCCGCACTGATGATGTTACCTAGTTTGGTCGTGAAACATCTGCAAGAAAACCACCAAGCTCAGAAAGCATACATCTAGCACAGATGTGGACTCAAACTTGAAAATTTGTTCTAAAAGCAAATGCGTTCAGAAGGCAGGATTGCTACCTGTGAGATTAGCTTTCAGTGCTGGTAGTGATACCTCAGCAGCCCAGATTTAAGTTACAACTTTAAACTTTAAGTATAAATCAGATCACAGTCCCTAAACTTTCCTTTAGTGCCTTGTAATCCTCACCTATCTTGATCTCTTTCTAATGTTCTTAAGTCACTTTATATTGAACAGAGTAAGAAAGTGCTGACTCAGAAAGCTGGATCCATGCCGCCATCTTTGCTGTCCTATATTTCCTTGGTTGTAGCTCTACGACAGCGTTTCTCAACTTTGGCAATTTTAAGGCGTCTGGAGTTGAAGCCCGCACACCATAAACACCGCTCTGTGGGAATGAAAACTATTTCCAAAACAAAATCTGGCATTAGGGCTTCGTTCTGGTGGAGACTTAACCTCTGTGGGGCTAAAACTGTGAATTCTCCAGACCAAACTGATGCCTGATCAATTGATGGTTCCCCCAGATCCTCTTTTGTAGACGTGGCGGACTGCGAAAAGACTCAAAATGCCAGGTTGCATTAAAAAAGATCAACAGATGTTTCTAGATCTCCAGGATTCCAGCTCCTTTTCAGGTAGGAATGGCCAGTGGTTGAAAAACAATCATTTGGACTGCCTAGCTGGGATAGAAAATAGTGTTGCAGTTGTGAACCTTTTTAAAACAAGGATGATTAGAGGTGGGCTATTAAGACTCCCGTGTAACGCCTCTTCTCCGCGAGTTGCATTGGCTTCCAGTTGCCCTCCGGGTGAGATTCAAGGTGCTGGTGATGACCTATAAAGCCCTACATGGCATGGGCCCGGATTACCTTAGGGAGCACCTGCTGCCAGCATCAACTTCCCATCGTCCTGTGCGCTTCCATAGAGAGGCCTTCCTTAGGGTGCCGCTGGTTAGGGAGTGCCGGTGGGTGATCCCCAGAGGGAGGGCATTCTCTGTGGGCACGCCTGCCCTTTGGAATGATTTACCTGTGGAACTCCGCACCGCCCCCGATCTGCGTTCATTTCGCCGGGACCTGAAAACCTGGCTTTTCGATCTATCAGGCCTGGACTGAAGGGGTTTTAGCTTTTTTTAAATATTGTTTTAATTGTTGGGCTTAATTAATTTAATTTATTTTAATTTTATATTATCTTTTATATTGTATTTTATGCTGCCCTGTAAACCACCCTGAGTCCTTCGGGAATAGGGCGGTATAGAAATCTAATTAAATAAATAAATAAATAAATAATAAGACAAACCAGTTTACCGGGGGTCTCCAGTTTGGGGGCCTTTGGCCCTGAAGAACCAACTGGCAATGAGCAAGTGTTCCCTATTTTTCATAGACTGCACGTGGGTCTTTTCCTATACCTGCTAACCCACAGCCCATGTATTTCCCATTGCCCTGTTCCTGTCGATAAGTTAATTGTCCAGGGTCAAGGTTATTGACAGCCTGATTAGTGCCCCTGTCAACTCTCTACTACGCTAATCTAGGCGACCACAGCCTAGAAACACCAGCACATTGATTGGGGGGGGGATTCCCAGTGACCCCCGCACTGACACATTGATCTGGCTCCGGGGAACGGGCGCTCCGTCAATACCTCGCGGCAAGCCTTCCTGTCCGAACCATTTCTAGTCAACCCCATACTTAGAAGTCAGTCTGGGAGGAGTCAAAGCTTGCCTCTGTAGCCAAAGGATTTTCTTTTATATATCCAAAATATCCAGTGCATCATCCCTTGCTCTAGCCACTAGGCCACAGTTGCCTCCTCCAAAAGGGCCGGAAGAGCAGCGTCTGATCCACCTGCAACCTCAGTTTGAGACCCAGTTTTGAAATGGGCCACTCTGGAGCTGCATTGCCTGTATGATGATGATGATAATAACAACAACAGAAACAATAATGGTGGAAGGGACCTTGGAGGTCATCTATTCTAGTCCAGCCCCCTGCTCAACTTAAAGTCGACGAGCTTAAGCTGAGCCTCCTCGATCTCCTTCCCAAATAAGGCCCCGGATAATATAACAGAATAACAGAGTTTGGAAGGGGCCTTGGAGGTCTTCTAGTCCAACCCCCTGCTCAAGCAGGAAGCCCTATGCCATTTCAGACAAATAGTTGTCCAATCTCTTCTTAAAAACCTCCAGTGATGGAGCACCCACGACTTCTGGAGGCAAGTCCTTCCACTGATTAATTATTCTGTCAGGTAATTCCTCCTTAGTTCTAGGATGCTTTTCTTCTTGATTAGTTTCCATCTTTTGCTTCTTGACCTGCCTTCTCTTTGGAGAATAGATTGACCCCCTCTTCTTTGTGCAGCCCCTTAAGACATTGGAACACTGCTATCATGTCCCCCTTAATCCTTTTCATTAAACTAGACATGCCCAATTCCAGCAATTGTTCCTCCTATGTCCTAGCCTCCAGTCCCCAATCATCCCCATTGCTCTTCTCTGCACTCTTTCTCAACATCTTTATTATACTGTGGCGATCAAAACTGAATGCAATATTCCAAGTGTGATGTTACCAAGGCATTATAAAGGAGTACTAACACTTCACATGATCTTGATTCTGTCTCTCTGTTAATGCAGCCCAGAATTGCATTGGCTTTTTGGCAGCTGCTGGCTCATATTTAAATGATTGTCCACTAGGAGTCCCAAGATCCCTCTCATAGTTATTACTGTGGAGCCAGGTACCACCTATTCTGTATTTGTGCATTTGGTTTTTCTTGCCTAAACGTAAAACCCTCCATTGAATTTCATTTTGTTAGATAGGGCCCAGTTTATATGGTCTTGGAGACCTCAAACCCTTTCTTTGCAGCGCCCCCCCCCCTCCGCAGGCTGCCTCCGATTGCTCCGACTGAAAATGGGTGGCATCACTGGTCACCATTTTAAGGCAGGGCAAACCAACATCTGCCTTACGAGAGCTTAAGGTGCTTCAAAACCTGAAGAAATACTTCAGAAACATTTCCTCCAAACCTAGGTCAAATGCCATTTGCATCATGGCTCCTCCTGCTGTGTCCCCCTCCCGGATTTTAAGCATGATGTTCAGCCATCAAAAGCTTAGCCACCCTGATTGAAGGGGGCGTCCTGATGTGTCTCTCTTTTGAGGGGACCGCATCTCTAATACTTAAACCTTAGGCCTCTTCCACTTGTTTCGGCATCTCCTACCTGGTCCTTAGCAACTTTAAACTTTCAAGTCATGCTGGCTGGGGAATTCTGGGAGTTGACGTCCGCAAGTCTTAAAGCTGCCAAGGTTGGAGACCCCTGCTTTATGAGACTTTGAGCTGCATTAAGACCGGGGAAAACCCTCCCCTCAGTTCCACTTCCCAGGGCTCAACTGTAACCGCTGGCTCCCCTCAACATTTCAATATCCTCCTGTTTTCCTGAAGTGGCTCTCAACTCTGCTTCTCCTTCAATCCCAGCTGCTCCTGAGCATGAATACTAAGAAGGCACCGGGGCATCTGTTGCTTCAGCAAATGCGTTCTGCCATCCGTTTGTTTCAAAATGCTGTCCTAAGCGACGGCCCCGGCGTCCAGCTTTTCCCAAAGTCAGCCCTTCTCCCCCATTGAATTCCCAGGGCCCTTTAGCTGGAGAACAGAGTCAAGCATCCCTTTTGCAAAATGGTTTTTTTTTCCCCTGCCCAGGAAGCCAAGCTTCTGATTGACCCAGAAGGCTAGATTTTATTCCGTGGTGGCCCCAGAAGGGCGCTCAGAAAAAGACGGATCTTAATAACTCTGCAAAGGAAGACAGAGAAAAACCTGCATAGCCTTCTCTCCAAGGAGGTCGAAGATGTAGGATTTTCTTCCTCTGTCCCCAAATACAGGCTTCCTCCAGCTTTCAAGTTCTCTAGTGCAAGTCTGGGGTTCCCCTTATCCCTCCCCCACCCCCACCCCCTGCCATCACTTACACAAATATTGACGCTAATGGCTGTGTAACAGGATGTAGAACATCCCAGCCTTCTAATTGTTGTGACTGGGGATCGGCAGGCCGATTAAACGGCATTGATTTTCTCATACTAACCGCATTGATTTTTAAATTTCCTATTGATTCCTGCCCTAAATCTCTTTAAGCAAAGACTTCACTCCGCAGATGACATCGGCTGATTAGCAGGAACAACTGTGGGTGTGCGCCATCGCCAGGGGTGGGATGGGGGGGTGGGGGCAAGGGGCAGGGGTGGGTGGGATAGGTCGATTCCGGGGGGAGGGGCGGCTGAGAATCAGGAGTGCGGAAAGATGAGTGGGCAGAAAAGGGGTTACAGGTGGAAAGGAAAGATTTTGGCATAAGTCATCGAAGCCAAAAGGCAAGGTGTAGTTTGGAATAATGGATGTGAGGGGTGGGGGGGTGGGGAGTCACAAGTGCGCTTGTGAATTCTTCTGCTGGACCATGGCGAAAACGAGAACCACTTTTATTCACACACAACAGAGGCCCCTCTCTTCCTTTTTTCACAGGCGTACTTTGAAATATTTGCTGTAGGGACTGCCAAAAAAGAAAAAAAGAGAGAAAAAAAGATAGAGGAAGATATATTTCTCCTTATCCTTTCCCAAGACTGGTCTTGAAAAATTTCCTTGACTTTTTAGGGTTGAAATATTTATTTCTGAGAATAGTCCTGACTTAAAAAAAAAGCCCTTTGGTACCCATTTTTTGTGATACCGGGCATGTTTAGCTATGTATGGCTATATCTATATCGGCATGCATACAGGTAGTCCTCAACTTACAACAGTTCGTTTAGCGACCGTTCAAAATTACAACGGCGCTGATAAAAGGGACTTACGACCGTTTTTCACACGTACGAACGTGACAGCCATCCCAATGGTCACGTGATCAAAATTCAGATGCTTGGCAGCTGACTCATATTTATGACATTTGCAGTGTCCCGGGGTTATGTGATTCCCCTTTGGGAACCCTCTGACAAGCAAAGTCAACGGGTAAGCCAGTGTCGCTTATTAACCGTGTCGCTAACTTGAACAACCGCAGGGACACACTTAACAAACTGTGGCAAGAAAGGGCGTATAGTGAGGCCAAACTCACTGAACAAATACCTCAGTTAGGAATGTTGGTCTCAGTTGTGGTCCTAAGTCGAGGACTGCCTGTAGTTGCTGCAGCGCATGCACAGAAGTTGCACTTTGGAGTGCCTCTTTTTCAGTGGGCACCAGTGTGTCATCGCCAGCAGCTTTCTTACCCACAACGTGCTCATTTTCCTAACACAGAGTTTTGTCTCTTCAGGTTCTGGACTGGACTGGAGTGAATGTACTACAGCTGCTACTTCTGCCTCAAAGGTCAGTGATTCTCCAAAGTCTGTTTCTGGGGCCAGTGGGGAATCCACTGAGTTACCCTCCTAAAGGGAAAAAATAGAGGAAACATCTGCTGTAAAAAAACAAAAAACCCACACACATTTTTATCACACTTCTCTTACAGATAGACATATGCGGAAACCTAATACAGGTAGTCCTCGACTTACATCAGTCCATTTGGCGTCCGCTCAAAGTTACAACGGCTCTGAAAAAAAGGGACTTAATGACTGTTCATCACATGACCGTTGCCGCATAACCAATGCTAAGCACATTGATTGGTGCTTTAAATTGTAAGCCGCCCTGAGTCTTCGGAGAAGGGCGGAATATAAATGGGATTTTTAAAAAAAAGACACCTGGCAATGGGTTCGTATGTAGGAGGGTTGCAGCATCCCGGGGTCACGTGATCCCCCTTTGCGACTTTCTGACAAGTAAAGTCGATGGGGGAAAGCCAGGTTCACTTAACAACCGTGTCACTAACTTAACAGCTGCAGTGATTCACTTAACAACTGTGGCAAGAAAGGTCGTAAAATGGGGCAAAATTCGCTTAACAAATGTCTCATTTAGCAATAAAATTTTTTGACTCAATTGCGGTCGTAAGCCGAGGACTACCTGTAATGGCTTTCCTGGGAAATTGCTGGATGGAAATAACTTGGGGTTGAGAAACATCTATGGAGAGAAGTGTTTCTCTCCAATGATGCCCTCTAGATATCTTTGGGCTAAAACTAGATTTTTCTCACAGGGTATGGTCAACATAATATCTATCCGCGATGCACATGAAAACAGATAAAAGTTTTGATTCCAGTGTGGCAGCTGCCCTTTTTGACTTTTTTGATTGCACCTGCAGTTGCACACCTCTGGCTATAAGTCTCACCCTTCTCCATCAGCACGGCCATTATATTTGCTTGAGGGTGTTGATCCCCGTAATCAAATCGATTTAGACAGCTTCAGGTTGGAGAAAAATGACCTAGGAGTTTATGGAATAATATATAATCCTTTTTCGACCTACTCTGTCACTCCATGCTGTTCCCTGAGTCAGATGCCCTCATCCCAGCTCCAAGTACATCAGGTAGTCCTCACCTTACAACCATTCGTATAGCAACTCTTTGAAGCCACGACGACACTGAAAAAAGTGACTTATGACAGGACTTTGCACTTAGGATCCTTGCAGCATCCCCACCATTACGTGATTAAAGTTTGGTCGCTTGGCAACCAGCAATGCATTCATGAGGGTTGCCGTGTCCCAGGGGCATGCCATCGCCATTTGCAATCTTCTTTAGCTGGCTTCCAACGAGCGAAGTCAATAGGGGAAGCTAGATTCGCTTAAAGACCACGATTCACTTAGCAACTGCAGTGATTTGCTTAATAGCCGTGGCCAAAAAAAAAAGATTGTAAAATCAGCTAGGACTCACTTAACAACCGGTTTAATGAGCATCAGAAATCCTGGTCCCAATTGTTGTCATAACTCGAGGACTACCAAGAGAGGCTCTCGTAGTATAAAGGGGAAGTCAATTTGGGCCAGAGAAGTGGCAGGCAGTGAAGAATTTAGATATCCTTCCAACTTTTTCCCTGAAAAAATTAGACTGCTCATGCTGGTGGGGGAATTCTGGGAGTTGAAGTCCACATATCTTAAATTTGCCGAGGTTGAAAACACTGTCCCAGAGGAATAAACCTTAACATGATCGTGAGGAAAGGCCCTGAGCCTCCTTTCAGTTCACTCTGGCCTGTGTTCTCCTACCTCACCTTTCAAGTTTTCTTATTATCCCCTCCTTGTCATCCGTAGCACTAGCTGATGCCCTTCTAGAAGCACTCTTAAGCCTGGGGTGCACCAATGACCCTTTACCATCCTTCGTATGGGTGCTATACGTATGATTTTTGCGTGCTGCAGACACAAAATAAAGACGTAATATTCAGTAGTCCCGTCAAAGCAGCACTCCCGAGATGTTAATCGAGCAGGAGTCTTTAAACCTGGCAACTTTAAAGACTCGTGGACTTCAACTCCCAGAATTCCCCAATCAGCATGGCTGGCTGGGGAATTCTGGGAGTTGAAGTCCACAAGTCTTAACAGTTGCCAAATTTGGAGGAACACCTCCCCCCCCGTTATATGGAGGAAGCCCTAATGGTTAAACTGCATAAAACTAAAGACTAGACAAGTTCAACATGTATTGGGGAAATGTTGTGTGAGGGAAATATTAAAAAAGAAAAAAAAACACAATGCCAGCTGAAAAGATAGAAGACATTCTTAATGTAATAAAAATGCAAGGACTTTGGAGAGATAGCCCCTGGAAAACTGGACTTCCAGAATTCTTTTTCATGTCTGCTACAGCTTCTCTACATACACTTTCTGCTGGCAGCTCCAAAGAGTAAATATGTCCCGGAGCTCAAAATCAGCCTTGTATAACCTGGTAGTGCCCTCCAGATCTGCTGGGTTACAACTCCCCATTGTCCCTTAACATGCTTAATGTGTCCAGAAAGCAACAGGTTGAGGAAGGTTGAACTCAAGCGGATCTCCTGCGGAAATTTTCTTCTGAGGACAGCTGCCCATAGTGAGGAAGGCTGTTTAATCCTTTCTTCCTTCCCTAATCCATAACTGCTGTTAGCTATATGGAGGAAAATATATAGGCGCAACCCAGATGAATGTTTTCTCCTTGGCAGCTAACAGCAGCTGCTATCTCGATATGTGATTTGCGGTCTGGAATCAGCATTATCAGGGCGGTTAAGTCTGCTGCCCAAGCCTCAGTTCTAGTAAATCTACCTGTGGCTCCTAGTGGGAAAAACAAAAAGAAAAAGAAAAAAGAGACGTGAAAGATGTTGGGAGTAGTATTAACAGAACTCTGAGGTCATATCTCGATTGATTGTAAGCAAGAACCGTCGTCGCTATGAGAGAGACAGAGAGAGAGAGAGAGAGAGAGAAGGAAGGAGAAAGAGAGGGAGAGAGAGAGGGGAAGAGGGAGAGAGAGAAGGAGAAAGAGAGGGAGGGAGGGAGAAAGAGAGAGAGGCTTTTTCTTTCAGTGGGTGATGACTTTGGTTACCTTACAAGGTGGCTTGAGCATCAGGGACGAATCCTTACATTTTAGAGCATGTGTTCCGGAAAGCATATATTACCAGTCTAGACAAAAGCCACTGTGACTCTTCACAGATTGACTGCACTCCAGAAATTCTCTTTTGCCCTTGCTTCAGAACCACCCTACAATTCCCAAGCCAGAAATAGTGAACAAGAAACCACGAAAGTAGTGTAGTGGGTTAAGTTTTGGACTAGCCATGAGGGCACCTAGGTCTTGGCCCACCCTGTTATGGAGACCTTCTTCTTTCAGCCAATTCTTGGAATGGATGTGGAGGGAAAACCTGGAGGAGACAGTGCTGTTATCATCGCCTTGAACTCCAGGCGGCAGTTTAAAATAGGAATTTTAACAAATAAATGCATGGAAGGGAGCTGGGAGATTGGAGAAACGTGGTAGCTTTGACTGGCAGGTTAGGACCTGCTTCAACAATAGACTCTTATGTGGTTAGTTAGATTTATAGGCAACCCCGATGGACGATAAAAGAAAGCTTGGGTGTTTGGTTTCGCAACACTTAAATCCTTGATGCTAGTGTTTCTCTGTGGATGCTTAAAGAAAGGATGGGGTCTGTAAATCAGGTATTACCATAGTTAATCTTCTCAAGATTAGTTTAACGTGTGAAGAAGCTACGGTGCTAAATAATGCGATTGAGAGACGCATGAAGGAGCTAGGAATTCCAGCTGCGTCTGGATGGTGTCCTTGCAGAAGGAAGGCTGAAGAGTCAAAACTCTTTCAAGACTGAGCAGAAACTTGATGGGACCGGTTGTGATACAGCTTGCTGGGATTTTTGTTGGGTGTACACTTTCTTCCATTGTTGCTTGATGGCCAGAGATGATTAAAAAAGTGCTATATAAATAACCCCATCGTCTCATGACCACCATCCAATTATTTTGCTCAGGTTTGTAAATGTTGCTTGTAATTCAAATTGAAGAGCAAGGATTGAGAACAGAACTTCATCTATCCAACCTTTACAATACAGTTTCTTTGAAGTGGCAAGGAATATGGCCTTGGCCTCCTTTATTGGCTTCTAATCCAGAGTCAGAATAATTGGATAAAATAATATTTATGCATCCGATTCCTACAGAGCATCTGTTTCATTTAGTGGGGCCCCTGATTCCCTGGCTTTTTCCAAATAAAACCATTACCCTGTTCCACGTTTAAAAATCCAGAATTGCCTTTATTGAGTATTTTGCATGCACGAAGCAACAGACCATACAGTTTTCGGAAAGTGACATAGATTACCGAGTGGGGTTTCCCTGCACACCAACCCCCCTGCCCAGTTTTATTGGCCTCTTGAGGAAAAGGTGTGAAGATTTAGGATGATGTCTTTGCTAAAAGTAGAAAGGATTGCCCCCAAAGCCTGCTGCCGACATCAATACCCATGACAGGAATAAAGTAATGCAAAACTCAGAGACCCTGCCACATGTTGAAGGTTTAGCCCAGATGTTTCACTTCTGTTATACAGGCAGTGCTTCCTTTGGCACCTTCACTCTTGTTCCTTTTGCAGCAATTGCTGTTTTTTTTAAAAAAATATCCCCTTTTTTAGATAAGAAAAGTGAACTAAGGATAGAAAGCTTTTTAAATACCTCCCCACTTGCACCCTAAAAAGGGGAAAAAAAGAAAGGAAAAAAAATGATGATTTTCCCCTCCTACGTTCAGTGATGACACCCTAGTGAGTATTCTGTATCAACAAAGGAAGTTCATCCTCCATTCTTCTCTCTTGGTTGCCTCAATGCCCTTTTAATTTTATTTTACTTTCTGGAAGAGAAAGAGCCATTCTGATTAATTTTATCTCTTTAAAGGAAGGATTGCCTCTTCCTTTCAAGGCTCTGTTAAGGTTTTTCTCTGTAACTGCTGGGAAATTAGTAAACATCATTTAAAAAAAAAACCTGCAGGATTTTAGCAAAGCTCTAGAATTAAGAACCATGGTAAGGATCATTCCAGGTTTTTTAGCATCTTTTTCAGAGAGTCCACAAAACATCCAAATTAGAGCATTTTATGGGGTGGGGTGGGGGAAAATCAAATCATCATTGATGTTGTACACTATTGAGTTACCTAGCTCTTTAAACTTCCAAAGTTTTGGAGTGGGGTTAGGTTGCTATTAAGCATAGATTAAGTTTGTGTAGGAAGAGAGCTGAGATGGCATCTTTTTTATTCTAATAGTTGTTTAAAAGGCAAAGAGATAATAGGTCAGCAATGGGAGGGATGTTGCGTATTTCCCAACTTTTAATTCTCGGTGAAGGGGGGAAAAAATCTAAATAAAAGTTAGTATATTATTTAGAACTGTTAGAGACCTTGGATGGACAAAAACAACAAGAATGCTTTCTCAAGTATCCATTTTACAGGATGGTTTTTAATATTTCGACTCATCTATACACATGTCCTGTGATCATTTTTTTTTGTCTGACGCTACTAGTTCTAATTTAAACAATTCAGATAACAGTGGATGTGATGGCTTTAGTTTAGTAAGAAAGATCTATGGATAACAGAATAACAGAGCAGGAAGGGACCTTGGAGGTCTTCTAGTCCAACCCCCTGCTCAGGCAGGAAACACTATACCATTTTCAGACAAACGGTTGTCCAATCTCTTCTTGAAAACTTCCAGTGTTGGAGTACCCACAACTTCTGGAGGTGAGTTGTTCCACTGGTTGATTGTTCTCACTGTCAGGAAATTTCTCCTTAGTTCTAGGTTGCTTCTCTCCTTGATTAGTTTCCATCCGTTGCTTCTTGTCCTGCCTTCAGGCGCTTTGGAGAATAGCTTGACTCCCTCTTCTTTGGGGCAGCCCCTGAGATACTGGAACGCTGCTATCATGTCCCTCCTAGTCCTTCTTTTCATTAAACTAGGCATACCCAATTCCAGCAACTGTCCTTTATTTTTTTCCCCTCTTGTCCCTTAATCATCTTTGTTGCTAATAATCAAGGTTGACTCAGCCTTCCATCCTTCCGAGGTAGGTAAAATGAGGACCCAGATTGTTGGGGGCAATAAGCTGACTTTGTAATAATGCCGCTTGTGGGGGGGGCGAAAGCCCTAATAAGCAGGCATATACATAGAATGAAGGCTATTGCTAAGCACATTGGTTTGTGTTTAAATTGTAAGCCGCCCTGAGTCTTCGGAGAAGGGCGGGATATAAATGGGATTAAAATAAATAAATAGATAATTAGATAATTAGATCATTGTTTAAAATTTTCTTTCCCCATCAAAAAACCTGTTGCTGTATCTATCTTTTAGTTGGATGCAAGCATCTAGGAATTTAGTCTGCCCATACAATTCTGGGTAGCAGGAAACATTCTGTCAAGCCCAACAACCACGTATGAATAGTGCCTCTTCTTTCATCTTCTAAGAAACAGACAGGATGCGCCATGCAGTGTGTGTAGTTATTATCTGCATCTTTTAATTGTGTGGAAAACCGTTTTGGACTCCACTGTCTTTGAACTGCAGCTAGAAAGCTGGGTTAATTAGCACATACACACATGCACACCTCTATGTTCTCCGGAGAAGAATGAAGGCCCAGAGAACAGCATGAATGGGTGCTTTCACTGAGAAGGACTTTAGCAAAATGTTATCAAGCAGGCCCTAGTTTTGAAACAATTTTAAAACCAGTTTGTGATATAGCATGAAGGACAACCAGCTTATGAGAAAAAAAATAGTTGAAAATCCCACTGGCTTTCAGCTCAGCTAAAGAAACTCATTGAACGTCAGGCTATATATATATTTAAAAAACCTCTCTTTTTATCCATTATTCCATGCCATCTTCCTTTTCAGCTCCGATTTTATCTTCTCCCATGCTTGAATACTGGCTGTAGAAAAAAAGGGAGTATAAATTGAAAGAATACATAAAGGTAATAGTAAATACTTTGGGCAGCCATTATATTGGAAAGCAGCTATTTTGAAGAGTTACTTTTACCTCTCTCCCCTTCTGGTCTCAGGGATTTGGGGCAGGTTGAATGATTACAAACACCCCTGTTCAATTTGTGCTTCCCTCTTGTGCCTATGCAAGCCCACGCTAGTACAGAATGGGTGGGGACTGAAAAAATACACATCCACCGTCATTTTTAAAGAACAGAGTATTTCTGTTTGTCTTGGGCTGAAAGGGAAGAGGGAGAAGGTCTCCGGAGATCAGAGAGAAAAGCATTTTTTCACAGGCCACCCTCGTCTGGGAAGAAGCATTTTGAATCTTGTTAATCTAGGTTAGGACGTGGGACAACACAATTCTCCAGGTGCATTTAAATTACACCTACGGGCTGTGGCACTTTTACTGGCTGAAGTGGCCCTAGTGAAAACAGCACACTTCTTATTAGGTGACCCTTGCTTGATATGGTTCTTTTTCTCCTCCCTTTTTTTTGTAGAGTGGGTGGCAGATTTGTGATAACTCAGCTCCTCTTTCTAGCAGTGATTTATTATTAGCGTGTACAGACCTTTTTTTTTCTCCCCTGGAAGCAGGAATGGAAGGCAACTGCAGGCTCCCAGCTTCTTCTTCCGATGAACTCAAAGACAAATCCAAAACCTGCCCGTTTGTTTTGGCTTTTGTTATAATATATAGGGGGAACATCTCTTACAATGGGATTGTGTAGGTGTGTCCTTGTGTGTCGTTTTGTGACCTAGGCATGGAGGGGGGGGGAAGAGGGGGGGAAAAAAAGAAGAGAAGAAATATATTAACCCTAACCCAAGACACCCACCGCATACTTTAAGGCTGTCGGCAGTTAATTTTTTGACCTCCGCACGCACGAGGGTCCTGAATCAAGTAATTGGCCCCCTCCTCTTTCTGCTATTTCCTCTCCTCTCTTTTCACTGGTGAAACCCTCTTCCCCGCCCCCCGCCCCCCCTCTGCCCTATACATATTCATCTATTTGCCCCACCATTAATCTGATCTCTTTCTATATCTCACTATACACACACACACACACACACACACACACACACACACACACTCCTTCTCCCTGCCAGTAATATACTGTATTTCCATCCCATTTTCTGTCCATCCACCACCAGCCCTCACTCTTCCCTTTTTTTTATACATTGGGTCCGGCATTCTTTCTGTCTTCCCTACCACACTCCCTATATGACACCCCTCCTTCCCCTGCCTTAGCCTCCTTGGTCTACTTTACAGGATTGGGGGTGGGGGGTGGAGAAGGGAAGGAGGAGGAGGAGGAGGAGGAGGAGTGGGTGTCAAACGATGCACAAAAGGGGAGCTCACAGGGGAGGCAGACATAGCCTTGGCGGTTTGGATTTCCTTTGGGGCCCCCCTGGTTGGAAGTCCGCTGCCGATCAGGAGTTGCCAAACGAGAGCAAGGTCCACCTTTGTCGGGGGGGGGAATAAAGGGGAGAAGTGAGGAAGAGGAGGATCTTTGCAGAGGGAGCAATTGAGAGCAATTAGCTTTGGGGGAATGGGCCCTGCTGGGCCCTCCGTGTTCCGGTTACAACCCGGTGGGTTTAAGGCAGAAAGGATTGGGGAGGGAAAGAAGGGAAGGAGCAAAGGACAGAAGAGGAGAGGAGAGGGATCCTGCTTCCCCCTCTCCCAAAGCGGGGAAAAAGAGAAAGTCTTATTTCGAGGAGTCGGGAAGCTCCTGCCCGCGGGCGGGCGGGCGGGCGGAGGAGATTCGAAGCCTCCCTGCTTGATGGCCGCTTCGGCCGGTGTGGAGCCGCTCCTGGCCCCCCTTGACCCCGAAAGGAGCCGAAGGCAGGGCACTCGTCCGCCCGGGGCGGCGGCGGCGACGACCTCTCCCCCGGGGGTCCTTCCTGGGGGCGGAGGGCGTGGAGGGGCGGCGAGGCCCTGCCCGGGCCTGGAGGAACCGGACGGCGCGGCGAACGGAGAGCTCGCCCTGGATCCGGAAGAGTTGCCCGGCCTCGCTTTCCTCTCCTGGAGAGAAACAAGCCGGGCAAACGGCGGGGCGATTCCGGCAGAGGCGAAGGCGGCGTGAACTCTGCAAGGGAAGTGGGAGAAAGCCAAGGCCGGCTGGGTGGAAGCCGGTGGCGGGGGAAGAATTATGGCTTGCAACAAACCCCCCCCCCGCCTAATTATGTATCCTGGGGGCCGGGGAGGTGGGGGGGGAACTGGAAGGTCACCCCTTTATTATCGCAGTGCTTTGCAGTGATTATCCGTGTAAATCTCTCCCGTAATAATAAACCTGGAAAGAGCCGCTATTGGCGGCGGCCGTGGCGGGGGGGGGGGGGAGAAATGTTGGAGGTGACACGTTAATTTAAGGAAGCCGGAGGAGAAACTCCGCGGCGATTAAGGCAGCTTAGTTTTAGCGCCACCAAAGCGGAGTTTGACCCGCGAGAAGGTGTCAGGTGTGTGAGCGCGCGTCTTGGGGTTAATTTTTTTGAAGACGGAAAGGGCAGGCAAAAGAGAGATTATTTGCTGGGAGAGGGGTGGCGGGTTTCTCTCCCCCCCCTGTAATTCTCCCTTTTCCCCAATTCTTCTGCTTCCCCCTCCTCTTTTCCTACACCCACAGTAAGTTTACACCTCAGGAGTAATTGCTTTTGTCTGGTTAAGGACTGTACTTGTGCAAAGAGTGAAGAAAGAAAAAAAAGGGGGGGGGCGGAGGTATATTGGAAGCGGAGGACCCCGTGGTGGTGGTGGGGGGGACTGAGAGGGACGGCAAGCCGCTTGCTTGGATGTCATCTGTCAAAGCGGGGTGGTTGGAAGGCGAGAGGGAGGGGGCGAGGGGGGGGGAGAAGCGCGCGCGAGATAACGGAGAAGACAATAAAGTGGGAATCGCGGGCGGCGAGGGTGGGAGGGGGCCAGGCGGAGAGGAGAGAGGAGAAATTAGGACCAGGCTAGGGGGTGGGGGGGGCGCAGTGTTCTCTGAACGGGGGCAAGACAAACACGCATTCACAGGCATTGTGGCGGGGGGGGGGAGAGAGGCCGCGATCGGTGTTTCACATTCGCGCACGCATGCATGCTCTCCACCTCCCCCTTCTTTTGCCCTCTCTCTCTCTCTCTCTCTCTCTTTTTTGTTGTTGCAAAAGCCTTAAAATGATCCGCACGGTCCCGGACCTGGTCGAGTGACCAAACCCCCGCACGGCCTTTACCAGGCGGACACGCACGCACGCACACACACACACACACACACTTGTCTGGCTCCAGACCCGTGCACGCACGTGTGTAAGTGCCGAAAGCGGAGCGTTGCTGGAGGGAGAGAAGGGAGAGCTCTGTCCCGTTCCCACCCCCTCCCCCACCTACCCACCCACCCACCCCCACTTCCCCGCGCCGATTGTCACTCTCGGGAGAGCCTTCCCCCCCCCCACCGTCCGGCGTGTGTCTCCCCCACCCCGCGCCCGGCTCCCTTTGCCGCTCGCCTGCCCCCCCCTCCCTCACCCGCCCCCCCCGTCCTTATCTCTCTCTTTCTCTCTATCTTTATATTATTTTTTTTCCCTCCGTGGGGTTATGCGGAGTGTCACTCACAGGTCCTCGCAATGTTCATCCCACTGCCGGTCCCCTTGGTCTTCCAAAGATCCGCCGGCCCGGAGCACGGATGGCGCCTCAAATCGCCGCTCGCCCTGCGCTCTGCAAACGGTAAGGAGGGAAGCGAGAGGAAGAAAGCCGGGGCGAGAGAGGGAAGGGGAGCCCCCCCCCCCAAAAAAAAAGAGGGCGCGGGACCCTCGGCCCGGCTGCTCAAGCCCAGCCAAGGGCAGTGCAAGGCGCCCCCGACTCTTCCAGCCCGGCCGCCGAAGAGGAGGCGAGAGAGGAAAGGAGCGGAAAGCGGAAAGCGGCGAGGGGCGAGCGGGTTTTTATTCAGGCGGTATTGATCCGGAGTGTCACTGCTCCGTATCGAACCTCCGGCGCCGGCATCCTGCGGTCGATAGACGGAGGGGGTGGGGGGCAGAGGGGGTGGATGGTAGCGGCGGCGGCGGCAGCAGCAGCAGCGACGGGAAGAGGCGAAGAGCCAGCCGAAGGCGCCGACGGGCCGGACGCCGGTCGGATAGAGCAGCGTTTCCCAACCTTAGGAACTTGAAGATGCGTGGACTTCAACTCCCAGAATTCCCCAGCCAGCTATGCTGGCTGGGGAATTCTGGGAGTTGAAGTCCACGCATCTTCAAGTTCCTAAGGTTGGGAAACGCTGGGATAGAGGACCGGGCAAAGGCGGGGATGGGGAGGGAAGCCCTTCTCTGGCTGGCGGGGAGGGAGGGAGGCAGGGAGGGGGGGGGCGGGAGAACCGGCTGGCTCCTGTCCCTCCCCCGCCCCAGCCGTGGCGGTCCCAGCAGCAGAGCAGCCTTAGAAGTGCAATCGCGACGGTTTCCTTCTCCTTAAAAGAGCTTCCCGCATTTCTCCCCCCCCCCCAGTTGTTTCTGCCAGGTTGGAAACAAACCAAGGTTTTGACTGCTGGGGGATCGGGAGGGGGTTTTTTGGGTTGGTTTTTTTTTTGGAAATTTGGAGGAGGGGGAGAATTTTCCAGCAGGGGGGGGGAATTGGGGGGGGGCAGAGGTGAGCAGTAGAGAGGAGACACTTGTGAGATCCTAGCAGAAACCCCAAGGCCTCCCCCCCCCAATTCTCATCTGTCTCAGCACATGAAAATTCCACCCCCTCCCCATACCTGGTTGGAATTTCAGGTACAACCTCCACCATGCAATTACTCTGATCCAGTAATTTCTGTTTTAAGTTGTCCGTGGTGCCCCATCTCCCCACCACCATCTCCCCACCACCGCTCTGTTTAATCCTCTTTAGTTTACCTGTTCCTGTTTAAACCTGAGCAAGTTCTTTCCATGTTAAGAAGGATTCTCACACAGCCCTCCTCTAGCTACTTCGAAGTGAATTCTAGACTTGTGAACCTCTGTCTCCATGGAGTTTTCTAGGTGGGGGCAATAAATATGCCTGCTGGCTTGGGCTTTAAGAAAAAAAACAAACCAACTCTTATTTCCCCCTCCCCAAATTGCAGACCGTTTCTGGGCTTCCTGCTCTCCCCAATTTTCAAGCATTCAGCCACCAATCTGGGGGTTTAATCTCCACGCTTGATAGGAAGTCGCTCTGCTTCCTTTTGTTTAGCTGCTTCAAAATATTATGCTCACCACCACCTCCTCCTCCTCCTCCTCCTCCTCCTCACCCCCATCATTCATAGATATCTAGGTGATTATTAAACAGATGTTTGTGTTCCTGTACCTCCCCAATACTCAACTGTGGGCACTGAAGTCAAAAGATAAGCAGAGTGAGGCCGACCCTGCAGGGGAGGATAGTTGTTGGGGACTAGTGGTTAGAGCAAAAAGCAACAGGGCTGATTTATTTGAGAGCTGGAGTCCCTTGAATCTGTGAAAGACGTTTTTAAGTGACCTTGGGGGAAATGTACCTTCTGTCTCTTAAGATTATGAGGTGGTAGATCAGATGGGGCCGGATGGATGCAGCACGCCAGAACTGGCATTCATTGTCGGCCTCTACGCTCTTCTTATCCCCTCCTTCCCAAAGTTAAGAGGAGAACCAGGCCTTTGGACAACAGATGCTTCTACTATTACCCAGCTGATCCTGGGAGAGTCATCTTTCCTCATAGATTGGACAGATGAGATTTAGGAGTTGCTGGGAATGGGGAAGGGTCAGAAATATGGGCAGTGGGATATCCCTGGGTGAGCAAAGGCAGGCTGGGATGTGATCTGGGCAAATAAAAACCAAGAGGCGATTGCAGAATCTGCTCTTTTCACATTCCTCCTCCTCCTCCTCCTCCTCCTCCTTGGCTGGTGGGGTGTGGGGTTCAGAGAAGTGGCTACAGAGCTGGCCCTCTGTGTGCACCCCTCCCCCAGCACTGCTGCAGCCAGCTTGGTGTGGAAATTGTATTGGTGTCAAGCCCAGTCCGTGCTAATGAACCTGGAGGTCTGGGAAGTGAAGCTTGTTCAGAAGCAGAAATCGATTTTCCAGCCTGTAGTAACTGCCCCCCCCTCCGCCCCCACATCCTCTCTCTCTCTCTCTCTCTCTCCCTCCCTGGACAGAGTAGTAAATGTGCATGTATATACACGCACATGTATGAAGGTCTGTGTCCTTGGTGCTTTCTTAGGTAGGGCTGGAAATGGGATATCCCAAAACCCAACCAAGCTCTGAAGTTGTTGTAATGAGGTGTAGGAAACCTGGGTGTTCTTTACACAGGAGCAAGGGGGAGGTGAGGAGAGGCATAAGATGACTGTGACTTTGGGTTTGTAGATTCTTTTTTATTTTGGGGATCATTGTTCACATTACACACAGAAGGCAAAGGATAAATCCCAATCAAGAGGGCAATTGAGATTCTCAAAATGTGAGGAGGACCAGGTAGTCTTTTGGTTTTACGAACATATTTGGGGAAATCGGTCTGAAACTCAGGTCCAAATGGCCAACCAGATACCCTGAGACTGGGGATATATCACTCTGTCCTCTCTTGTGTTGCTGTGTGTGTGGGTGTGCGCATATGTGTGCACTCACTGGTGTGTATATATATTTACAGGGATCTTTGTCGCTGATACCTCATAAGATTGCGTCTCCTCAAATGTTGCATAGTTGCTTTATGCTGTGATTCATATGTGGGTTTTTCCCCCCCATCCTTTAAAAAGTGTTATTAAAGGAAGATTTATTTTTCTTACCCCTTATCTTTAATTTCAGTGAAAATCCATAATGCTTTTTTTTTAAAAAAAAAGAAACAACAGTTGATAGATTTAAAAATCCACATACTAAAATGTCCTTTTCAATGCTGTATTTTAAAACTTCAGGTGTTCATAATTGGATAATGCTTTTATTGCCTGGTTTACTAATAGGATAAGGTAGAAAGCTTTTAAGTTAGAGAAACGTGCACTTCAAATCATTTTTAGTATCTGTCTTTGTACATTAAATGGCCAAAATATGAGAGTGCGAGAAGAATGAAGGTATTGCAATGGAAAATAAAACAATCCCTGTGTCCATTGCAAAAAGATAAAAATTTAAAAGACCACCTTCTATAGACCTTCATCAGACTAACACTGTGCCTCTAAAATGCTCCCTAAATGCACAGTTTTAGATTTGAGCAACCATGCCTATTGGCAGCTGTTGAGATTTAAATTTGAATTTCACTTCTACATTTTTCATTTGACTAAACTTTGATTTGGGTTCCACAGCTTTGCATCGGAAATCTTGTTTAGTTTGCTTTGAGGACTGATTAAAATCAAAACATGCCTCTGTCTGGGGAAAAAAATTCTGAACATAAGTTATACTTTGAATTCCTTTCTACTCACAGTTGACACTAGCGAGTAATATATTTGCTAATAACGCGCCGAGTCTTTTATAAGCATGAAACCTTTCTGAATTTGAAGGACAAATTTCCGAACACAGAGAGAAATTGGGTGAACACGCCTTGCTTGGGATTTTGCTGTGCTATTTTATAATGAAATATAAACTTTATATTCTACACAATGCTTTATGAGAGGCTCCTGGTATTTAGAAGCTATAAAGTACACCAAAGCCGGCTGAACAGTTCAAAGACATGGTGATAACATTTGCTTCGCACCGCCATTTCCATGGTATGACTGCCACATGATCAAACAGTGGATGCTTTATACTTCCTGAATTCACATACGAATGCTCAGGGAACCGTTGTGATGCTGAGTTTACACAACACACTTAGATCTGGAGAACATAGCCACCATGTTCAGTGCTCAAAGAAATGAAACATATTCTAGTTTAATGATGGTCTCTTTTTTATAGTAATAGCTCCCGAAACCGTTCTTTTTCTTCCGAGCATTTTCGTCCGAGTGCAGGGTCTGGTTTTTTCTGATCAACCAAGTGTTGATCTGTTTGGTTGCTATAGGAATCGACTGACAGGCTTGTCACTGGAGCCTGATGTTATGGTCTGAGAGAGAGGGATTGGCCCAAAGTCACCCAGCCAGATTTCATGCCCAAGGTGGGACTAGAATTCACCATCTCCTAGTTTCAAGCCTGTCGCCTTAACCACTAGAGCAAACTGGCTCTTCAACCAAATGTTGATCTATTTGGTTGCGACAAGAATTGACCCACTGGTTTGTTGCCCAAAGCTGACCTTGGGTACATTTCTCCCAAACTTTACAACCCCAATTAACTTAACCAGAAGCATTGTGGGAACTGAACCCAGAAGTGTTTTAAACCCCAAGAAGGGTTCATTGAATTATAATTTCATGCCTTGATAAGGCCAATCACACCGCTGGAAAGCCATGATCTCTGCCCCATGCGTATTTTTGCCTACAACTTGGCCAAGAAAGCTGTTGCTAGGATGATGATAGTGCTCTGCTGCCTCAGATCCACAAGCTGCTAGCACAGAAACATTCTGTACCTGTGTGGATGCACACCTTGCAAGTGTGAGTTACTGTTGGTGCTAGCTCTTGGCACAATCTTTGGTATGGTAGGGGTAGGGCTGGATGTCCAAGCAATGGAGGTAAAAAGAAAGGATTTGGTTAATATATGGAGGACACATAGTTTGGTCAGGGGACATAGCTATATAAGTTGTTGTTTTTTAATGGAAAACAAAGAAGAATGGCTACATTTTAATAACTGTATTGTTCAGCCTTGGGCTTCTGAGGATGAAGAAACAAGAGAGGATCACCCCTAAAGGGTTCTCTAGCTTTGCTCCAGAAATGAAATGTTGCTAGAATTGACCAGTTGGCCCCAGTGTAAGATGGCGGTGGTCCTTTATACAGATCAAGGAACAGTCCTGGGTGAAAAATCTAGGGATCTCTTCCTTCTGCTAGCACAGCTGGGGGGCCAACGTTATTATTCGTCCCTCCCAACCTTCTCGAGTGAGGAGACCTCCAGGGGCTTTCTTATGGCCACTGCACACGTGAGTGTGCTCCTGTTGGGTCACGGCCTGGTTGGTTCCAGGCAACGTGGACTCCCAAGAGGCCGGGTAGAGGAGTTTGGGCAACCGTGAGCCATGTAGGGGTATTTCCATAAAGAGGCCAGCTCTCCTTTGCAAAGCTCCCTTCCTCTTTCCCGTCCTCCCCTGCCGCCTCCTGCCGCCTCCTCCCCCCCTTCCTCCTTTCGTTGCCTCTGCTTTTTCCCTTAAATAATAATCATAAAAAGGTCAGCGGCAGGAGAGCTGCACACCCTGATTGGCCAAGCTCTGGGCCCTTTGTTCCAGCCGAGCCTCCGGGCACAGCCACGCGCCAGGGTCAGCAGGATTGGGGGGAGGAAAGGGGAGGAGGACAGTCTTCCCAAGGGACTGGCCTTGGTGATGGTGCAGAGAGGGGGTCAGTGCTGAAGCTGGTGTGTGTGTGTATGTGTGTGTGTGTGAAGCAGGGGAATGAGGTTAGGGTAGAAAATCTTCTCTTACCGAGACAGCTTTTCCAAGTCTTTACAACCTTCAACCCTTGCTCGCCTCTTTCCGTCTCTGGCTCCAGCTTCCTCCATCCATATGGATGATGCCCCTTTTTGCCACCATTGATGTGGTCCAGATGTCACTAGAAATGGCACGGGCCAGGATGTAAGCCAGTGCCGACAAAGGGTTGCCTCTGATCCTCCCCAGACATACCAGGCGGGCACCTTTTGACTCTTTAGCTTGAAGTATTTTGTCCTTCTGGCCTATGTTATTCCTCCACCTGCTGTAATGCCTTCCTACCCTGTGTTTCTCATCCTGTCTACCTCCCTTATTTCTTTCTTTCTTTCTTTCTTTCTTTCTTTCTTTCTTTCTTTCTTTCTTTCTTTCTTTCTTTCTTTCTTTCTTTCTTTCTTTCTCTTTCTTTCTCTTTCTTTCTTTCTTTCTTTCTTTCTTTCTTTCTTTCTTTCTTTCTTTCTTTCTTTCTTTCTTTCTTTCTTTCTTTCTTTCTTTCTCCACCTGTCCATTTCATACCCCGGTCCTTTCTTTATCATGCATCACTTCCCAAAACACCTCATGCATGATGGCCGACTGTTCCCCACTAGAGAATAAAAGAATAACAGAGTTGGAAGGGACCGTGGAGGCCTTCTAGTCCAACCTCCTGCTTGGGCAGGAAATCCCATACCATTTTAGACAAATGATTGTCGAGTTTCTTCTTGAAAGCCTCCAGTGTTGGAGCCCCCACAACTTCTGGAGTCCACCGATTAATTGCTCTCACTGTCAGGAAATTTCTCCTTTAGTTCTCGGTTCCTTCTCTCCTTGATTAGTTTCCATCCGTTGCTTTTTCACCTGCCTAGTTCTAGCAGAGTCCTGATAGAAATCAAAGCTTTCTGGATATCTCCTTTTCCAGAGTTCCCAGGATTTACACCCAACCCTTGAGTAGGCAACGTTGAGGATTTTGTATGAGAGTTGCCAATTAGCCCAGGAAAGATGGAAGCTATGAGGCAGCAACTGTTGTGAAATTCCCAAGAGCAAATGCTTGCTGGTTCTTCTGCCTTCCCTTCGAATCCTCCCCACTGCCTTCAGTTTTGCTGACTACACATCTGTCTCAGTGCAAGGAATCCTTTTTGATCTCAGCATCTGCTTTTCCCACCTAGCTAACCCCCTGCACTTTTCTGCTCTCTGATTTTGGTCCTTCTTTGCAGTTTGAAGACTCCAAATTTACCCTGTGTATATTTTTTTAAAAAAAACATGTCCTCTTCCCCCTCGCAATTAAACACCAGGTGGGTTCATTTTGGTTAGCGAAGGTAAAATGGCTGCTTTCCTGATGTGAACAGTGGCCAAACGGAATTGTCTCAAGGCTCCCAAGTGTGAAAAGAGAGGCTGGCAGGGAGGAAAGGATCTGGAGGAGTGTGTTGAGTTTGAGATCAAACCATCGTTGCCAAGTTCTACCTGATTGCCCATATTCATGGCTAGCTAAAGTGGGATAAGCTACTTACGTGTCTGCTGTCCTCCCCCCCCCCATCCCAGCAGTAGGTGAAAGGATAATACTGACTTACTTCAGGAAGGTGTTTAATGAAACTGCCTCAGGATTTTGCTTATACAAACCACTGGTAAGAAGAACTGTTTCTTCTCTAGAAAGCCCCAAGGAGCTTCCAGATGGGTGTAAACTACTGTTTCCATCACCCAAGGCCTATACCAGCATCTGGATTCCTTTGCTGAGCTGGAGGTTAGAATTAGTGAGCTAAATCCTGGTCTAGTGGTGAAGGCACCAGGCTAGAAACCAGGAGACTGTGAGTTCTAATCCCGGTTTTAGGCATGAAAGCTGACTGAGTGACTTTGAGCCAATCACCAGGAGACGGTGAGTTCCAGTCCTGCCTCAGCCTTGAAAGCCAGCCATTCGTGCTCTCTCTCTCAGTTCAACTCATCTCACAGAGTTGTTCTGGTGGGTAAAATAGGAAGAGGAAAGAGTTTTAGGCATGTTCATTGCCTTGAATTAGGCACAAAAATGTTAAAGGTGGGATAAAAAGCTAAAAAAAATATTGCCAATATGTCTTGTCTATGATTCTGTGCCGGCTGTGGATGACGGGAGCTGTATTTCAAGAACATCCGGGTGCACCCACATAACAAAGGCTGTAATACTGTAGACATTTCCTAACTAGTTGATCAAGACAGAAGCTGAAAGCTGATCAGAAAGAAAAATGCAAACTCACTCCCAGCACACAAATATTTGCAAATCATCCTGGGCTGTGTGTGATCTCTATCGATTCCAGGGAATGTTATTCATCCAGTGCATCTTTCAGCATGTGCACTGCAGTCGTGTGATGAAGTCCGTGGAATTTTCATGCAGAGCGCCTGTACCCCTGTCTTTGGGATAGGAATTCGTCTGAATTGCTGTAGAAAATTATTTGATTTGTATAGCCACCCACCTCACCTAAGCAGTTGGGATTAGGCTCACCACAAGTAAAAAAAACAAGTTAAAAACCAACATGCCAACTTGTTATGTATTAGGTTTAAAGGAACACCTAAAGCACTTGTATAACAGTCACCACCAGGAGGCGTTGAACTGTAGCTGTTTTGGCGGGAATCAGTTTCGGCGGGAAACAGAGGTTCAATCTGATTGGGTGGCTGCATACCTGGCCAGGTATATAAAGAGTGCAGGTAACCCCTATTGGAACACACAGTCACTCCCACCTAATAAAGAGCTGTTATGCTGTACTCATCGTCCTGGCGTCCTTCCTGCTCTCCAGAACCCACTACACAACACAACGTATAAAAATAGTCCACGATTAATTACAAAACCCCGTAACATTAGCAGTGGAATTCATTCTGTAGCAGTTCAGCACAGCTATTGTACCAGGATTGGGGCCAGACCCACTTCTTCAGAACTTTTCTAAAGACCAAGAGTGTCAAGGCCAAGCTAAGATCCGGGGAAAATGGAAGCTTGCTGAGTGCCTCCATAGTAACAGATTGGCTGAATGGGCTGACTTGAGTTAGCATGCATCTACAAGTTGCTATCTTTGTGTGCTATTTCTTGTGGCCAAGCCTGGCTAAAATGGGATTGGATAGCTGGCAGATTAGCATATAATGATGTGATGTGAATCAAGCCATCACATTAGTATGATTTATTCTCTGAGTGTAGCCTGTTATTGTATATGAACAGTCCAATTATGTTTAACCCAAGTGTTGAGTTGGGCATTTGGTATAAACCTAGCTTTTCTGTTTTATAAGCAAAACGTAAGGATAATATCTGATATCAAAGGTGTGAAGGTGGGTATTTAGGGAACCATATGTACAGACTTTATGGTGGAGCTGTTTTTGTGTATGCAGGGATACAAATTATATAGTGTGTACCTTTTAGGTTGCTGGTGATATAAGTAATAGTTTATAGATTGCATCTAATCCAGCCTTGATAACACTATCTGTTCATATCTGTTCATCTGTTTACTCTCTGTTTTAAGTTTTTCTCATTGCAAACAAGCATGGTACTCTCCTGTTCTGCATTTTCATCCAGCCCTCCTTGCATGAGGCACCGTCTGCATGATTTTGAGTCTGTGGCAACTATTCTGGTGGTGCCTGTTAGAATAAATATCTCTGGAGATTCACAGTCATCCAGGGGATGGTTGTCCAAAAGTTGTTTTTACAAAAGGCAACTGGGCCTTCTTTGCTTTTCCAGGAAGACGTTTCACTTCTCATCCAATCGTTGAGAATGTCAACGATTCTCAGAAAGAGCGCTAACGACCAGATGACCGCCAGGAATGTCAATCCTTCCATCCTCCACCATTCAGTCAGAACTGAAGAAACTTCTTGGATTAGAAGTTGAAACGCCTTCAAGGAAAAACAAAGAAAGTCCCGTTGCCTTTTGGAAAAGCACCTTTGGGCCTGTTAGAATAGTGAAAACTTTAACCGAGATGATATGTTAAAGAAAACAATGGCACACACGCAACCAGCCCAAATGAGAAAAAGGAGGTAGAAAAACTATCTCTAGGTGGGTGTTTTGGCCTTAGAGGAAGGCATTAGCAAAATAATTCTTCAGTGGGATTTGCAGGGGACCATGAAGATGGGCTGCCTGGCTGAGGAACATAGTTTGCAGTTTTCAAAATGTCTCCAAATGCTTCCTTGAGCCAAGGAAATAGATCTCAGATCAGAGACTGGAAGCTGCGATGGGCAAGACTGCCCCATGGTTAATGCTGTGTATCTCTGGAGGAAGGTCTTACATACTAATAGCACCAACTAAGGACACAATGCAAGAAAAAGGAAATAGTTGCCCACATACCTTTTTAATGGCTTTCTGATTGCTGAATATTGTCGTCCCAGTTTTCCACCAGTAAGAGGTTAGGAACAGATGAAAACTGATACAGGTGGTCCTCGACTTATGTCCACAATTGGGACCCAGAATTTCTGCTGCTGGGCAAGGCAGTTGTTAAGTGACTTGAGTACCGGATTTTACAACCTTTATTGCCACAGTTGTTAAGCCAATCCTTGCAGTTGTTAAATGAATCCTGCAGTCATTAAGCAAGCTTGATTTCCACCATGGATTTTGCTCCTGCGTGCTAGCTTTGTTCTAGCTTCAGTTTATTTATTTCTTTGTTTATTTAAATTTAGCGCCTGCACGGCACCCTGGTTGGGTCATGTTATAAATATGAAATGTAAAAGACAGTAAAAAGACAAGAAAAAAATCATGAAATGTCCAGGAAAAGCACAAGGACGAATATAACAATAACTCTTTTTGTTACTATTATACAGCTCTTTAAGAGCAGGTCAAATTTTCTAAGTGGAATATAAACACTGAAGCATGAGACCATCCTTGCTTGTAGTTTCTGTCACCCAAGGGACACAATACAGTAGTAGTCCTCAACTCTCCTCCCTGAGTCCTTCGGGAGAAGGGCGGTATACAAATAAAATTAATAATAATAATAATAATAATAATAATAATAATAATAATAATAATAATAATAATAATAATAACAACTTACAACAATTCATTTAGTGACCTTTCGAAGTTACAACGGTGCTGAAAAGAGTGACTTATGACCTTTTTCACACTTAACGACCATTGCAGCACCATCATCACCCCCACCACCCCCGTGGTCACCTGATCAAAATTCAGACGCTTGGCAACTGGCTCAGATTTATGACGGTCGCAGTGTCCCGGGGGCTCACGTGATCCGCTTTGGCGACCTTCTGACAAACAAAGTCAGCGGGGAAGCCGGCTTCAGTAGTGATAACTGGGTTACTAATGGAACACCTGCAGTGATTCACTTAACAACTGCGTCAGGAAAGGTCGTCAAATGGGACAAAGCTTACTTCACAAAGGTCTCCCTTAACAACAGAAATTTGGGGCTCCTCGCAGGCGTAAGTTGAGGACAACCAGTACCAAAAGAAAGAGGAGGATGGAGAAGGGATAGTCCTCCTCTAGCTTCATGGCTTGTTTCTTGGCTGAATGGTGATGTTGGTTTGTCTTCTCCTTCCTGAGAGACTGTTTGTTTATTTATTTATCAAACTGGAGATGCCTCCCTCAGAGCAGCTGACTGTATCGTCCGTTGCTCCTGATGTGACCCAAAGTGATGTCTTTCCACTCCACATCCACAGTTAGGGTTATGAAAGGACTTTTATTAGAGGTGGCATCTTGTTCTTGCTCCAAGGATCTTCAGAGCAAGGGACCGTGTGCAAGTTCCTTCTTCACCTATCATTTTTCGCCCCTTTTTCATCCAGCCACCCCTTCCAAAGCGCTCTCCCATAACGGGTGGAGATCCCAAAGGTGCTTTTTCATGAGGCAACTGGAACTTTCCTGTTTTTCTCTGAAGACGTATCGCTTCTCATCCAAGAAACTTCTTCGGCTCTCAGAAGCTTGGATGAGAAGCGAAACGTCTTCAGAGAAAGAAAAAAAAGAAAGTCTGGTTGCCTCATGAAAAAGCATCTTTGGGATAACTATGACCCGGATGACTGAGAATCTCCATTAACATGTGGAGAATAACCCTGGCATGAGTGTGGCCAGGATTAAAATGGTGAAGTGCTTTGTTTCTTGACCATCCCGCATAAATAGTGAATAACAGCAGTGTTAGCTTATACCAACTTTTGTAATTGCTTGGTGTTGTAATCAAACGGGAACAGGTCATTTTGGAGAAGAATTCAGGTTGTGAGGTCTGACGCCAGACATGCAGTGGTGCAAACAGGTGGTTACTCGCAGCCAAGCAAAAAAGACAACTTTTAATGGTGTGGAATCTCCATAGTAACTTTCAGCCAAATCCTCTGTATATTTATTCAAAATAAAGCTTGACCGGTGGAATGGAAAAGATTCTTAAGTAAGCACACAAATATTGCAGACTGGATCCTACGCGTTATGAAAGTTATGAAAGTTATAGAATAGTGTAGAGCGGAAATATATTTTCAGAGCGAAATAGACATATCTTTCTTTCTTTCTTCATTAGACTTATATACCGCCCTTCTCCCGTGGGACTCAGGGCGGTTCACAAGGTTTTTAAAATAACAATACAACAATTGCAAAAATTAAGAACAGTTAAAATGATTACATTTAGACCTTGAATAAATATAAAACCCCAATTAAAATCCAATTTAAAACCCCAATTAATACTCTCAGTCCAGGCCAGAAAGCTCAAAGAGCCAAGTCTTCAGGTCCCGGGGGAATGAGCGAAGGTCGGGGGCAGTCCTAAGCTCTACGGGCAGCTGGTTCCAAAGGGCAGGCGCACCCACAGAGAAGGCCCTCCCCCTGGGTGTTATCCGCCGGTACCCTGAGAAGACCCTCCCTGCACAGGATGAAGGGAGTTTGATGCCGGCAGCAGGAGTTCCCTCAGATATGGACATCAGTTCCCTCTAAAACAGCCCCCACCGTATTTAGCCCACCTTTCTCCATCTACCCACACACACATGCCCAACTGACCCCCAAGACTGAAAGTAAAGAGCAGGGCCACTTTAAACTCCCTTAAAAAAAGTGGCCCTTTTTAATTTCAGCAAATGTAGTTTAAAATGCCAGGTATTTGCCAAGGTGAAATCTTTCAGTGGTTGGGTTCAGCCAACCTGCTTATTCCTGATGACTTTCCCCCCTCCGATTTTTGCACATTGTAGAATATCGAAGTAACTTCATTGGTTCATAAAATACTGTATGTTAAGACCAAAAAAAAAATGTTTGTGAACTCAGCTTATCAATTTTAAACTCACTCAGTTGCAAAGCCCCTAAATCTCCTCCCAAATATACATCTGTATTCGGAGACATTAAAAAAAAATAGCTTAGGTAGGAAGGACGATGAGACGATGGAGGGAAGAAGCTGTAGCCAGAGAGAGAGAAGGGAAATGTTTTTCACAAGCTGTGGTGGAGGGATATCTAGAAGTGTGGAAGGAAAAAAAAAACCTTGAGATTTTCTATCTGACCCGTTAAATTGAAACAGCAAGGATTTATTTAGGTGTTTTTTTTATTCATTTAAAACATACCCTGGGCCTTTCCATCAAAGTAGACCCTCAAGGCAGCTTACAAAAACCTAAAACAACCCAGTGTAAAATTGCATAAATATGCAACTAAAAAAAACAACCATAAAATTCTACTTGGTGACAAACAACGTCCAAGGAACATGCGTTGGTTTTAAATGCTGTTTTAAATGGGTATTTTATTTTATTATTTTTTTAAAAAAAATGCATTTCCCAACTAGAAAGCCAACCATGGGGAAGTCCCAGGAGGATATGGAAACTCTGGGTATGCTGGAGGCAAGAAACGCCTCTAGCTGGCCTTCCCTAAAGTTGGAAGGCTTTGTGGCTGAATAATTAAAACGTCTCCCATTCTTATATGTCCTCTGCTTGTCCTCCCCTGTCCTCCACACGGTTTGGATGTATCTGAGTGCGAATGCAATGGAAGCCTAATGATTGAACAACATGGAGAAATTGATTGCTCTCACCCTGAGCCAAGAAAAAAAAATATGGCGCAGATTTCCCCAATCTGGTGCCCTGCAGATGCATCGGATACCAAGAGTCAGGCTAGTTAGGGATTTGGGAATTGGTAGCTTGGTCAGATTTGGAGGGCGTCTGCTGGAGGAAACCTGCTCTGGATGAAAGAACAAAAAGACAAAAGACGTGGTTGTGGCCCCTCAACATTTCTGCGGCATCAAGTCAAAGTAAATTGCCTTTTTTGAGTCTGTTCCACTCTGCAGTAAATCAGGCCAGGGTGGTTGCACAAACACTGGTCTTGAGATTCATTACATTTTGTTAAAGGTCTGTATCATTAATAGTGCCGGATCATTAAAAGAAAGAGAAATTAAAACAGTCTTCATCTTGAAAATTGCAGAAATAGAAAGTGCGTTTTATATTATCGTTTTTGTGAGGTCTTTGCTTGTTTATTTTTTTGTGTGGGGAAACATAGCTATAAACTCCTACTCACTCAGAAAATCACACTGGGTGACCTTGAGACAATCTCAAGCTAAGTTCCCTAATAGGTTGTTGTCGAGGATTGGATGGGAGAAGCCAAAGTAAACCAGGTCCCCAGCGATACCCAACCTTGGCAACTTTAAGACTTGTGGAGGTCAACTCCTGGAATTGGCTGGGGAATTCTGGGAGTTGAAGTCCACAAGTCTTAAAATTGCCACGGCTGGACACCCCTGCAGGCCGCATCCCTTGGCAGAAGATAGCGATGATCACTAGAGCTCTGGTGGTGGCAAAAAAAAACACCCTAGATTTTTAATACTACAGACAATCTTAGACCATAATTCTTCGGAAGGAAAAGACTAGAAGCTTGAAATGTAGCATATCAACATTATTTGAGTATGTTAAAGCCTGCTGTGTGCCTGGTTCACTTAGTAGTTGAAGCAATTAAGCAATGTCTGAAGAGCCATTGTCTCTTGTATAGGCCAGTATTTCTCAGCCTTGGTGTCTTTAAGACTTGTGGACTTCCAACTCCCAGAATTCCCTAGCTAGCATGCTGAGAATATTGGAAGTTAAAGTCCACATGTCTTAAAGTTGAGAAACATTGGTGTAGGCCAGAGGTCCTCAAATTTGGCCACTTTAAGACTTGTGGACTTCAACTCCCAGAGTTCTGGGAGTTGAAATCCAACAAGTCTTAAAGTGGCCAAGTTTGAGGACCCCTGGTTTAGACGAAGGGGCAGGGAAGGAAATGTCTGCAGATGGCTACATCTTTGGATTTTGGTTCGCCTATCCTATCAGAGAACATTGGGCTCCAAAAACGAAGGAAATTACGTACTTGACATTTCCATAGTAAGGAGAGAATCATTCTAAACTGATGTGGTGAGAGATTGGAGGCCATTATAGATAGTCCTCAACTGCCATTTTTTTGTTGACAGTTCAAAATTACAACAACACTGGAAAAAGCGACTTACGACAGGTGATTGAAATTCAGGCTCTTGGCAACTGGCTTGTATTCATGACAATTGCCCTGTCCTGGGGCCATTTGACTCCCTCCCCCTCCCATTTGTAACTTTGCCAGCCCGCTTCCGACATGCAGAGTCAATGGGGGAAGCCAAATTTGCTTAATGACTGCATGATTCACTTAACTGCAGGGATTTGCTTGCCAATTGTGGGAGAAGAGGTCATAAAATGGGGCCAAGCTCACGTAACAACAGAAATCTTGGGCTTAGTTGTGGTTGTAAGTCAAGGACTATCTGTATGCAGAATTATGGAGCTCAGGAACCTTTCTTGGTGAATCTCTCCATCCAGGAGTTCAGGAACCCTTCTAGATGATTCCATCCAGGAAAGAAAGAAATATTTTAGTTGGGAACAGAGTAAGAGATCACTGGAGGATTTGCCATAAACCAGCAGTGGCGTCTTATTTTGAATGTTCACGACCGGCAAACATTTCTCTCTTTCCCTCCCAAACCTCAGGCTGCTGCAGTTCTGATTCTCAGGAGCTGAGATGTAGATTTAGAGTTGTCTGTGCTGATCATCCCCATCTAGGTTGCTGTGAATAACTCTCTGTGTCCACTGAAACCTCTTTTTCCTGTCTGGTGATTATAAGCATCTATTATTTTTTTAAAGGTTGCATAAGCTGTGTATTGGTCCAAAAATCTGGTTTACAGATTTTTATTTTTAAAAAGCAAACAGCCAAATCGAACCCATAGAGAGTTTTTGGAAAATTCCTAGTGCAGGACAAAGGGAGGAAAAGGGAGAAGGGGAAGAGAGAAAGAAAATGTAAAGTGAGCGATCAGGCCAAGATTTGGCAAGCAATCACATTTTAGTCCCTCTCTCTCCTCATTATTTATTGAGGTCGGAAGTGAAGCTCCTTAATGATGTTTAACAGGATTTTAATTACCAGCAACTCAGTGGAGACCGACTTCCAGCAGGGTGATGGGGGTGCAGCTCCCTTGCTAGTTGTAGAAAAAGCTGCCACGAGAGAATTTGGGATAGGAAGCAAATAATGTTCTTACAGAAATCTTCTTCTGTCCTCGTCACAACTTCCATTCTATTCGTCTCTCCAAAGCAGCGTTTCTCAACCTTTGGCCATTTTAAGATGTGCGGACTTCAATTCCTAGAATTCTGGCTAGCTGGGGAATTCTGGGAGCTGAAGTCCACACAGCGTAAGGTCGCCAAGGCTGAGAAATATTGCTCTAAAGGCACCTGGCGTTCAGATTGGCTTGGACAAGATGGGATAGAGAAGCTGTGGAGAAGCAGGCTTTAACTTCATGGTGGATAATAGGTGTGGCCCTCCTTTTGCTCTGGTGCAACACCTGTATGTATAAAGATTGCAGTCGAAGTTTGACTGCAGTCAGAGATAAATGTTAAGGAGAGCTTCATAGTCTACAGCAGGGGTGTCAAACTCGCAACGTCACGTGACGTGTCGCGACGTAGCGTGACTTTTTCCACATTGCCGGCAAAGGGGTGGGCGTGGTTTCGCCATGACGCATCCGGCCTGCAGGCTGGCAGTTTGACACCCCTGGTCTACAGTCAGGACATTTCCACCTGTCAGTTCAGGTGGAAATGACAACTTTTGAGAGCAGCCCAAAGTACTGAATTCATTCTCCCTTGGTCCAAATTAGAAGAATTCCCCTCAGTTTCCGTTTTATAGTTGTAATAACATAGGGAGGCATATTCTGTCATAAAACTACACCTGTTCCAGACAAATCCTATTAAAGTTGAAGTGTTTTGTTTTGTAATAAATGGATCACGGTTACGTTGAAACTGAATGTCTCATCATGGTACAAACGACAAGGACATGAGAATCAGGATTCAAATGCCTTATAATTAAAGAACATTTGAACTGAATGATCTTGATCTTACATAGCAGGTAGTACGGGAAATTCTAAATTCATCTACATCTTTGTGGTGATTTTTGACACTTGGGAGATGATGATCTGTTCTATTCAGAACTGGTTTGTCCTTGTTGGGGAAAAAAAAGCTTTATTATAAGCATGTAGTTGCTTTACACTCTTCCAGCAGATGATTCAAAATGAAGAATATAAATACGAAAGAGTGAAATGCTAAAAGCAAATAAAAAGATGAGATGAGACATAAAGAAAACACAACAAAGAATTTTTGAGACCTCTTTCCTTTGATGCTGAGCTTCTCTTGGTTTTTGCGGTGCCAATATATCCAGAGAAAGCTAGTCTGGTGAAGTAGTTAAAAGTACCAAGCTGGCAAGCGGGAGACCATGAGTTCTAGTCCAGTCTTGGGCACAAAGATTGTTGGGTGACCTAGAGCCAGTCCTCTCTTGGCAGTAGGAAGGAGGCAAGGGCAAACCACTAATTTTTGCCAAGAAACCAAGGGACTAATCCAGGAGTCAGCCCTGACTTGAAGGCCCAGGAGAAACAAATTACTGTATATCCAGAGGTTCTGTCTGAACCTCATCCTTGGTGAGAAGAAAGTAAGGTTTCTTCCTTTGCTCACAACATAGTGACATGAGGGATCTCCTGGCAGAGGCGGGGAGACATAGGCTAACCCCCTTGGTTATAGGAGGAGGTGTTACCATGAACCACCCCCCCTGCCCTACTCCTGACCCCCTGAGGGTACAGCATCCTCACCTCACAGCGTGACTCCTAGCAGCCGACGCAGGCCTGATGGACAGGTCTGGCAATTGGGCAAATTGTATGAAAGGGGGTGGGGGTAGGAATTGCAAGCAGCTTGAGAGGACCACTGGATTGGTTTCCAACCCAGAAACTCGCCCTCACGAGCACCCTGGATATTTGGAGCTTTCCAATCTTGTCCGTGGTTCTCCAAAGTGAGTCGAAAGCCCTTAGCCAGATGGGGAAGAAATGCATTTTCCTGCCACGCCAAACGGCTGAACTTATACAAATGCTAGATGAGGCTAAAATGAGGCTGAGTCATTTGTGTTCAGCATGTGGTGGGCAGCCATCCATTCTTAGACTGCTGTAGAATCGGGCTGTCACATTCAAACATAACATGGTTTAGCGGTTTGGGTAGTGCCTGGTAGGGAACACAGTCAGCAAATGTGCTTTGTTAAGTTAAGCAAAATTTAAAGTGTGTTGTCAGAACTCCTTGAGTACACCTGAAGACAAGGGCCACAATTGAGAAGGGAGAGAGAATTGTTAGACGTTACAGTCCGTAGGTTTTAATCCTGACAAGGTAGCAAAATTGGGAGGCTTGAACCCTGGGCCCTAACTTCCCAGCAGCTTCTTTCAGCCAAGCCCAGCTTAAATAAAACGTAAGCGCAAAGAGCATCGTCTTGAATGGCTTTTATTGATTTTCATAACGCTGTGCCTGAAAACTCCTGGGGGGTGTGTGTTCCCTAGTTGAAAGGAGCCAACAGGTGGTAGCAAGGGCTTGGTGACCCATTTCTCCCGAGTATGTTTATAATGTCTTTATCTTCTGTTTTCCACCACTATGGATGACCGAGAAACGCCATCATGGCATCGTACATATCAGGACGCCGTTGCACAAATGACATGAATGAAATAACGATATCATAAATGTGCACAATGACATCATGAGTCGGGTGACATCTTGCTTCCCGCACTCCCCGGGGGCCTCCATAAAGCTGCCTTAGTTAACCCCCCCTCCTGTCGCAAGTAAGTGCTAGGCAACTGAGAAGGTGAAGGGGAAAAAAGGTACAATTCGATTTTTAAAACCAGGAGTCTTTGTCGCTCCAACGGGGTGCCGTTCCTTGCTAATTTTTCATTTATTTAATTTATTTATAAAATTTATTGGGCGCCCCTCTTATCACAGGGTAACTCTGGGTGGCTGATGCGATTAAGGCATCGTGATGCGATGGTTGGCGTGATCTTGCTCTGAATCCAGAACAAGAGAAAAAAAGGAGGAAGCTTGGATTGAAAACATATTTGGCGTGCCAATGTAAATCCCAGGGAAATTATGAATGACTTTATTTATTTATACTGATTTATATGGCTGCTCATCTCACCAATACAACAGTTACTACAAGTGTTTGTTTAGTGACCATTTGAAGTTAACAACGGCACTAAAAAAAAAAAGGGACTGTGACCATTTCCCACACTTACGACTCTTGTAGCATCCCCACGGTCCTGTGATCAAAATTCAGAGGCTGGGCAACTAACTCATATTTATGACAGTTGCAGTATCCTTGGGTCATGTGATCACCTTTCGCAAGCGTCTGACAAGCCAAGTTCCACTTAACAACCGTGTTGCTAACTGCAGAGATTCACTTGTAACAACTGTGGCAAGAAAGGTGGTCAAATCGGGCAAAACTCACTTTAACAAATGTCTCACGTAGCAAGAGAAATTTTGGCCTCAGTTGCGGTCGTAAGTCGAGGACTACCTGTACAGTTCTACGTGCCAGTGTGGTGTAGTGATAAAGGTCTCAGAGCAGAAATGGAGAAACGCCAGTTAAAATCTAGCTGTGAAATCTCGGTGATGTTGCGCCACTCTCTTCCACACCGCAACCTTCTTTACGGGGCTTTTCTGGGCTGAAAACTGGAGGGGAAAAATGTTGCCTTGAGCTCTCCTGAAGGTATAGATAGAATGATGATGGTGATGATTTCTTGTACCTTAATTGGACAGTAATAAAAAAAACGGTCCAGGCAGAGCTGGGGAAACATATCTGCGGTCCACGGAGGGAGGTCTTTCAGGGAACTTTGGGACATGAGGTTGAATTGGGAGGAGAGTGAGGAAAAGGGGGTTGGCTGGAATTGGGGCCGTCAAAATCATTTGATGAGATAAAGCCAATGTTCAGGAAGACGGCAGAAGAGGTCAGAAGCCACAGGTTGTTGGGGAAATGGGTGGGTGGACTGGATCTTGGTGATGCTGGAGGCTGGAGCTTCGCAAAGTGGAATTTGTCCATCTCAGTTGCCTCTGGGGACCACTTCTCCCCGTCCTGAATACAGGCAGTCCTCGACTTACGACCACAATTGAGGCCCAGAATTTCTGTCGCTAACCCATCTTCCCCACTGACTTTTCTCGTCAGAAGGTCGCAAAAGGGGATCTCGGGACCCTGGGATGCTACAGCCATCGTAAATATGAATCAGTTGCCAAGCACCTGGCTTTTGATCATGTGACCCCGGGGGATGCTGCGACGGTCGTCAGTGTGAAAAACGATCGTAAGTCGCTTTTTTTTTCCAGTGCCGTTGCAACTTTAGACAGTCACTAAGCAAAGTGCGGTAGGTCGGGGACTACCCGTATTCCGAACCCTCCCATCTTCTCCCCTGCAGCTGCTCCAGCGCGATTAAGTAACCTTGTAATGTAGTCGCTGAGATATTTTGGTGCCTCAGATTCAACATCCTGATCGCACCCCTTCCTTTCCTCGGGGTCACAGTGCCATTATAAATTAAACAATCACCGTCTGCTGCCCTTTTAACACAACTGAATGCATTAGGCAACGGCCTCGCTCGGCCTAAATGGCTTCTCAAGAGGTCCAAACTCAAGCCAGCCTGACCAGGTCTGTTCTCTACACCCCGTTTGCTTGGGGATGATGCCCGTCGCATGCCCGGAAGGAGCAGAGGTTTCTCCTGCGGAAGGACAGTGCTGATTTGGGGAGCCAGCAGGCGTTGGGGGTGAGGGGGTACAACTCTGCATCTCTGGGTTGGATGGGAGAAGCAGGAAGGAAGAATCGGGGTGCAGCTTTCCCCACCTATCTGTCGTAGGCGTTTTGGTGACCTTGGCCGAGTTCCGGTACCTGTACGCTGGTGGCGGTTACTGAGTTCTTTGTCAATGGCTACAAAGGCTAGTGAGGAAGGTTTGGGGGTTTTTTTTATCTCTTGGTTCTCTACTGTGTGTTTTAATTTAATGGGGCTGGGGGCGAGGGGGTGGTGGTGGAGTTGGGTGAAAGGAAAGAAACCCAGCTGTTCCCCCAGGTTTTGTTGCTGTTATTGCTTTTAAAAAAATATTATTACTATTATAGCTTTGGCAAGGCATGCTGAGAACTGCGAAATTGTGACACAGAGAGAGAGAGAGAGAGAGAGAGAGAGAGAGAGGGAGAAAGAGAGAGAGACCAGACAGGGTGGGTATGTCACCTCCTCCCCCCATTCCAAGCAACCCCCCCCAAGTCTGCTGCAACGCAGAAACCAGGGAATGGAATAGGAAAGAAAATGAAATGCGTCTGAAGCGAGGAGAAGGGAGAATTCGCTGGGTGGAAAGGTGTGTGGGGGGGGGAGGGAGGGAGAGAGAGAGAGAGAGAGAGAGAGAGCCAGCAAGTGAACGAGAGGCCTGGCCCTGCCGTAGCCAACAGCCCCCTCTCTCTCCCCCCGCACAGTATCGATCGGGCAGCCGTGGCTTGAAACCATTTTCATTGTCAGGCGCTTGGGCTGACGGATGCCCCCCCCCAGCACAAAGCGCAGCCGCTGGGGGATGGAAAGGGATGCTGCAGCTCGGGGGCCGACTCCCCACGCCCCATTATATTAATCCTATTTATCATCCTGGCTTCAGTTTTATCCTTCCAAAATAATATCTCACTGAGAATTCCAGGGTCCCCCCCCCTCTGTATTTCTCTTTCTCCCCTGTCCTTATCCATTCCCCCCCCACCCCCAACTCGGTTCATTGAGTAGAAGCATTGTTCGCTGTAAGGTGCGCCCCTCCCCACCTGCCCTTTCCTGTGTTTCTGAAATTCCCCTTATCAGGGGTGGGGTGGGTGGGGGGCACACTCCAGATCCCTTAAGGTAAATTAGTTGCCTCCTTAAAGCATATTAAGCATCCTTCCTTACTTCCGAGCAGAGCTAGTCACAGTGGTGAAGAGGTCGGGACATGCAGTTGCCCACACAACTATACGGCGGTGTGTGTGTGTGTGTGAGAGAGATAGAGAGAAAAAGAGAGAGAGGGAGAGGAAGGGAGGGAGCGGGGGGGGGGAGAGAGAGAGACACTGTTTCAGTGCTTCAGATCCTATATGATCCTAATCAAGTCTGGAGACTGCAAGTATAAAGCCAGGAAATAATTCATTGTAAAATTAACCTGAAGGCGAGTGTGAGAAGATGCAGAGATGTTCTCTGAACCCACCATGCATGATGATATGATGGAGTGTTTTCCAGTACTAATCCTGTCCTGTGTGAGAATGAATATGTAACTTGACTGAAGATTTATGGTGCTGAATCTGTGCGTAGAGTTTTCAGGGGTAGATGGTGCGGTGCTTCCAGACCCGGGTTAAAAAAAAAGAAGCAGCTTTGTGAGGACTGGAAATAAAAAAAAATGTTGGAAGACGGTAAAAATGGAGGTTTTGTAAAAGCAAGTTTGGGACTTCGAGAAGAAAAGGGAAACACTCAAGTATCGTCCATGCGGAGACGAGAGCTCGTGTCCCGTAGTGTCATTTTTACAATCAGTGGTACACACTGTGTGGAGATGCAACTATTTACAGCTCATTTGTGTTGTGATTAAGCTTAGACAGAAATGAAAAGGCAGGATAAGTATTGTATTGTCAGCTCACCTTTTTCTCCATCTTCAGAAAAGTTCTCAGCATGGATTGTTTTAATGAGATAACAATACCGTCTTCAAACAATTCAGGAAATTTACATCCTTACAGAGGAACGGAGGGGTTGGCGTGCCACCTCACCTTTCAGCCAGAAAGCATTTGTGTGAATTGACTCTGGAACGTGCTTCTCCTTTCACACGGTATTTTTGGAAAATTCTGCATCTGTATTGATTTGCTTTGCAAGGTTTAGAATTTGTCTCAATATTGGTAAACTCGAAGCAAAATAAATACAAACCAAACGTCAACAGTAAAAATAATGTCATAAAAAAATATCCGTAAGATTCCGTGCCTCTTTTTCCTCATTCAACATGATGTCCAGTTAAATTCTGACACCTTCCTTCCCTTTGATATGTACGCTCCCCCAATTCCATACCCCATTTGTTCATTCATTCTCCCGGTGAATGTATTGTAAACAGGTGGTGGCCCTTTTGAGTTCCCTCCTTCATTTGCACTGGTGCCGATGACATCGTCAAAACATTTTTTTTTTACTTGGCAATTATTCCTGTGCACACAAAGACCATGTCTGTGTCTGGCACTCTCCCAGCTCCACAGACACCGTCCCACAGACACGTCGTCAAATCACGTTGTTACTTTTACCACGCGAGAGAAGGTACAAAAATTATTTTTGTTCACTCCCTACGAACACAAATGTTGTAGATTGCTCTCTCTCTGTGTCTCTCTGTCTCTGTCTCTCTCTCTCTCTCTCTCACACACACACACACACACACAGACACAGACACCATTTCTGTACTTACAAAAAACATTTGCCTGGCGGTACTTTTTCACCACATTTTAAAAACACATCACAATGAGGAAAAAGACTTTCCTCCCTTGAAAAAAACAAGAAAGGAAAAAAGAAGCTATTGAGGATTTGTGTGAATAGGCACGGCATTGACAAACAACTCAGTGCTCTGAATATAATATAGGGGAAATGTGGGATTGTTACATCTTAAGATTCTTTTTTTGTACAAATGGAATTTATTGTAGGTGTCGATCCCCCCCCAGTCTTCCTAATCCATTGTGTCTTCATGGAGGAGGTTTTAGGGGTGTCTCACAAGGAACAAATCACTGTCATGTATTCACTTCTAGAACTGGGTACCGATAGGCTGACTTGGAGACCCCTCTGATCCAAGCAATTTTGGAGGAGGAACGGGCTGCGGTTTATTCTTTGGTAAGGGGAAAAGCACTTAGACCACGTTTAGACTCGATCTTTATTACTGAGCCAAGCAATGAAACGAGAGTGCCAATTCTGGATTCTGATTAATGTCAAATTATCTTGTGTTTCACCCTCATCTCATAAATCCCCCCCCCACACACACGCAAACATGGCCTTAGAATTTGTCTCTCCGAGGAGTCGGCGTTCGTTATTTGTTATTCCTCTAGTTTTAAAATAAACAGAGCATTTCAGAGACCCTGGGAAAAAAAAAGACACGTTCTTTATAATTATTGACAAGGTGCAAACGGAAAGAGTGCGCTGAGGGAGATTAAAAAAAAAATCTAATAAATGTCATTTATACACACACAGCAACTTGATGACCCCTTTTCTTTCTTCCGTCTTTCGTTACTATATAAAAATACTGCAAAAAGGAGAGAAAGGATCAAAAGCATTTTTTACAAAGAGAAGATCGGGAGAGACTTGGGGAAAAGCCAGAGAAAGCCTCCAAGACAAATGAGCTTTTTTCCACTTAGTTAACAGGCGTCTCCCAGATGTTAGGTATACGCAAGGCTGAATATAAGGAAGACCATTTATGTTTATTACAATAAGATGAGGCTAACATGGATGTAAAAAGATAACTTAGGTGCACACCGGTTGTCCTCGACTTACAGCCGTTCACTTAGTGATTCATTCGAAGTTAACAACAGCACTGAAAAAAGTGACTTACGACCACTTTTCAGGCTTTCGGCCTTTGCGGCATCCCCAGGGTCATGTGATCAAAATTCGGATGCTTGGCAAGTGGTTCATGTTTAGGACAGTTGCAATGTCCTGGGGTCATGTGATCCCCTTTTTCTGGCCTTCTGACGAGCAAAGTCAAAGGGGAAGCCGGATTCGTTTAACAACCAAGGGATTCACTTATCAGCTGTGGCAAGAAAGGTTGTAAAATGGGGCGAAGTTTACTTAACTGTCTCGCTTAGCGATAGAAATTCTGGACTCTATAGTGGTCGTAAGTGGAGGACCGCCTGTATAAACGTGTAACATATAAGTGTGTATGTCTGTGCCAAATGTGTGTGAAAAAGTTGGGAACTAATGTGAGTGCAAATGCAAAAAAAACACCATGCATATGTGTGCAAAGTGAAGCATTTTGCATAAGGTATACTCACTCAAAGTGTAATATCAAGATGGATATATTTCCTTCCTTGTTTGCTTTGTCTCCTGAGCCCTGAAAATCCCGATGAGCTTGATGGTAAGACTCTTCAAGTTCTACAAGTCCATTCAAATTTATCTTGGTTGCAATAAGGTATAGAAATCTGCTTTTTGATTTGTGGAGGATCTACAGAACTATGGACATTCTATGCAGCATTACTGGCCAATTTTTTACTGGCTGAAATTAATCACTAACTATAAAAGGTAAAGGTAAAGGTTCCCCCGCACATGCGTGCTAGTCGTTTCCGACTCTAGGGGCCGGTGCTCATCTCCGTTTCATAGCCGAAGAGCCAGCGTTTGTCCAAGGACGTCTCCGTGGTCATGTGGCCGGCATGACTAGACGCCAAAGGCACACGGAACGCTGTTACCTTCCCACCGGAGCGGTCCCTATTTTTCTACTTGCATTTTTACGTGCTTTCGAACTGCTAGGTGGGCAGAAGCTGGGACGAGTAACAGGCGCTCACTCTGTTACGCGGCACTCGGGATTCGACCCGCCAAACTGCCGACCTTCTGATCGACAAGCTCAGCGTCCTAACCCACTGAGCCACCGCGTCCCTTCCAATCACTAACTATAGTTGTTCCCAGTTGCAATGTATGGCTGTGAAAGTTGGACCATAAGAAAGGCCGAGCGCCAAAGAATTGAGGCTTTTGAACTATGGTGCTGGAGAAGACTCCTGCGAGTTCCTTGGACTGCAAGGCGATCAAACCGGTCAGTCCTAGAGGAGATCAACCCCGAATGCTCTTTAGAAGGCCAGATCCTGAAGTTGAAACTCAAATCCTTTGGCCACCTAATGAGAATGAAGGACTCACTGGAGAAGAGCCGAATGCTGGGAAAGGTTGAGGGCAAGAGAAGAAGGGGACGACAGAGAATGAGGTGGCTGGATGGAGTCACTGGAGCAATAGGTGTGAGCTTAAATGGACTCCAGAAGATGGTAGAGGACAGGAAGGCCTGGAGGAACATTGTCCATAGGGTCGTGATGGGTCGGACACGACTTCGCAGCTAACAACAACAACAACAACCTAGTTGAGATTAGTTTTATGTCCTGCACAAATGGGTGGGTCAAATGTGTTGCTTTGCAACTTAGCAGGCTCCAAGAGCTGTTGCATAGGTGTGCAGCTGGAATCATCAATAAACTGCTGGTTTATTGCCAAAATAATATCTTTTAATATTCATCTGTACCCTGACATGGAAAGCTTGCATCAGTTGTCCCGAAACTGATGCTCTCCTGATGTTTGCATTGCAGTTCCCTCATCCTCAAACAGCAGGACCAACACACCTGCAGTGCACCACACAACATCAAGTCTATTGAAATATTACAGTTTATGAAAATATTACAAGTTTTGAAAAAAAAGTGAAGATGTATTTCTCCCATCACTCCTGTTTAACAGCCCAAGAGTTTTTTCATAGGCCCACAATTTTAGCTAAAATACTCCTAATTGCCAATTATTTTCTCTCTTCTCATCATGATAACCATGTCTCCCTTTTGTAATAGTTACATCTCTGCGATTTGATTTTCCACATCCTCTTCAGCCTCTCCTTCCTTAAGATCTTCCACGAACATCTTCACCTTCTCTTTTCCTGAATACTTTCTTCCAGGCTAATTCTCTCTTTATCTTTGCTGTTGCATAATCCCCGTAACAAATGCTTTTGATTCCCCTTTTTCTCTAAAACGTTTGGGCAGAGACTCTTGTCTCTTCTCTGCGCTGCATCTAAAACCGACCAACTTGGTGGTCCTACCTGCTTGAATGTTAGTGTGGCTTGGTCACTCAGTCCTTTAAAATATGGAGCGGTTCTTTTATAGTCATCACACCTCAAAACAATTGGCACTCTGTCTTTGGTACTACATCAGAATAACAGAATAAGAGAGTTGGAAGGAACCTGGGAGGTCATCTAGTCCAACCCCTTGCCCTATATTGTGTCATGGTTCCAACAGATGAAACTCTTTCAGGCAAGTGGCTGTCCAATCTCTTCTTAAAAACGTCCAGTGTTGGAGCATGCACAACTTCTGGAGGCAAGTAGTTCCACTGATTAATTGTTCTAACTGTCAAGAAATTTCTCCTTAGCTTCTCTCCTTGATTCCTTTCCATCCGTTGCTTCTTTTCCTGCCTTCAGGTGCTTTGGAGAATAGCTTGACTCCGTCTTCTTTGGGGCAGCCCCTGAGATATTGGATCCTATGACTCCACGTGGATCATATCCTATCATCAATACCACTTGATATTATTGTTATTCATGAATTGTGCCTAAGGGCCAGAAATGAATGCTGTCTCCAGATGGTCATCTCCTGCCTGTAAGGCTCACCAGTCCTGCCCTTATTGTCAGCGGAAACTCTTCCAGACTGAGTAGTTTTTGGTGTTACCTAGTCAGGGACATGGTGGCTCAGTGGGTTAGGATGCTGAGCTTGTCGATCAGAAGGTCGGCAGTTTGGCGGGTCGAATCCCGAGTGCCGCGTAACAGAGTGAGCGCCCGTTACTCGTCCCAGCTTCTGCCCACCTAGCAGTTCGAAAGCACGTAAAAATGCAAGTAGAAAAATAGGGACCACTACGGTGGGAAGGTAACAGCGCTCCGTACGCCTTTGGCGTCTAGTCATGCCAGCCACATGACCGCGGAGACGTCCTCGGACAAGCGCTGGCTCTTCGACTTTGAAACGGAGATGAGCACCGGTCCCTAGAGTCGGAAACGACTAGCACGCATGTGCGGGGGAACCTTTACCTTTACCTAGTCAGGCAATTTTTCTGCATTCTTAATGTATGTGCTCAAAGGCAGATATTCCTGTGATAAGAATGCAGAGGCCACAGATAAGCTCTAGTTTACTTAATCTAGGTTAAGTTGACATCTCTCCCACCCCCAAATCTGCTGGATCAGTGCAAAATGTCCCTCGATGAGTCCATTGGCCATAGGTCCTTGTAGATTCCTACTACTTTGGTCACCATGGGAACAGATGATAATGTGGAGCATCCCTCATCTGACCCGGGAAGCTTCTGCCCAGATTCTCATGTAGCCCACCTGAGAGAGTGGTGAAGGATAACACCCCGTTGTAAAAAGATTCTATAAATGGGCATGAAGGGAAATCAAAATAGCTAAGGAAACTTTGTCAGATCCAGCTGCAGTGGTTTTACCTGGTTCATTTTGGCTAATGCTGTAGCTCAACGGTTCCCAGCCTTTGCGGCTTGGCAGCCCAGCTGGGGGTGGGGTGGGGTGGGGGAGAGGGGAACTGGGCCACGAAAGCAGCAGGCCGCTCTGCACATATGCAGCTCAACTTGCCTGAGCAGCAGGCTGTTACACACATGTGCAAGTGCCCACTGGGCCGCCGCTCACACGGGTTGAGCTGGTAGTGGGCCACGGCCTGGGGTTGGGGATCCCTGCTATAGATGCAAGAATTCCATGTTCAGTCTCCAGCAGTGTCTCCATGGTTGGGCTGACAAAAAGTCATGTTTAAGAATCTGGGGAGCGCTTCCAGCCATTGTGGAGCTGAGGCTAGTCATCTTCATACTGTAAAGGCTTGGAAATTAGTGTCACTATTTCCATTTGTGGTTGAAGATGATGAGCATTGCCATCTGTCCCATCTGGAGGGCTTTGGGCTGGGAAAAATGTACATCCTGAACTAGATGAATTTTCCTGTGACTTAATACAGGGTACCATAAAGAGGGGCGTGTAAGCAGCTGAATCTTTTGGATATCTGCAGACTCCATTTCCAGAAGAATATTGATGGAATTGGAGAGCATTAAGAATCGGGCAACAAAGATGATGACTTCAAAGTAGTTTAGGGCATGCACTATATGGGGACAAGCTGAAGGACCTTGAGATCTTCAATAAGATACACTCAGCAAAAACGGAGACATAAAAGTCATGTTTAAATACATACAAAGGGATGGCTCCAGGGAAGATGGTCATGAACGGTTGTCCCAAAGGTGCTTTTTCAAGAGGCAACTGGACTTTCTTCTTGTTGTTTTTTCTTTTCTTTAAAAACATTTTGCTTCTCATCCAGGAAGTTTCTTCTTCTTCTCTGAATGCTCGTAGCTGAAGAAGCTACTTGGATGAGAAGCGAAACGTCTTCAAAGACAAACAAGAAAGTCCAGTTGCCTCGTGAAAAAGCGCCTTTGGGACAACCATGACCTGGATGACCGAGAATCTCCATAGGCATGGTCCTGAACTGTTTTTCGCGCCCTCAGAAACTAGCACCGTGAATAACAGGTACCAGTTGCAGCTACCTAGACTTCATTTGACTACCAAAGCATCCTGATGGTAAAAAATCTGCTCAACCCTGCAATAGTACTTCTAAATTGTGGCTGTCTCATCTCTAGAGGTTTTTAAGAAGAGGTTGGGCAGTCCCCCTGTCCCAGTGAGTTGAAATGCTTTTCTTGCACAGTGTAGAGCGTTGTGTAGTGGGTCCGACGCAAGGAAGAGACGCCAGCCGGTGTGTGAGTTCAGCTCTTTATTGGATGGGGGGTAGCGAACTGGGGAATGAGGGTTACATAGCCTCCTTAAATACCTAGCCAGGTAAGCGGACAGCCAATGGGGTTGGCCCTAGGTTTCCCGCCGAAACTGGGCTTCCCGCCAAAACCGTTCAGGCCAACGCCCCCTGGTGGCTGTTGCTATGCAGGTGCCTGCATACATAACATAGAGAGAGAGAGTTGACTAGTGCAGACATGTCAAACACAAGGCCCGGGGGCCGGATCTGGCCCGCAAAGTGGTTTTATGTGGCCCGCGAAGCCATCCTGGAAACAGTGAGGGAACGGCCCCCACTGCCTTGGCCCTGGCCCAGAGACCCTCCTTCTGCCAGAGACCCTCAGATCTGTCCCACTCCTGCCCAGGCCCCCATAGGCACCCTTGATGGGAACGATGTAGAGCTGGCCATGGCCACCCTGTAGGCCATACGCACTCTAGCCACGCCCACCCAGTAGGCCACGCCCACCCTGGCCATACCCACCCGGCCCCTTGAGGGCAACCGCAATGCTGATGCGGCCCTCAGTGAAATTGAGTTTGACACCCCTGGACTAGTGGATCTTGGTGGTCCTTTCCAACTTGATAATTCTACGGTTCTGTGAGAAGAGAGAGAAACTAGGAACCAGGAGGAAGGTTAAGCAAGAATTCCTACCGATGGGATTCCCGGATCACCAGAGTTTCTAATAGAAAATCGGCTTTGCAGCTGAGTGAGAATAAATTGGCTCAGTTGCCAAACATAGAAAAGCAAAAATAGGATTGCACCAATGCAAAAGCTCATTTGGAAGCTGAAGACCCCCCCCTCCCGCCCCCTCTGTAGAGTACCTTTCGTTTTGTTGCTTGGGTTCTCTTTTTTTTCATTTCATGTTATTTCTAGCGTGAATCTCCCACCCTTTTATTCACAGTGGCTTTGAGTAGAAATGCCAAGGCCTGAGCTTGCATTATTCCAGAGTCACTTTGCTGAGAGATGGGTGATGTAGAAATGTAATAAATAAATACATAAATAATTCTGCGTGCAAATTCAAAGTCAGCCAGTGAGCTATGGACATTGGCATAGATTCGGTGAAAGTCTCATCCAGGCAGGTGACTTTATAACTTTACAATGAGTAGGGGACTCTGAAAAGAGCTCCCTTGCTTATGGACTAGCGGCTTAGGTGAGAAGGGTGGGGGGATGGTGTGTGTGTGGGTCTTCTAAAAGAGTGTTAGCCTTTTAGCTTTCCTCCTATCTGGTCAAGAGACTTAACTTATTTCAGCCCTGAGAGGATCCTTTTTTTCCCCCTTTAAAAAGTAAGGAGCTACAGTTGCAGCTTTTTGGAAAAGTGGATTTGGGTGAGAATCATGGAATCGTCAGTTTGGAAGAAGACCCTTAGGCTGTGAAATCCAACTTGCAGCTTCGTGCAGGAATCGTTCTTGAAGAAACTCCAACGTCAAGAGATTTCTATAGTTGGCCAAAAGGGGTTTTTGCGTGCCACTCTTAAAATAATGAAATACTTATCAGCTTTGGGGCTTTCCCCCCCCCCCTCACATTTCCAGGTTCTGGCCACTTACCGATGACCACTGTGATGGAGTTAGAATTGTCTACCTCAGGGGTGTCTAAGCTCGGCAAGTTTAAGACTTTTGGACTTCAACTCCCAGAATTCCTCAGCCAGCCATGCTGTTGAAGTCCACCAGTCATAAACTTGCCAAGCATGGACACCCCTGAACTGCCTTTAGTCAAGGGTCAGCTTCTCAGGCAGGAGAGAGCCCATTTGCCAAACGCCCCTTGTGATGCATAACCCTTCAAAAGTGCCCAGAGATTTCTTTTTCATGTTGATAACCCTTAAATCTACAGCGGGATGCGTATTCCCCCCCCCCCCCGCTTTTCTCTCTTTAGGCATGATTACTTTACCTCTGACTCCATCTCAGATGCGCGAGAACATAGTGAGGTTGTTGACGGGTTCTGCACATGCTTAAAAGTGACCTTTTTTTCACAGCCTCTGATGTTCTGTCACAAAACAAATCTGTCAACACAACTGGGCAGACCTGAGCCACAAAGCTAGTGTGATGATGAACTGGTTACATAGGTATAAAAAGAGGACAAATGTTAAGAGTAAGACTGCCTAACTTGCATATAAATAGCTTCTTGTTGACCTAAGAAGACAAGGGGTTGGGGGATTGGGGAAGGGAGAGTTTTTGCTGCCATTTGCAGCATCTGAGCAGGCTTTAAAATTAGGATTAGGCCACATTCAGGCAAGCTAAAGCATAGTTTAGTGGCTTAGGGGGAAAGACTAAACCAGATTGAATCTTGGAATCCTGCCCTTCTCAAAGCTGCTTTTTCAAAAGGCAACTGGACTTCGTTTTTCCTTGGAGACATTTCGCTTCTCACCCAAGAAGCTTCTTCGGTTTCGAAGCTTCAGTTCAAAACTGAAGAAGCTTCTCGGATGAGAAGCGAAACATCTTCAAGGAAAAATAAAAGTCCAGTTGCCTTTTGAAAAAGAAAAAAAAAAGCATCTTTGGGACAACCGTGACCTGGAGACTCCGCCTAGGCATTCTTGCCCTTCCTTTCTTCTCTGGCCTAGCCGCAAAGATGCATTGGGAAGCTGTCACGTGCCTTTCACATTTACCATATTGTCGGAAGCTGACAAGCCATGTCCATCTTAATTAAGAATCGTGGAAACAACGACTTTTAAACCACGCTTGGTGAAACTGGTTACTTTCAGCCGAGCCTCGTTAAGATTAATCACCATCTCAGTTTGGATGGCACGCTGAATTGTGCTTACCGCTCAAAATGGAAGCAGAAACGGCGTCAGAGGAGCGAAGAAGCGTGCTGTGGATCAGAAGCAAAAATTGGAACAGCAATCTCACCTGGAGCAGATCTTGACGTGTGTGTTCCCTTAGAGCTGGAGTGGGGAATTATGGCCCCTGTTATGACCCGTGGACATCAACTCCCAGAATTCCTGAGCCAGCATGGAGCCCACAGGTCCTAAAGGGCCCATAGTTCCCCACTCCTGCCATAGAGTAAAATATATCGGGGGCGCTCTTTCAAAAGGCAACTGGACTTCCTTTGTTTTTTCCCTTGAAGACATTTCACTTCTCATCCAAGAAGCTTCTTCAGTTCTGAAGCTCGGATGAGAAGTGAAACGTCTTCAGGGAAAAAACAAAGGAAGTCCATCTGCCTTTTGAAAGAGCGCCCGTGGGACAACCGTGAGCTGGATGACTGAGAATCTCCATAGACATATATTGGGGGAAATTACAAAAATCCCGAAGTGCTGAGCGAAATTTCCCCGCAAAGCTTCTGAGCGTTCCTAGTTTGCCACTTAGCAAGGCTTGAATTTTGAAGTTTGGGCACGGATCCTTAGGTGAAATCCAGGAGCACCTTTTAAGGAGGGCCAGATGTTTCAACACCTGGAGCAACACTTAAGGGACTTTTGCGCCGCTTTAAATGAGAAGCGCAGTCACGACAAGTCCTTGTGGACTGTATTGGAAAAACTCATTTCTCCTTACAGGCAAGAGAAGACACAAAGGTTCTGTACTTTGTCCCCCCCCCCACTTCCGCCCCTTTTCAAACTTATCCTGCCCCCCTCCCAACATTTTCTCTACCTCCCCCCCCGCTCTTTCCCTCTCCTGCCCACCCTGCTCCTTGGTCCCCTGGGAGCGCACTCTAATAATGTATTTGATCGACTGGCGGCCGCGGACAAGCGATTATTGTCTTGTAGGGAGTCAAAAGTATTGATCGGGGGAGAAATATGAGCAGCGCGATGGAGCCGGCGCGTCACATACAATAACCACAGCCCCGGGGGAGCGCCCGCGACACCGGCCGTCTCCTCTCATTACCGCCTGCCTCAGCCAGCCATGGGAACAGGGAGACGGGCTGGGCAGGGTGCCTGCCTCTTGGACCTTACTACTGACCTGTAGGCCTATTGCTATTCTAGCCACAGGTTCCTCATATACTGCACTGGGGAGGGAGGGTGGGGAGGAAACATGGGCCAGTTGTTTAATGCAGCTCCCCCTTTCGCCCAAGACGCAGCTCCGCTCTATGCCTTACACGGGGCTTCCAACCTGTAGCTAAGTCACCAGCCAAATACCGAACAGAAAGGCACCCTCATATTTTGAGTGGGCAGCAATTCCGAATGGCGAAGGGACGATCCGTGGAGATGCGCACGGAGAAAGCGTCACCACAAGGCCGATGAGCCAAACCGTAGATCAGAGGAAGACGTGGCTGAGATCGCTTTTCCGAAAATTGCTCCACGTCTAATTCCCTTGCTCTATAACTTTGATAGTCAACTCAAAACAGCTTTCTGTGCGCTTTGGGAGTGTTGGGTCATTGCACAAGAGTCCCCAAAACTTTGGGTGAGATTTGTTTTTAGCCTGCCGCTAGGAAAGCAGCAAGGCTGATCTCAGCATGGGGTCTGTCTTCACAGCAAAGTTTTAAAATAAGCATTGGAAGAGTTCAACTATTAGATCCTAGATTGTTCTCTCAGAATAGAGCTAGGTGGCCATCAGTGGCTTATACTGCAATCCTAGACATCTGATTAAGACATAAATCTTAGAAGGATTGGTTTCCAGGTAAGTATTTTAAAATTGGGCTGCTAAAGCCAAAATTGGTTTGTTTTAGTTTGTCTTTCTTTCTTTCTTTCTTTCTTTCTTTCTTTCTTTCTTTCTTTCTTTCTTTCTTTCTTTCTTTCTTTCTTTCTTTCTTTCTTTCTTTCTTTCTTTCTTTCTTTCTTTCTTTCTTCCTTCCTTCCTTCCTTCCTTCCTTCCTTCCTTCCTTCCTTCTTTCTTTCTTTCTTTCTTTCTTTCCCTCTCTTTCCTTCTTTTCTTTTTTCTTTCTTTCCCTCCCTCCCTCCCTCCCTCCCTCCCTTCCTGCCTTTCTCTCTTTCCTCTGTGGAGATCAGCAGTGACCAATTTTACAGGCCTAAATGGACCAGAAACATTTCCCAATTCACAGATAGTGGACTGAGGTGATTAAACTGAATATATAAATATGGGAAGCTATCTCATGAGAAGGCCAATAAGAGTTCCTTCCCAAGTTTGCAAGCTTTAAATCTTTAAACAGGAAGACGTGGGCATTGGGAGAAGGGACTACGCATTGTTTTCCTCAGGACAACATATGTTTTATGCAAGATGGATTATTACTGATTCTGTAGCTTGGTAAATTTCCCTGTTACTGAGTTAAACTGCTCTCTATCCACTCTTGAGTCAGCGAAAATTATAGCATAATACAATTTGAGGTTTCCATTGCAGATCCCCATCCTGCCTCTGTCGCCTCTGTAGCCAAGCGCATCAGTCACTTGACTTCCTTTCAGGTTAATGGGACATAAAGCCTCACAAATTTTAGACACCTTGAGGCTGCCCTTGACTAATGTTGGAAGAGAAGAATAACAACACTGGTACTGCTTAAGGACAACGTAAAACTGGCTTATCATGGGTTGGGGACAACAGCATGGCAACATCACCGGGACACAGCAGGAAAGATGTTGCCAGGTGTGAGTTTGGTTAAAGTCCCTGAGTCTGAATGCTGTGGGCATAGATAGCAGATTTGCATAGACGTGAGCAGCTGTACGTGTAAGCCCCCAGTTGCCAACTTCAGTAGAAAATACAGTATTGTATAAGTCCACTACTATATGTGCCACACTGAGATGTGACAATTGGGTGTGCACAGGCCAGTGGACCTGGTCTTGTGTACCTCTGAGTTGTCAAACGGCAACTGGATTTCTTTGTGTGTGTGTGTGTGTTCCTTGAAGACATTTGGCTTCTCATCCAAGAAGCTTCTTCAGAGAATTGAAGATGCTTCTTGGATGAAAAGCGAAATGTCTTCAAGGGGGGAAAAAAACACACACAAAGAAATCCAGTTGCCATTTCAAAAAGCACCTTTGGGACAGCCATGGCCGGAAAACCTCCATCGATACCCTCTGAATTGGGTTACATCTGCAATGTGGTTGTTTCCCACATTGTGCATTTTGTGGGTTCATTCTGAATAGGACAACTGAATGCTCCCAGCTAGAAACCCTTCTGTTTCTACATGTAGTAGGGGAGATCAGGAGTAAAATTTAGGGAATACCGTAGAGGCCTCCGTGTCTGATGTTGAGAATAGACGTGATGATCATAATTCTGCTGCTACTAACATGGTGTTGCTGTCTCTGGACTGTGGCGGATTGTACGGCCACAGGTGAGTTGGAGAATCTGTGGCGTTCTGCTTCCCCCAAGTGTTGAGTGGACAAAAATGCAAGTGTAATCGCTAACATACAGCTGTTCTCAATGGCCGTCTTACAGATGGTAAAGACTGGGGCGGCTTATCGGAACTTAGCTCCAAACCATGTTTTAAATGCTGGAGGTCAGCCCTAACGTGTATGAAGTAATAAAATGTTCCATGGAGCATGAACAGAGAGCTTTTCTCCAGCCCAGCTCCTTCCCACTCGATCTTTAAGATTTCCTGTGCTGAAATTTCCCCAGATACAAAAGACAGGTGAACAATTCTCTTCTATGTACTATAAATATTTTAGATCTAACAGAGCTGAATCCATTTTGGGTCCTATGCTATGAGTTGTATGGTTCTCTGCAAGGAAGATATTCATGAGTAGGTTTTTTTTTGTATAAGCGATGGGGATGGAGTTACTAGGGCTGCCAGTACAGAGTTTGTGGGGAGAGTGGTTGAGTTCATGCACCATGCTAAGTTGTGAGGGTTGTTGAATAAGCCACAGTGACTGGACCCACATAAGCCAAGCCATAAACCTGATTTATATGCTACACCAGCTGGGTTTCCACAACACACTAAGCCAGGGTCAAACAGATCAAGGCGTGAGTGCTAGGCTAGGCTATCGGGACCACCATTTCCACTGCTAAGAAAATGGCTTGTTAGGCAAGTTGTTCCTGATTTGGCAACCTTTTTTTGCCACAAAAAAAAAGATCACGTCATTAAGCGAACACGCCTCTCAGAAGCCCTCTTGGAAGGTGAACACATGCTGCAATTGTCATAAATACACGCCAGTTGCCAGGGGCCTTGAATTTTGATCATGGGGATGCCACAATGGTCATGAGTCCGAGGACCGGTTCCAGTGCTGTTGTAACGGTTGCTAAATGAATGGTTGTAAGCTGAGGACTCCCTGTAGCTCACAACATGCTAAGAGCATTCACTGAAGCATAAAATGCCCAGCCGCATTTTAGCCTGAATACACGTCACATAGATCCTGGGTCGTGCCGATCCTTTGAACTCAACTAACTGAGCTTTGGACGCAGCAGACTGAAGCACGGGCACCTGTGGGTACCATGGCAATTGCACACGTATATATGTATTTGCCGTATGGCAGCCCTTGCAGTGTTCTTTGCTCCCCCCCCCCCACACACACACACCCTGCCATGTCTTCTTCCTCCCAGCTGCTTCCTGCCACATTCACTGTTCTTGCTTCTCAAGCGCCCGGGGACTCCCCAGACCTGCCCCTAAGTTTTGAGGCCCTTCCTCCTCCTGCCACCTGCATTTTCCTCCCTGGAACAAGTACCATCCGTCACTGGCAGGCAGGGCCCTTTGGGGCTGTCTCTTCCACATCCGAGGAATTATCGCCATGGTGAACTTGGGCCCGTGGGCAACAGGTAAGCGATCAGGGGTGGTACTGCAACTGGGGAGGTGGCATCTCCGTTCTCCCTCTCTCCCCCGCTCCCCCACCCCCAACTCATGCATTGACAGCTTCTTCTGGAGATATCTCGGATGCCAATAAAAAGCTGAATATGAGGATGGGCTGGCGAAAGACAGGGGTGTGTTAACAGGACCGAAGCAGTGTTGCCTATTCTGGCTGCCCCTCCTCCTGCCGTGTCCAAAGCTCGGGGGGGGGGGGGAGGGAGGGAGGGAGGGGGCTTAGTTGAGTTCAAAGGATTGGCATGACACAGGATCTGTATATCACATGTATATCAGCTAAAATGCGGTTGGGCTCGTGATTGCCCTGTCTTAAGCTTCAAGGCTGATTGAAACACAGCCTGATCTACAGACAAATAAATAATACATTTTGACTGCCTCCCATCCTGAAGGGAGAGAGGGGAGAACGCTAGTAAACCTAAGATCGTGGGGAGGGGAAGGGGGGGGGAGAACAGGGATAGGAAGTGGATGTAAAGGAAATTGCACCACGCAGTAATGCCTGAGGAGGAGAGGGCTTGGGAAGAATGGAGCAACCTTACCCTAAAGATCTGCTAGAGATAAAGCAAAGTGGACAGCTTAGCCAGATAGCAGAGGGCAAGTTATCTCTACTGGATTCCTATTGAAATCGCTGGGCCTCTGGTTGGAGAAGGAGGGTCCCAACGAGGAGCACTGCCAAGGGTTTGACCAGCTTGTAAACCAGCCCCTGTCCCTGTGCTTTAAAGAGCGTTTCAGTAAACAGTCACGCTTCCTTTCCTTGCTGTGAAGTTTTGCTGCTGATCTCTGCAGATGTGGAAGTTTGTTAAGGGCACATCAGCAAGTCAGATGTTGCTCTGTAGGCAAGCTGCCTCCTACGAAACAACGGTGGTCTTTCGGCAGAGCAGTCAGACTGCTTGAGGACAAGGCAGAGGGTTTGCCGTTTGGAAGATAAATCATTTGAGTAGCAACTATAAATATTTGGGGAGGCAGGCAACAGTGGAGGCTTTTTTGGGGGAAAGTAGATGAGAACCTACCTCCTTTTTCCCACCGGTTACTGTTGTTTTTATTCCCAGCTGTGTCTGTAACTGGGCAGCCACAGAAAGCAAGGCAGAGGAACTAGGACCGGCAGGGCAGAGGAGGGGGAGGAGGAGCTCTGCCCGGAGCTGCCAAGGGCAAGGGGGGGGGGCTGGTTCTGGGGCTTCTGTTTTTAGTTTGAGTTTCAGTAAATCGGAGGCTTTTTTTAAGCTATCTAAAAATGTGAAAGGGAAGCAGAAGTGAAAGCCGACAAAGAGTGGCCAGCAGTTTTGAAGAGAGGGGGGGGTGGGGGTGGTGGGAATAACAAACTGGCCAGCACTTCCTGTATTTTCTGGAGAGAGAGGGGGAAAAAAACACCCTCTTAAAAAGAAAAAAACCCACCAGATTACAGGTTTTCCAACCTGTGGTGTATTCCACCAAAAATAATCCAAACCCAGTCGATGCAAAACTGAAGGTCTCCAGGAACTCTGGATTTCATCACAGACGTTGCCGCTTTGCTTTTAGCCTCTCCGCTTGTGATTTGGGACACCCGCTTGATTTTCAGACATGTTCAAACAGTGGACCCCCCCCCCCCAATCTGGCCATTTCAAAAGAACGGAGGAAGCTCCACTTGGTCTGTCTATGCCTGTCAGACCGGTTGCTGCTCAAGGCTCAGGAGCAGAGCGGAAAAAACGGCCTAGTAAAAGCATCTGAATTAAGAGACAGCCCTCGACGTAACGACTGAGCCCCAAATTTCCGTTGTTAAGTGAGACATTTGTGAAATGGGTTTTGCCCGGTTTGATGACCTTTCTTGCCACAGTGGTAAAGTGAATCGCTGCAGGTGTTAAGTTAGTAACAAGGTTGTTAAGTGGATCTGGCCTGTTCCCCATTGACTGCTTGTCAGAAGTTTGCAAAAGGGAATCGTATAACGCCAGGACACTGCAACGGTCATAAATATGAACAGGTTTTGATCACGTGACTTAAGTGTGACTTAAGTCACTTTTTTTCCAGTGCCGTTGTAACTTTGAATGGTCACTAAATGAACTGTTATAAGTCAAAGACTACCTACATTTTTGAATCGGAATACATCTACACAGGTTCAGCCCAGTGACCAACCCTAACCTACCATTTGCTTATTTCAGACATGTCAAACACAAGGCCCGGGGGCCGGATGCGGCCCGCGAAGTGGTTTCATGTGGCCCGCGAAGTCATCCTGGAAACAGTGCGGAATGGCCCCCACTGCCTTGGCCCTGGCCCAGAGACCCTCCTTCTGCCAGAGACCCCCAGATCTGTCCCACTCCTGCCCAGGCCCCCATAGGCACCCTTGATGCCAACGATGTAGACCTGGCCACGCCCACCCAGTAGGCCACACGCACTCTAGCCACGCCCACCCAGTAGGCCACACCCACCCTGGCCATACCCACCCGGCCCCTTGAGGCCAACCGCAATGTTGATGCGGCCCTCAATGAAATTGAGTTTGACACCCCTGCCTTATTTAAATGATGTGGGGTCCTTCTTTAGAGAAAAACCTTCACAAGGTGGCTTACATGATACAAAAATACAACTAATGCTCATAGTTAAGGGATAAAAGTGTGAGAAATAATAATAGTATAGGAAGGAAATCCACAATATGGGCAACTACAGCACAGAAATAATGACATTCAGTTTTAACTGAATGCAGTTGCTGCTGACCTTCCTCAAACCAATCAACATCCTTCTAATGAAACAATGAGCTGTTTTGTGGGGGTTTTTTTTAATCCAGAAAGAGGTTGAACTAGTATGGGAATTCCAGAATGCAAGGGGAAAACATGTAGCCGGCGTTCAACTTTTGCTGCATTTCTGTTTTTTTTAAAAAAAATTAGTACATTGACTTTTAATAGTGCTGTATTGCAGACTCTAGTGAAAAATGAACAAAAGATTCAGACACATCCTAAATTCAGCATTCTAATACTGAGCCATACTTTAGAGAATAACATCATTTGAAGGGGCTTCTGACGCGAATAAAGAATCTGCACTGATAGTCCTGCTCAAAGAGCAGGTAGCAGCTGTAGCAGAATAAAAGAATTAACAGCTGGAAGGGACCTTGGAGGTCTTCTAGCCCATCCCCCTTCTCAAGCATATACCATTTCAGGCAGATCTTTGTCCAATCTCTTCTTTAAAAACCTCCATTGTTGGAGCACTTCTGAAGGCAGGTTGTTCCATTGATTAATTGTTCTAACTGTCAGGAAATTCCTCCTTAGTTCTAGGTTGCTTCTCTCCTTGATTAGTTTCCAGCTGTTGCTTCTTCCCCTGCCTTCAGGTTCTTTGGAGAACAGATTGACACCCCCCCTCTTCTTTGTGGCAGCCCCTTAGATATTGGGACACTGCTATCAGTGTTCTCCAATCAAGAATCAGCTCTCCATTAGTTTTCTGCGTCTCAAGAAAAGCTTCCGCCTGTTGAATGTCTGCATGTTTCAGAAATCTTGTTAGAGACAAATGAGCAAACAAACAACACAGTTCCAGATGAAAAATTTGCTTAAGAAAATCCACTGCTGGATGGTGCTTTTATCCCAAATGATCCTCAGAGTCACGCTTGGATTTCTTTCAGCTCTGAAAAAATGAACAGTCGAGGACATTGCCGATGAAAAGAGGAATTTAACTTGAAAAGAGGCTCCATTCTATTTTGACTGTGCATTAAACAATATTCACACCTAAGAGGTATTTTCATATCTCTCATAAAATCCTCCCGTTCAGCATTTATTCAGTCTCAGAATCCAATTTGATTCTCATGTGCATAACGCCTCTCTATTATCTTTGATCACAGATTATAGATTGACATTTCTGGGTGTGTTTTTTCCCCCCACCAGCTGTTATCGTACCTATGATCGCTCCCGTATTACGAAACGCTTGCAGCAATAAATGCCAGCTGTGCAGATTGTGGTGGATATATGAGAATGCCATTTGCCCAGCGTTACGTGCACTGTGTCTTTTGTGTGGGCTTGAGAGAAAGAAAGTGGAGTATGAACTTTTACCTTCATTATACCAGGAAAAAGCTCTTTTACGACCTTTCTTGCCACAGTTGTTAAGTGAATCAGTGCAGTTGTTAAGTTAGAAAGAAGGCTGTGAAGTGACTCTGGCTTCCTCACTGACTGTCAGAAAGTCACAAAAGGGGATCACGTGACCCTGGGACGCAGTGACTATCATAAATATGAGCCAGTTGCTCAGCGCCTGAGCAGGGGGTTGGACTAGATGACCTCGAAGGTCCCTTCCAACATCATCATCATTATTATTACTACTATTATTATTATTTCAGTCACATGACCACGGGAATGCTGTGGCGGTTTGTTAAGTGTGAAAAACGGTCATAAATGACTTTTTTTCCGGTGCTGCTGTAATTTGAACAGTCAGTAAAAGAACTGTTGTAAGGCGAGGACTACTCGGGGCAGAGTGGGCTCTGGGTAAGAATAGTTTTATCTAACAACCTTTAGTTACATATCTCAACCCTTTAGTTGCAAGTTATGAAAATATTTTGCTGCTTCTTCTTCTTTTTTTGCATGGTATAACCTGAAAACTACTACCGGCGGTGGGGTGGGGTGGAGCATAGGAATGGCATTATCTCCTAAAGATTGCATTTTGGGTACGAAGTAGTTGAAGAAATGTAATGGGAGATGCTGAAAAGGATTGGTTCTTTCTTTACTGCTGTGTTTTTAATAGGTGCATGTTTGGCTAAACCGGTTGGGCTTACCCTTCTCATTATATGAAGGTAAAATCAGCGGTGACACTGCTTGAACTCCTGCTCTGATGTCCAATTTTTTAAAAGTTTGCTTATAGACCAAGTGGGATTCTGACTGGCATTGAATGAAAACACAGAGAAGCATTTATCACATTGAACAAGTGACCTTCCTTCCTTCCTTCCTTCCTTCCTTCCTTCCTTCCTTCCTTCCTTCCCTCCTTCCCTCCCTTCTTCCTTCCTCCCTCCCTCTCTCCTCCCCTTCCTCCGTTCCTCCCTCACTATCCTTCTTCCCTCCGTCCCTCCTTCCCTTCGTCCCTCACTATCCTTCCTTCCCTTGCTTCCTCCTTTCTTCCTCCCTCCCTCCCTCGCTCCTTCCCTTCCCCTTCCCTTCCCTCCTACCCTCCTCCATTGTGCTAGGTTTCAAAAAGTGGCTATGAAACTATAAAATGGAAGATCATCTTTGATGGAAAGAGGGAATTATCATGGCTGACGATGACGTCACAATACTAACCTGTAGATTCTTTTGCCTCTAATGGATCTTGAACAGATGTTTGGTGGATTCTACTGGTAGGACGGTGCCCTTTTCCAATCCTGGTTCTACTCTATTACAATGCATAGTTTAGATTAGGCTACAGCAGGTTATTTAGCACGCAGTGTATTATTAATATCTAAAACAGAAGAACAGCCAAGACATCCAAGCTGCTGGATAACCAGAGTTGCCCACCTCCAGCATCTGCTGCCAGAAGACCATCGTCTTACTTTATCTTTTGAAAGGACCGGCAGTATGGACAATATCAATAACCAGCTAGCATAATTCCTTGAAAAGAAATCACCAAACGAAGCTTCACAAAGTCCATGTTCAGGGCTTTTATCTCTACCCACTGAGATGAGCAGACTTAGTGTAAAAAAGAGGGTTATTTGGTATAAATTCCCTGCCTCAGAAGGGGAATAAACCTGGCTCCCAACCATGGAAGCAACCTACCAGGTTAGTTTTCTCAACGTAGGGTATAATGAGAGAAGATGTTTTAGAACAAAGATCTCCAAGCTTGGCAACTGTGAGACTTGTGGACTTCAACTCTCAGAATTCCTCAGCCAGCTTCTGAGAGTTGAAGTCCACAGGTCTTACGGTTGCCCAGTTTGGAGACCCCTGCTTTAGAAAGAGCAAAGATATATCAGGGCCAGAGTTCTCTGGATTAAGTAACCAGATAACTCAGGGAAAACCCCAAGTAAGACTTGAAGCAACAACCTCATCCTTGTGTTTCCTCTCCATCACTAATCTTAGTGCCATTTGACAAAGCTAATAGGCAGTGACATAACTTCCCTTCTCCAGGGCGGTCTTAATCCTCTGTTCAAGTCAGTGGTTGTGACTTATCACACAACCACAGGTTCCTGAAAACAGAAGTTGTCCTAGGACAGGGGTAGGCAACCTTGGCTCTTTTATGACTCGTGGACTTCAACTCCCAGACTTCCTGAGCCAGCCTGGCTCAGCGTGGAAACCCCTCCCTTTCCCCTCAGCATGGCTGGCGCAGGAATTCTGGGAGTTGAAGTCCACGAGTCATAAAAGAGCCAAGGTTGCCTACCCCTGTCCTAGGAAGATAGCAGGCAATGCTTTCTAGAATAGAATGTGCCCATTTAGTCCTGATATATGGAGAGGGCCTGTTGAGGGGGTTCCCCTTCTTTACAAAATCTTATGGGGTGTGAACCAGACAACAAGCCTTCCAGTGCTGGCCCCCATGTTTGAGGTACTCTCCTGCCAAAGCTGTGGATGATCCCAATCCCTGCTTGCATTTCACAAACAACTGAGAATTATTTGGTTTGAGCATCTTTTGATTTGGGTGACTTCTGAAGCCCCTGGATGTTATTTTATTTATTGAGGTTTTGTATTATTTTCTTGCATTGTTATCTGCCCACCATGGAGGAGGTGTTTAGATATTGCATGCATGCATGCATGCATAAGTAAGTATGTAAGTAATTAAGTAAGTAAGAAAGGAAGGGAGAGAGAGAAAGAAAGAGAGAGAAGGAAGGGAAAGAAGAAAAAAGAAAGAGAGGGAGGGAGGGAAGGAAAGAGAAAGAAAGAAAGAAAGAAAGAAAGAAAGAAAGAAAGAAAGAAAGAAAGAAAAAAAGAAAAAAAGAAAAAAAGAAAGAGAAAGATTAACAAATTCTTGACAAAGTTACGGGTACCCTAAGTGATCTGCAATAATTTAGATAATTGCTGCATGGCAGCAAAATCTATGGTGCTCTTCCATATTTCTGTTTAGCCCTTGCCAAGTATACATTCATTTCTGTATGTTCCCTTTTCCCATTTATCCATCCACGCATTCATTTGCCCAAATGTTTTAGAACATTTAATCTTTTAAATATCTGTCATTCTGGGCTCAGCAAAACGCTTGGATTTAGGCGAGGGTCTCTAATGGGGGTAAGAGAAAGAGGTCTCCTTTCTTCCAAGCAGGAATATACGGCGTAGCCTAGATCTCTCAGGGATTTTTTTCAGCTTGCTTTGCTGAATTACAGTTTTCATTAAAAGAAAACCAAGATTAAACCATTTTATTTCTCGGAAGAGATTTAGAGGAAAAAAATATGCAGGCAATAATCTTTTTTTTTTTTAATATAGCTACCCATCTCACACCAGTGACTCTAGGCAGCTTACAAAGATTAAAACACTGAGAACTCACGAGCAATAGTTTGGGAAGTTTTGAAGTTATGGGATGTTAGAATAATTTGACATCTATGAGGCATTCATTTTCGGATTTTATGCGGTTTGAATTCTGCAGTGTCACATTAAAATGTACCAATGGGAGAACCCAACAGTGCCAGGCTTTTTGTTTCATTTCTTCCTCTTTAAATGCATCACTGTTGGCTTCTCTCCATTTCTCAAGTTTTCCATTGGTTGGTTTGGTGCGAGTCATGTTATGTTGCATAGATTTGGCACATAACACAGGCATGGTGGTGCAGTGGTTAGAATTGCAGTATTGCAGGCAAACTGTGCCCTAAGCCAGCAGTTCGATCCTGACCGGCTCAAGGTTGACTCAGCCTTCCATCCTTTTGAGGTCATTAAAATGAGGACCCAGATTGTTGGGGGCAAATATGCTGATTCTGTAAACCGAGAAGGCCATAAAGCACTGTGAAGCAGTATATAAATCTTAAGTGCATCTGCTATTGCCCTTCCTTCCTTCCTTCCTTCCTTCCTTCCTTCCTTCCTTCCTTCCTTCCTTCCTTCCTTCCTTCCTTCCTTCCTTCCTTCCTGTGGTGGTGAAGTGGTTAGAATACGGTATTGCAGGCAAACTGCCCATAGCCAGGATTTCGATCCTGACCGCCTCAAGGTTGACTCAGCCTTCCATCCTTCCAAGGTCGGTAAAATGAGGACCCAGATTGTTGGGAGACAACACGCTGACTCCGTAAACTGCTTAGAGGGGGCCATCAAGCACTATGGGGCAGTACAGGTAACCCTTGACTTACAACCACAGTTGAGCCCCAGATTTCTGTTGCTAAGCGAGACATGTGTTAAGTGAATTTTTGCCCCGTTTCACGACCTTTCTTGCCATAGTTGTTCAGTGAACCACGCCAGTCATTAAGTTAGTCACAGAGTGGTTCAGTGACTCTGGCTTCCCCAATGGCTTTACTTCTCACAAGGTCACAAAGGGGGGGGGGGAAATCACATGACCCCGGGACACGGCAACTGTCATAAATATGAGTCAGTTGCCGAGAACTCTGAATTTCGATCATGTGACCATGGGGATGCTGCAATGGTCATTAAGTGTGAAAAGTGGTTTACAAATCCCTTTTTTTCCAGTCCCGTCGTCACTAAATGACCGGTCAGTAAACGAACTGTGGTAAGTCAAAGACTACCTGTATATAGGTCTCTGTTGGCACTGCCTTTATGGTCTGGTTCGACACTCACCTGCGTTGTCCTTTCCGTTTTTTTGGGTCCCTTCCTTTTTTTTTTCCTCACAGAAGTAAGAATGTCTAAGCCTTTGGAACTGGAAAAGATGCGCCTGGAGCTGCAAGAAGACCACACAGGTAACTGGGTTTGATGGGAAGGCTAAGAATGTATCTATTCATTCATAGAAAGGCTCTTGCAGAGGCTGGTTGGAATAAGAACCGCTGCAGCAGTGGCCTCTTCGAAGCTCATTCATTTCCTTTCTCCTTTTAAATTTAAGAAGGTATTAAAAATACAGAATGCAAGTGAATGAATAAATAAAAGAAGATTCCTGTAGTAAGGTCACACCCCCTTCTTCCGTGGGAGAGCCTTAATCGAAAAGTCAGTCTTGAAGCAAGAAATTGGCTTTATATATATATATGAGCACGGAGACATCCTCGGACAAATGCTGGCTCTTCGGCTTTGAAACGGAGATGAGCACCTACACACACACACACACACACACACACACATTTTTTCCCAGTCATCTTCAAGATATAAAGGAGCCATTAGGCCTAATAAATAGTGTTAATATACTCCTGAGACAACTCAGTGCTACTGTATTGCATTAGCCAGTTTGGGCCGTGAATCAGAATTCGTATCCGAAGCAGCGGGCGAAGGGGAACAAGAGAAAACGATGAAGAATGGGAGAAACCAAGCAGTGGGGGGGGAAAAAACGATTAAAAGTTACTGTTCTGTGAAAGATAAAGGCACTTAAGCAAAGGAGAATGGACCAAGTAGAAGCATCAGGCAAGGTTTAGTGTAAAATATTGTTATTCAGAAGAAAGGGCAAGGAAAGAACACGCTGGCTTGAGAACATCAAATCTGGTGCAAAATTGATCATCCAACAATTGAAAGAAGCTATTCTTGACAGGGTAGCATGGCGAGCACTTGGTTATAAAGCCAGCAAGAGTCAAGATACGACTAAATGGTTAAAAACAAGCCAACCAACTAATTGGTATTCATTGGTTTGGGTGCCACTTCAGCCGTTGAAGCAGTGATGAAAAATCTGCCTCTGGGCCACCATCAGCAAATAAATAAAATTAAAAAAATAATAAAATGAGGGGCAGCCGCAAAGAAGAGGGGGTGGGGTGGGGTGTCAGGCTATTCTCCAAAGCACCTGAAGGCAGGACAAGAAACTAATCAAGGAGAGAAGCAGCCTGCAATTAAGCAGAAACCTCCTGACAGTGAGAACAATTAACCAGTGGAACGACCTGCCTCCAGATGTTGTGAATGCTTCATCACTGGAGGTTTTTAAGATGAGACTGGACAGCCGCTTGTCTGAAATGGTATAGGGTCTCCTGTTTGAGCAAAGGGTTGGACTAGAAGACCTCCAAGATCCCTCCCAGCTCTGTTCTGATTGAAGTAAATAAGGCAGTTCTGCTCCCTTGGGCAGTCCCATTCTCTGGTCCGTGGCCCAGTCCCAATGATTTCACATGTTGATATAAGGCTGCAATCTGGTAGAAACATCTTCACCAAAAATGGAATTCTTCCGGTCACTGTAAGCCGCAGAGGTAGGCGCAGGATCTATCCAGAGATGTGAGAAAGAAACAAATGGATCAGCTTCTGAGAATCTCTTATGGAGACTGGGAGACGGGTGGATTGTTCAGATCAGGCTGGGGGTTCTTGAGGGTCCCTATTTTAGTATGGACCCTATGTGATGAATTTAACTTTTTTGCTTCTAGATACAGAAAGAAATGGACCTGACACAAACCATCAGGTGAGAACATTTGGACAGAAGCAGCAGGATTATGGAAGCATTTGTTTCTTGAGGTGGGCCACAGGTGGTCAGTTGTGATGTTGCATTGTGTTCTTCCTTCTAGACTCAGCAGAGCAAATCTTCCCCGTTCTCCCCATCCCCAACCATCACGGGCACCAAGGTAAGTCCCACCTTTTCTCTGCCTACCTGCAGATCCACTAGGCCAGGGGTAGGCAACCTTGGCTCTTTTAGGACTTGTGGACTTCAACTCCCAGAATTCCTGAGCCAGCCATGCTGAGGGAAAAGGGAGAGGTTTCCAAGCTGAGCCATGCTGGCTCAGTAATTCTGGGAGTTGAAGTCCATGAGTCATAAAAGAGCCAAGGTTGCCTACCCTGGCCTAGGCCTAGGCTGCTCTATGACTTGTGGTCTTCAACTCCCAGAATTACTGAGCCAGCCATGCTGAGGGGAAAGGGAGAGGTTTCCAAGCTGAGCCATGCTGGCTCAGGAATTCTGGGAGTTGAAGTCCACGAGTCATAAAAGAGCCAAGGTTCCCCACCCCTGCACTAGGTGATCTCATTTCTTCTCCGAATTCCCAATGCTTCTCAACCTTGAGTGCTTTCACACGGGTGGACTCCAACTCCCAGAATTCCTCAGCAGCATTTCTGGCTGGGGAATTCTGGGAGTTGAAGTCCACATCGCTTAAGGTTGCCAAGGCTGAGCAACATTGCTCTAAAGGCATCTGGCATTCAGACTGGCTTGGACTGACTTGGGGGTCAGAAGCTGTGTTGAGGTGGTCTTCAACTTCAGTCCAGGGCAGAGGAAAATGGTGGACTCTTGGGGACGAGATGATAGGAGTGGTCACCTTTTGTTCTGGGGAATTCTGGCAGTTGAAGTCCACCCATTTTCAAGTTGCCATAGTTGAGAAGCACTGGTCTAGGCTAATGCTTCAAAACTGTAACTGTGCACTGAGTGTTTATGACAGAGACATCTTTATGAACAAACATCATATTTGTCAATGATTATATACATAATCTTTTAATGTCTTGGAGGTATGATGAAAGGGGAGATCCTAGCCCATGATTCAGCACCCCAGTTTTTAAATTGCCTGTCTAGGGTCTGTTAAGCTTTGAAATGAGACAAAAACCGTTGAAGCTTGCTTAAATGATGCTATGACAAAACTATAATATCTCTCTCTCTCTCTCTCTCTCTCTCTCTCTCTCTCTCTCTCTCTCTCTCTCTCTCTCTCTCTCTCTCTCTCTCTCTCTCTCACACACACACACACACACACACACACACACACTGGATTAATCACTTGCATTTTGATTAACTGATTGCACAGAAAAAATTTGCATATTGCCCAAACCACAATTTGTTCCCTTCTTTTCTCTCTCTCTTTTTTTTGTGACATAGAATTAGGTAACTTCAACAGCTCAGCTTTTAACATAATTTTAAAAGTTGCCCTTTCTGCAATATTGCAAATAATTCTGGTCTGGCCCTTCAGGCTGCTCCCCTGGAAATCCCGAAACTCCCCCTCCCAACGAGGGCCAGAGCTGGACATTGTAGGTCAAAATCACGCTTACAAAGAAAGACCCCAATGGGAAGTGCGCTGCGCTTTTGTTATCAGCTTGATAGGAACTTGTGAATCGAGGCTGGTTTAAGGGGGGGGAATTCCCTGTGCCCCAAGCCTGCCAGCAAAACAGGAAGTCAAGTAACGATAAATCATCTTGCATTGGTCAGTGGGCGGGATGTGAATGTATTGCAGTGCATTGTTTCTCGTCCCTACAAAGAGCCCCCTACTCAATTTCTGCTGTGCAGCAGAGATTTAAGTTGCAGGGTTTGGATCCCCTTGCTTGGAATTCCTCAAGTCGAGGCGCACAGGATTTTGGCTGAAATTCAGAGTCTCCACTGAATCGCCCTCTTTTCCCCGCTGCTGGGAGAGAGGGCTGAATCCATCCAGTGCAAGATCTTTCTGACAGCTACCTCATTTCCTTTCTTGAGCCTTGGTTCTAGATTGAGACGTAGCTATTCACTTCAGAGGAGGTTTTTTTTAAAAAAAATACAAGAAAAGAGCTATCTGTCCTTCTAATAGTGGAGTTTGGGCACAGGAAGAAAAGAGTAGCGTCAGAAAGACGTATGGTATGCGGGGTTGGAAAGCAAAATTGCCTTTATGGGTAGCCCTTGTCTTTACAACCACAGCTGAACCCCAGATTTCCGTTGCCAAGTGAAGCATTGGTTCAGCCATTTTGCCCCATTTTATGACCTTTCTCAGCACCGTGGTTAAGTGAATCATTGCAGTTGTTAAGTTAGCAACACGGTTGTTAAGTGAGTCTGGCTTCCCCATTGACTGCTCGTCACAAGGTCCTAAAATGGAACCACGTGACCTCAGGACACTGCGACCGTCCTAAATAGGAGTCGGTTGCCAGGCATCTGAATTTTAATCACATGACCATGGGGGAATGCTGCGGCGGTCGTAAGTGTGAAAACGGTCATGTCACTTTTTTCAGTGCCATTGTAACTGTTGTAAGTCGAGGACTATCTATATTGTGGTTGGTCCCACAGTCAGCCAGATGTTTAGACTGGATTTGGCATTTTTATCTACCTATCAAGTCCTTCCCAAGGATCCGGGATAGGCAGATGTGGATGGTTGATGATGTTTGAAGTTATCATGGCAGGAGGTCAGTTGTTCCCGGTAAAGCTGCCTTTTGCAATTGACTGATGGCGATTGTGTCAATGCCGAGGGTGTTCAAGTGGTGCTCCAGATATTTTATAATTGCATGCAAGGCGCCTATTGCCATTACTCTATATGGGTAATCTACAGTGAGATTCACAGTCTGGTGGAAACGCAACACTTCAGTGAAGAATAATAATTAATTAATAACTAATGGATCATTCAACTCAAGATTATTATTATTATTATTCCCTTCCAGATCAAAGCTGAAGACTCTGCAGAAATGCCTCCAGCTCCAGCGTCAGCCCCAGCCTCTCAAGCTCAGCAGCCACACCTTCCCCAGGCCCAGCTCATGTTAGCAGGCAGCCAACTCGCTGGGGTAAGTGCAGCTGGCAATTTGGGCAATTCACCTCTGGGTGAAGTGAGGTGAGGTGGAACAGAACAATACTGAAACCTCTCGAATTATTTCTGCCCCGAGGATCAAAGGTTGAGGAAAGTGGAGGTTGCAATCCAGGCTGGCAAGTTCAGACATTCACTGTAGGATTATTAGATCATACAATACGTGCAACCAGCCCTTTCTCCTAAAAGGAGAATGTCCATGCTGAGTGTACTTAAATAGTGCATTGTTATCTACAGTAGACATTACTTAAATAGATGTTTACACAAGTACGATATCCTCGACTTACAGCCACAATTGTTCCCGCAATTGCTGTTATTAAGCGAGACGTTTGTTAAGTGAGTTTCGCCCCATTTTGCCCCACTTTTCTGGCCACAATGGTTAAGTGAATCCCTCACTGCAAGTTAGTAAGTTAGTAAAATGGAGGTTAAGGGAATCTGGCTTGGCCGTTGACTTTCCTTGTCCGAAGGTCACAAAAGGGGATCACGTGATCCTGGGGCACTGCGACCATCAAAAGTACCAGCCAGTTGCCAAGCGTCTGGATTTTTTGATCACGAGACTGTGGGGATGCTGCAGCGGTCATAAGTGTGAAAAATGGTCGTCTGAATCACCTTTTCCAGTGCCGCTGTAACTGGTCACTAAACAAGTAGCAACAGCCCTTAGACTTATATACCGCTTCACAGGGCTGTACAGCCTTCTCTAAGCAGTTTACAGAGTCAGCCTGTTGCCCCCAACAATCTGGGTCCTCATTTTATCCACCTTGGAAGGATGGAAGGCTGAGTCCGCCTTGAGGCGGTCAGGATCGAACTGCAGGCAGCCGGCACTCAGCAGAAGTAGCCCGCAGTACTGCATGCGAACAAATGGCTGTAAGTCAAGGACTGCTTGTAATCCCCAAGTACCTGGCCTACCTCACGCTGGGAGAGGTTGTCTGACCTACACAAGGAAGGGAAAGAAATGGGTAGTTTGGGCACCCCTCGTTCTCTTCCGTTCTGCTCTGGGGGGGGGGGATGGATGGAGGCTGGGGAAGCAGATGGAGCGAACTCAGCCTGTGACCCGCAGGGCTGTTGGAGAAGGAGATACGATTCCACCCTGCCTAGTGACACTCGGCTGATGCTTCCCTCTGATTAGCAACCCTCCCCATCCCTCCGGTGCCTTTTCCAATGGACAAGGAGGAATCCAACAGGGACACCTTTCCTTGAACCTCCACACGTGGCCATGAGCAACCCCCCCCCCCTTCTCTCCCTGTTGTGCATGAGTCTCTGCCCAAAGAAGAACTGCCTGGCAGTCTGTCTGAGAAGGTTTCTGGCTCTGCTGAGAGCAGGGAATGTACTTGACTAACTTGCTCCTTCCTTCCTTCCTTCCTTCCTTCCTTCCTTCCTTCCTTCCTTCCTTCCTTCTTTCCTCTTTTCTTTTCCCTTTTTTCCTTCCTTCCTTTTTTCCTTCCTTCCTTCCTTCCTTCTCTGACACTTCCTTCCTCCCTTCCCTTTTTTTCCTCCTCCCTTCCCCTTTTTCTTTTTCCTTTCTTCCTTCCTTCCTCTTTTCTTTTTCCTTTTTTTCCTTCCTTCCTTTTTTCCTCCTTCCTTCCTTCCTTCCTTCCTTCCTTCCTTCCTTCCTTCCTTCCTTCCTTCTCTCTGACACTTCCTCCCTCCCTTCCCTTTTTCTCTCCTTCCTTCCTCTTTTCTTTTTCCTTTTTTCCTTTCTTCCTTTTTTCCTTCCTTCCTTTTTTCCTTCCTCCAATTTTTCCTTCCTTCCTTCCTTCCTTCCTTCCTTCCTTCCTTCCTTCCTTCCTTTTTTCCTTCCTTCCCTCCCTCCCTCCCTCCCTCCCTCCCTGTCTCTTTGCCTCCTGCTTGCTGCCCGCCCTGCTTCCCCCTCTCTCGTACAGCTGACTGCCCTGATGCCTGCCCAGCAGCAGCTGCTCCTGCAGCAGGCGCAAGCACAGCTTTTGGCAGCTGCCGTGCAGCAGTCTAACGCTGCTGCGGCTGCCGCGGCCTCCTCTCAGCAACCTGGGGCTGAACTGCCAGCGCCACAGAGCCAGCCCCAGACGCCCCAGCTGGCCTTGTCCCAGCCAATCCAGCTGACGGCACAGGTAAGGGCTTGTGCACGAAGCAGGGCGCTTTGCGGTTCTCTACGTTGCCAGGTCACCTGCCCTTGGAAGGGAAGGAGGGATCTTTCAGAGGAAAAACCGCTCCTCCCATGGCCTGAGACATGGCCGGCCTTGCACTGTCCGTTGAAACTGGTCCCCTAGTCAGCGCCTCTCTTCTGGGAAGCTCATGGGAGCCGTGGTTCCAGGGGAGAAAAGTGCCTAGTGGTCTCAGGGCAAGTATAATTCTCAGGAATCTCTCCAGAAGTTCAACCGCGTTGAAAATAGGGTATCTCTGCGTTGTGGCAGAGATGTTTCCGCCATGTTTCTCCTCCCGGTTGTTTCTCTTCTAGGATATCCAGCAGCTGCTGCAGCTCCAGCAGTTAGTCCTTGTCCCAGGGCACCCCCTCCAGCCACCTGCACAGTTCCTGCTGCCACAGGCCCAGCAGGGGCAGCAAGGTGAGAAGATCATCTTTTTTTTATTTTAAAAAATCATCCCTCCTTTATTATTTTAATAAATAACTTGAGGTGGCAGACGTACCTAATTCCTCTTCCTATTTCCCACATCATAACAACCCTGTGAGGTGGGTTGGACCGAGAGAGAGTGATTGTTTCAAAGTCACCCAGTCGGCTGTCATGCCTAAGGTTAGACTAGAACTCACCGTCTCCTGGTGATTGGCCCAAAGTCACCCAGTCAGCTTTCATGGCTAAAGGGGGACTAGAACTCACCGTCTCCTGGTGGTTCGCCCAAAGTCACCCAGTCAGCTTTCATGGCTAAAGGGGGACTAGAACTCACCGTCTCCTGGTGATCAGCCCCAAAGTCATGCCTAGGGCGGGACTAGAACTCAATGTCTCCTGCTGATTGGCCCAAAGTCACCCAGTCAGCTTTCATAGCTAAAGGGGGACTAGAACTCACCGTCTCCTGGTGATCAGCCCCAAAGTCATGCCTAGGGCGGGACTAGAACTCACCGTCTCCTGGTGATTGGCCCAAAGTCACCCAGTCAGCTTTCATGGCTAAAGGGGGACTAGAACTCACCGTCTCCTGGTGATCGGCCCCAAAGTCACCCAACTGGCTTTCATGCTTAAGGTGGCCCTAAATTTTAAGCTGTTGCTGCTTATCACTTCACTGGGCTGTAATTTGGCCCACAAAGGACAAAAATATGTTGGGTCTTTCCAGAGATAAACCCAGTCTTTTCCTCCCTCACTTCCCCCACAGGGCTGCTTCCGACACCAAATTTATTTCAGCTACCTCAGCAAAATCCAGGGAGCCTCCTGACGAACCAGCCTCGTGCAGGACTCCCAGCACAGGTGAGCAAAGAAGGAAAGAAAAAAAAGGCTTCTCTGTGTAAAATGCTCGTTGAGGTAAAGAAGGAAATCAACGCCATGCAAATATTGTGGTTTGCCCTCTTTTTGTTCCCTTTAGATGATTATACTGGTTTATTTTCTCCAGGATTAAATTAGTTGCAAGCATTGAAGCCCTGAATCTCAGAGAGCAAATAATGTCCATTCCTAACCCGCCAAACACTGAAAGAAGTAAACGGCTTTTGCGGCTCACGAAGGGGGGGGGGCGGGAAGCGTCTCCCGCCTTAGCCCAGGCATCGCGTTGGCTATTAAATAATCCGTTAGATTTATTTTTGCGCTTGAGTTTGGTCATACGGTCTGCCTGGACTTACGTTCGGTCCTTCAGGGGGTCTATTGGATTTCCATCTATTTTTTTTTTATTTCTTCCTCTTCGCCAGCAAGTGACTCGGCCTGGCCTCCCCGAGTCCCACCTCACTCACTCACAGCCGCCCAAATGCCTGGAGACCCCTTCGCACCCCGAGGAGCCCAGCGACCTGGAGGAGCTGGAACAGTTCGCCCGCACCTTCAAACAACGCCGCATCAAGCTGGGCTTCACACAGGTACAGCTCGGACTGCTTGGCTCGGAGGAGGAAGAGTAAGGTGTAGCTCTGCCTAATGAAAGAAGAAGAGTGGTGCACGGAGTGGAAATATATTTGCAGGGAATCGTGGAATACACACGGGGTTGGCATTCTCTCCGTGATTGCTTCTCTCCTTTTTCTTCCCTCCATCTTTCCCAGGGCGACGTGGGGTTGGCTATGGGGAAGCTTTACGGGAATGACTTCAGCCAAACGACCATCTCGCGCTTTGAGGCACTGAACCTCAGCTTTAAGAACATGTGCAAGCTCAAACCTCTTCTGGAGAAATGGCTGAATGACGCCGGTAAGGAAAGCCAGGTGGAGTGTGATAAAGCTGAGCTCTGCTCAGGATGATCCTCCTGGGAGTTGGGACAAAGGAGGTTTGTGAAGAATGCCAGAGAAGAAAAAGAGAGTTTGGTCAAGGAGGTTATTCTGAAAGTTGCAGTGAAGATAACAGGGAAGACCCAGCTGCATTCACCCATAAGCTATTGCTCCAGTTTTGGTCACCACAATATAGAAAAAGGTGTTGCGGGCCTGGAAAGAGTGCAGAGAAGAGCAGCAAAGATGATGAGGGGGCTGGGGGCTAAAACATATGGAGTACTGTTGCAGGAATTGGATATGTCTAATCTACTGAAGGGACGCAGTGGCTCAGTGGGTTAGGACGCTGAGCTTGTCGATCAGAAGGTCGGCAGTTTGGCGGGTCGAATCCCGAGTGCCGCGTAACAGAGTGAGCGCCTGTTACTGGTCCCAGCTTCTGCCAACCTAGCAGTTCGAAAGCACGTAAAAATGCAAGTAGAAAAATAGGGACCACTACGGTGGGAAGGTAACAGCGCTCCATGTGCCTTTGGCGTCTAGTCATGCCGGCCACATGACCACGGAGACGTCCTCGGACAAGCACTGGCTCTTCGGCTTTGAAACGGAGATGAGCACCAGCCCCTAGAGTTGGAAACGACTAGCATACGTGTGCGGGGGAACCTTTACCTTTACCTAATCTAGTGAAAAGGAGGACTAGGGGAGACATGACAGTATTGTTCCAATGTCTAAGGGGCTGCCACAAAGAAGAAGGGGTCAACCTATTTTCCAAAGCACCAGAAGGCAAGACAAGAAATAATGGTGCTTGCTCCCTCGACAAAGGATGCAGTCATACATACGTAGCTCCAATTAGGTGGGAGAGAAAAGTGATGCCAATTCCTGGAGTGGATGAAGGTTGAGGAAAGCAGGGAGATGGAAAGAGGAGGGGTCGAGTCATAGGGGCGAGGTGCCTCGTGGGTGTTACTCAAGAGGTGCGTCAATGTTTGTCCTCAACATGTTACAGAGACAATGTCTGTGGACTCCACGCTTCCCAGCCCCAACCAGCTGAGCAGCCCCAACCTGGGTTTTGATGGGCTGCCGGGCCGACGTCGTAAGAAACGGACCAGCATTGAGACCAATGTCCGCTTTGCATTGGAAAAAAGCTTTCTAGCGGTAAAAACAATCCCCCCCCCCGAGCAATCCGCCTTCCCTCGTCTCTTCCCTCTTCAAATTAATAGGCGTTGCGCCGGGCAGTGGAGAAGAAACTTAAGTAAAGTTTTTTCTCCTGGGCTGCTTTCTTTAATGCTTCCACTTGGAGTGGGCCATTTAAAATGGGTTTCCTATACAGGTGGTCCTCAACTTACAGCCGTTCATTTAGTGACCATTCAAAGTTAACGACGGCACTGAAAAAGGGACTTAACGACCGTTTTTCACGCTTGCAACCACTGCAGCATTCCCCCGCGGTCACGTGCTCAAAATTCAGATGCCTGGCAACTGGTTCATATTTATGACGGTTGCAATAGTCCCGGGGTCATTCGATCCCTTTTTGTGGTCTTCTGACAAGTAAAGTCAAATGAAGCCAGTCTCACTTGAACGGTCTTGTTATTAGCTTAGCAAGTGATTTGCTTAACAACCGTGGCAAGAAAGGTCATAAGATGGGACAAAATTCCCTTAACAAATGTCTGGCTTAGCAACAGAAAGTTTGGGGGTCCATTGAGGTCATAAGTCGAGGATGACCTGCATTTATTTAAAACATTTACATAGTTGCCTATATTATACAGGTAGCCCTCGGTTTACAACCACTTGTTCAGTGACTATCTGAAGTTACAACGGTAGTGAAAAAAGTGACATGACTGTTTTTCACACTTACCACCGTTGCAGTATCCCCGTAGTCACATGATCGAAATTCAGAGGTTTGGCAACTGGCTCATATTTATGACGGTTGCAGTCTCCCGGAGTCTCATATTTATGACGGTTGCAGTCTCCCGGAGTCTCATATTTATGATGGTTGCAGTCTCCCGGAGTCGTGTGATCCCCTTTTGCAACCTTCTGACAAACAAAGCCAGTGGGGAAGTCCGATTCGCTTAACAACCACTAACGGAACAGCTGCAGTGACTCACTTAACAATTGTGGCAATAGAGGTCATGAAATGGGGTTATACTCACTTAACAAGTGTCTTGCTTAGCAACAGAAAGTTTGGGCTCAATTGTGGCCCTAAGTCGAGAATTACCTGTAACCAGGTAATACGTATTACCTGTACAGGTAATACGGGCGGCTATATGATCAGTTTTATCCATTTTGCAGACCCTGAAAGAATAGTTCCCTGTCCTGCTGCTCGCTATTCACTTCTCACTTCTTACCCTTCCCTCCCCCCTGACAGAACCAGAAGCCTACCTCAGAGGAGATCCTACTTATTGCCGAACAGCTGAACATGGAGAAGGAGGTGATTCGTGTCTGGTTCTGCAACCGCCGCCAGAAAGAGAAACGGATCAACCCTTGCAGCTCTGCTCCCATATTGCCTGCCCAGAGCAAGCCTGCTGGCTACAGCCCTCACTTGGTAAATTCCCACTTTTCCCTCCGATGTGACAGCAGCTCTCCATTGACCCGCCGTGTGGCTTTCCCACGGGATGCTGGCATTTGCAAAAGTCCCTCGAGGGATACGTCTTACATTATTTTTGCCTGCTGTCTTCTCGTTTTGTACTTCCCTTACCCCTTTCTTTGCCCTTCTTCTACAGCCCTACACACACACCCCAAAAGGGGTACGGGACTACAAAATGAACAAGTGGGAGGTGAGCATCTGCACCACTAGACCACCATGCCACTTATTCAGAATCTGTCTGTCTATCTATCTATCTATCTATCTATCTATCTATCTATCTATCTATCTATCTATCTATCATCTATCTATCTATCTATCTATCTATCTATCTATCTATCTATTTGTTTATTCTATATCTATATCTGTTTATTCTATCTAATCTATCCATTTTATCTTGTTGTCTGTCTGTCTGTCTGTCTGTCTGTCTGTTTGTCTATCTATCTATCTATCTATCTATCTATCTATCTATCTATCTATCTATCTATCTATCTATCTGTCTATCTATGCCAGGAGTGTCAAACTGCTGGCTTGTGGGCCAGATGCGTCACGCTGAAACCGTGCCTACCCCATTGCCAGCAATGTAAAAAAGCTGTGATACATCGAGATACGTCACTTAACGTTGCGAGTTTGACACCCCTGATCTATCCTATCTATCTAGAGTTTATAATGCATATACTTTACACACACACGCACACTCAAACCAAATCTGAATGAGCAGCTGGTGGTCTACTGATGAAGACGCTTGCCTCCCACTCGGAAGGCTAGAAATTTCAATCCCACGGTAGGTAGCGACAGTTATTTCTCTCCTAGGGTGAAAAGGAAAAATATCTGCTGTGAACTCTGCCTAGGTGTCAGGAAGGGCATCTGGCCAGTAAATGTTCAACTCCATCCAGTCATCCCAACTCTACCCCAATTAGGGACTACAGGGTCATAAAGCAGGGCCTATCAGTGCAGATACTTTATTCGTGTCAGAAGCACCTTCAAATTATACACATATAACGTTCAACCCTGAGCAAGTAAACCAGTGCAGGTAAACCCCCAAACTCCATGCCACTTCCATCTGGGGAAATGCAACCCAATAGAAAACTAAGCTTGGAAAATCCTCAGTACTGACTGGTCCATGAACCTACAGCTACTGAAATAGAGGTTAAGCCAAATGTGCCTCCCCATCCAGACTCCCAACAGCCTCCAGGCCCTAGGACAAGGGTAGGCAACCTTGGCTCTTTTATGACTCGTGGACTTCAACTCCCAGAATTCCTGAGCCAGCACGGCTCAGCTTGGAAACCTCTCTCTTGTCCCTCAGCGTGGCTGGCTCAGGAATTCTGGGAGTTGAAGTCCACGAGTCCTAAAAGAGCCGAGGTTGCCTGCCCTAGGACAAGGCTTGGCAGCATCTCTTGGCCAGCCAGGGTTTCAGAGATACAATTGGTGGTCATCAAGTGTTCTCCACTATGGCTGATGCTTTCTCCTCCATTCAACAAGTCCTGAATAGCACTTTTGGAAAGTCATTCCTGCCCCCTGGTGGTGCACGAGAGAAAGCTTGCTAACGGTTACATGTGTCTACCCATTATGTCTACCCAGTAACAGATTCTCGTCTATATTTCTGTTCCTCAGGTGACCAGCCCAGGCACCGGCACAAGTTTGCCCCTCTCCCAGGCTTCCAGTAGTCTGAGCACAACAGGTACACGTTCCCCCTTTTTTGAGGAGGAACCTTATTTGCCTTTCCTTTATTTCCCTTTAGAATAAGTTTGCCGGGGTGGAATGTTGGGACTGTGCAAAAATGATGTTCATTAAACGCAGGCACATAAGAGCATCCTGATTTTTGACCCACAAAGGGTTGAGGGGCTTTTGAGATGGTTGGGACCCTGGACTGTAAGAGGACAAAAGCGGAGCCTGATCGTGTTGGATGCCTGAAACCAAGGGGCGGGGGATGGGCGCTTGGTTGCAGTCTTCTGGAGGTCATCTGATCCCCTTTTGCAACCTTCTCACAAAGTCAGTGGAGAAGCCACGTAACAACTTGTGTTACCTGCCACAACTGCAGGGGTGCACTTAACACCCATGCCGAGGAAGGTCGTAAAAGGGAACTAACTCGCTGAGCAACTGTCTTGCTTAACAACGGAAATATTGGGCTCCATTGTGTGAAGACAGAATGCCTCACTTGGGGTTCTCTGCCCCAAGCTCTCGTTTTAACTTCCTGTTCTTATTTTGGGACAGTTACTACCTTGTCCCCGACAGTCTGCTCCCTAACCCCCAGTCGGACAGCGGTTGGAGCAGGGGTCACCACCCTCAACTCGGTCACTCCACCCCCAAGCAACAGCACAAATCCCAGTCCTCAGAGCAGCAGCCATCCAGCTCTCAGCTTGCAAGCCCTGAATCCCAGTACAGGGTAAGTGGCACGACTAGAAAAGCTTTTAGAGGGTTGAGTTCCTTCAGAGATTGGGCTGGGATCCTCGGTGGGGCTTCTTTAACACCCCGTTAACTGAATGACAGAGATGGAAGGGACCTTGGAGGTCTTCTAGTCCAAGCAGGAAACTCTGTACCATTTCAGACAGACAGCTGTCCAGTCTCTTCTTAGAAACCTCCAGGGTTGGAGCACCCACAAGTTCTGGAGGAAAGTCGTTCCACTGATTAATTTCCCCCTTAGTTCTAGGTTGCTTCTCTCCTTGATTAGCTTCCATCCCTTGCTTCTTCTCCTGCCTTCAGGTGCTTTGGAGAATAGCTTGACCCCCTCTTCTTTGGGGCAGCCCCTGAGATATTGGAACACTGCTATCATTTGAGTCACGGGGATGAACTTCTGGGTTTCTGTCTTTATTGAACACATTTACAGTATACAGCCACCCAACTCACACACAGATGATGCTGGGAACATTTTAAAATCCACCTATTAACCCCACTCCCACCCCCATGCCAGCAATTTAATTTTTTAATTTAATTTAATTTATTATCATTTCTATACCGCCCTTCTCCCGAAGGACTCAGGGCGGTATACAGGGCAAGAATAAAACACAGAAATTTACAAAAATTAAAAGATAATTAAATGCATGCCCGATTAAAATACAATTGATACATAGTAAAAACCCCAATAAAAATGATAAAAAACCCCACCAATCCCCCCCCACACAATCAAATCAACTTGATTGGCCCCGTCTCCATTGGAGGTCCCCAGGCCCACTGACAAACCCACATTTTTAGGGCCTTTCAGAGTGTGGGCCAATCATACGTTGAGGGGAATCATATTCCATAGAGAAGAGGCCACCTCCATGAAGGCCCTTTTTTGTGGTCCCACCAAATGTAGATTCCTAATCGATGGGACCCGTGACATGCCCATCTTTCATTTAAGGTCCCCAAACTTTTTTTTTTAAGAGGCTTGGGATCCTTAACTGTTCTTCAAGATCTCTGCTTTTACATTGGGGTTTGTTGCACTTATGGGTTTATTTTTATTGCGAATTTCTATGCCACTTCGGTAACTGACAGGATAATAAGTAGGTAAGTCAATCAGTGTGAGAAAGAGGAATTATTATTTGTTGCATTTATTTGCCACCTATCTTGCTGTGAGGTTACTCTAGGCAACAATAAAAAGGAAGAAATGAAAAGAGTGTAAAGAAAACAGTAGTAAGATAATAGAACAATGCAACAAACAGTGAAAAAGAACACAGTGAGAATGCATCAATATCATCGCTGAAAAAGATGGACGGGTGGAGAACAGAAGGGGAGGGAGGTGGAAACTGCCATCAATCCAGCAGCCACCTCCAGAAGGGAACCCCGCCATTTGAACCCCAGGCCATCCAGCAGAGCCAGGACTTTGGATAGGAGGCTGGGGGCAGACCTTACCGTAGAGCAGGGGTGGGGAACTATGGCCCTTTTATGACTTGTGGACTTCAACTCCCAGAATTCCTGAGTCAGCCAGGAGAGTTGAAGTCCACCAGTCAGAAAGAGGCCATAGTTCCCCACTTTTGCTCTAGAGCAGGGGTGTTAAACTGCCGGCCCACAGACCGGTTGCATCATGTGGAGGTCGCGCCCACCCCAGCTCTGGCAATGCGAAAAAAGTCACCATACGTCACGACACGTCACGTGAGGCAGTGAGTTTGACACCTGTGCTCTAAAGAATAAGATATAAAATCTCTTCTTGTAAGTTGGATTCTACCGATACATTCCTGGACACACTGGAGAGGAAAAAAGGGGCATGGGGGTGACAAGAGCATGATCATCCTTGCCACCCCAAAGCCTCCACTTTAACTTGCTGCCTTTGGTTTGATTGCAGAAGCACAGTGCTAGGGGTGAATGCAGGGTTAAACTCAGCGCTAATGGCCACCAACCCACTGGCCACCATACAAGGTTTGTGAAAGAAAGACGAAAACCCTTGATGTCGTGGCTGCCATTCACTCCACGGGCTGGCTGGCGTGAGAGAAAAACTGTGCGAAGGAATGGGTGCGAGGTTGTAGAGGCTGCATGTCGAGTGCACAACATCCGTGGATTGCTGCTTGTCTGACGAAGCTTGGGAGATGCTTGTGTGTGTGTGAGGATAAAATAACTATGGTTGCCCCACGGTTGAAGAGATTTTAACTGATTATGTATAAGGCATTTACTATGTGTAGAATGAAGCTGTAAACTCAGGAGTGTCTCCAAGTCATGAGCTTGTTCCTTTGGGAACATCACCTCTTCCAGAGCTAGTGGAGGAGACATTTGGCCAGGATGTAGTTCAGGAGTGTCCGTTAATACCTGTGGACTTCCAATTTCCAGAATTCCTCAGCCAGTCGGCAATACTACCCGTATTTAACTTCTACCCCGTATAAGAAGCCAACAGGGAAGATCATCCATCAGTTTGAAGTAAAGGTATCCTCAACATGTGTGGTTTATCCAAACCCATCAGTTCTTTTTAATTTTTCCCCCTCTATTATAATTGTAAAACACCAGAGTTGTTTTGGAATCAGGCGGCTCTTAAATCAAATGAACAAATAATAGGGATGATCTCAATTGTAGATCTCCGCCTGGAATTAAACAGGAGATTCTGTGGAAGTCCTTATATGCTATTTGAAGGTTGGACTTGACCAAACAGATTGCTGACTCTTATCATCCACAAGAGCGACCAGTGCCATTTCTAACCCCCTCACCCCTGGTGTGGTAAAGCTGATTATCTGGGTTCTTTTAAGCCAGGACCCTGAGTATGAATCCTGACCCAGCTAATTTGCTTCATCTAAGATCTTTTGCAGATCTTTTGGGAATGTGCAGATAGAAATTGTCTAAGCCAGTGGGATAAAGAGAGCACACGGTTTCTTCTGTCAAGGGTGTTCTTACTGAATTATGCCGCTAACCTACAACTTGGTCTGACCTGATGATTATTTGGGAGCTGGTGTGCAAGTGCGGTACAGTTGCGTGAGAGTGCAGCCAGTCAGTGGAGTCCCTCACAACCTCTCCTCATTCATCTCGAGGTCTTTCTCCATTCCATCTTGAATTTGCACATAGCAGAAGGCTTCACGCTCCATGACATGCATCCTTCACATCATATATGCTAATCATTGATTGTGCAACCTGTCTTCCCACACCATGTGTCTTTTCCGTGTGAGTCATGTTGGGGGAGAGAAATGATAGAGCTGTGGGAGGGACAAGGAAGTGCCATTTCAATTCTGCCTGTCTTTTTTTTTTTTTGACATGGGGGAAGAATCCCCAAAGAGGAAGCCTCTAAAATATTTTGTGCAAAGATAAGGACGGTTTCCTGCAAGATTATCCTCCAAGATGGCACTCTCCAATGGCTCTCTCTCTCTCTCTCTCCTTTGGACCAATTCTACATTGACCCCAAGGCCAAGGGCGAGAAGCCATTGCAGATGTGGCCTAACCAATGTATTTTTTCTCTCTCTCCTTGTGTAGCCCTGGCCACTGGTGGAAGCCTGCCAATTACCAGCCTTGATGCCAGTGGCAACTTGGTTTTGGGTACCAGTGCAGGCACGACTGGAAGCCAGAGCATCGTGACCTCGCCGCTCTTCCTCAACCACGCGGGCCTGCCTTTGCTGAGTGCTGCCCCCGGAGGCGTGGGGCTGGTGTCAGCAGCTGCTGCTGCCGTGGCTGCTTCTATGCCTAGCAAGTCCCCTACCCTGACTTCCTCCTCCTCCTCTTCCTCCTCCTCCTCCTCTTGTTCCTCATGCAGCTCCTCCACTGACATGGCGCAGACAATGGGGCAAGTTGGTCCTGGATCCAGCGAACCGGATGCCAAGATGGAGTGAGGACTCAGGAGCATCCACGCTGCCTTTTCTGACATGGCGGGGGGTAGCCAGGAGTGGACGTACAAACCGACACATGAAACCAAAAACCAAAAACCAAAACAAAAAACCAAAACGAACCAAAACCACCAAAACCAAACAAAGAAATGTCAGCAACAGCCAAACAAAAAAACAACAACCAACAACCAAAAAATAATAATAACCTAAAGCAAACAAGCAAAGCAAAAAGGGGGGGGGAAGGAAGAAACCAAAAAAAAAAAGTTCCCCAAACCTTTGGCATTCATTTGTTTTTCCCCTCTGCAAAAGGTGACAGTCGACGGTCTGATTTCTCTTCACGATTTATCTTTTTTTTTTCTTCTCATCTGCTCGTTTCCTGGACAGTATCAGAAAGGAAACCAATAAATGGGGATGATTTTTTTTTGTAAAAAAAGAAAAAGAAAAAAAAATACTTTTAAAAGAACCTTTAAAAAATCCTTAAGGGGAATACAAATCTCACACCAAAAAATCACCAGTTCTAGCTTCACCCAAAGCTTTTTACAAACTTTTCTATCTTCAGTGTCTGGTCGAATGTCTTTCAAAATGCTTTTATTTATTCTTATTTATTCTTTCTCTTTTCCTTGGATCCAGAAAGGGTTGGGCAGGAAAAGAATGGATTGATTTAATTTTAGGATCTTCCTATAAATATTTTCTTTATTTTTTAAATGGTTAACAAATGTTTCTGCTTTTTTTTTGCTCTTTTTTTTTAAAAAAATGGAACAAATACAAAGCTTTATACATATATGGGGATTCTTATAAGAAATGAAGACTGGGATTTTCAAAGGCAATAATGAAAATCAGACACCGGGTTCCCACTATGGAAACTGGTTTTTTTGATTGATGTCCTGCAATGAGTTTTCCTGAAGTTATTTCTGCTGCTTCTTGTTTGCAAAGAGACTATTTGATTAATCAGCCATGGAGTAGGCTCCACTGAAGCAGTTTGTGATCACAAAATTCAGATTACTTGCCAGCCAATATCTATATTAATTCTCTGGGGATTGAAGCAGGAACGAGGTGGGGAACCAGTTTACAAAATTTCTATGTGGAAGACCCTCCTGAGATATGGATGCATTGCAAGCATTTGATGCATCAAAAACCAGATATTTGCAATGCCTGTTTCTATCTCTCTCAAAAACTCCCCCACTCCTACAATAAGGATGAAGGAATTACATCCAGCTGGAATTACTTTATTAATATTAGCTGGATTTCTCAGAGGATTTATAATATAAGTACTTTTTGCAGGACGAGCATTATTGAAAGTCTCAGTCTTCAACTTTTTAAGAATAGGCAGCACTAAATCTGTACTTTTTTTTTCTATCCGCTCGAATCTTTTGTTTGCCAGCTTTAATTTTCTATTGAGCTTAGCTAAAAAAAAAATTTTTTTAATTGGTTTTGCCTGGGGTTATTATCGGGTTATTTTTCTGAAAACGGGATGTGTGGTTTTTTATTTTTATTATTATTATTATTTTTATAGCTGTGTTCTGAAAAAAAAAATACTCATATACCAGTGCCTGACAAAAACCAAAACAAAAAAAAATGGGAATTTCAGCATTCTTTACATTTTTCAGAAAAAATAAACCAAAAATTGGTAGACATCACTACAAAAAACAAGAAAATGAAGACCATTGGGGAATATAAATAAAAGCAAAGACAGAAGAGAGATTAAAAAAAAAATCTCCTCAGAAAGTGGGTATCGCAGAGACTCGGAGGCGAGAGAGAAACTTTTAACCAAAAAGAACCAACCAAAACGAACAAAGGAAGCTAAAATAAATCACCACAAGAAACTTTGAAATGGAAAAGAAAGGATGAAAATGGGAACGAAGGAGAGATCTTTACTTTCTCTGGTTAAAGCAAAATGGCTCAACCGTCTTTCTCTGTCCTAAAAAAAAATAAAAATACCTCATGGAAAGTTGTGTTGAGAAGCCAGGATTTTATCAATGTCAAAGAGACGAATAAACCAAATCAACTGAAGGGGGAGGGTGAGATCAGAAGATCCTGTCACTTTCTCCCAGAAGTCTGGAAAGCTTTAAAAATGGCTTCTCAAAACACTTTTTTTATTTTATTATTTTTATTTTATTGTTCTTAAACTTTTTTTTTGTACATTTCTTTTCTCTTGGTCTTCTTTGTTTTTGTTTTAACTGGATGGTCTGGGTTTTGGTTTTTTTTTTTCTTAATACGTTGGGTGGGTTAATTGACGTTTTTGGGCGCTCTTCGAATGTTTTTGTCTTTTATTTTCAACTCCTGCGAACCAAAGTTTTGCTGTTGCAGAGAAGGAAGTTAGCCATGGCATAACTGCAATCTGGTAGAAAAGAAAAAAAAACCAAACAAAAGGGACAGAGTTTAAAAAAAAAAGATAAACAAGCAAACAACACAACAAAGGACTTTGAACCTTTCTTAAAAGGACAGAAACGAAAAACCCTCAACCTCATTTTATCTCCTGCTTTTGCTGTGCTAATAAAACGTTCAGGTGGGTTTGAGATAAGAAAAGAAGGAGAAAAAAAATATACTGTGAAACTTTCCAAAACGGAAACAAATCGACCACAAAACAACACAAACCAGGAATCACCTCGTTTAAAAGATTGACTTGAAAAAAAGAAAGAAAGAAAAGTTTTCATCCCATTCTGTGCGTGAGTGAGAGAGAACTGCCAAGTATTTATTCAGCCCTTAAGATTTCAGTTATGGGATAATGGTGGACATCTGAGGGGGAAAAAAAACATTGGAGAGAAATATTTCTCTCATTTTCTATTTCTCTCTCTCTCTCTCTCTCTCTCTCTCTCATGTGCTACTGAACGTGTTTCTAGGTGGAATGTAACTGTTTTAGTGATCTTTGTTATTTTTCTTTCGTTTTTACTTTTTGGGGGGGGGTATCTATTTTTTTTTAATAGAGAAAATTCTATGTTCCGCTTTATCGCTTCTTACTGTATTAAGAAAAAAAGACAAAAAAAAAACAAACGCTTAAAGGTTTGCAGCCAAAAAAAAAGATAAAAAGGGGGGAAAAATGAAACAAAAAACAACAACAAAAAAATACCAAAAACCAAAATGTGTTTGTTTTTTTTTTTAAAAAAAGAATTGATTCTAGACCAAAAATGACCCTATCTCCATGCATGGAGCTGAGTGGTGGTGGTTGAATGGCGTGGAGGGATACCGTCAAAAGATTTATAGGGCAGGTAAGGATGTTGGGAAATAGGTTAGATTGCTGTCAACCTGGAGACGAGGAGCATCAGCTTTTTCAGAAGGATGAAAAAGGTTCGAAAAAGGGGGTGGCTGGTAATTGCTCCCTTTTTTGGGCCTTCAAAAACCAGCCAAATGTTTGGCCAGAGTGGGACAGAAGAAAATATACATCAGCACGTTGCAGAAGTGATGCCACTCTTTTAAAGATGGCCTGGCGTTAGCTTTAGGAAAGGAGATGTGGGAGAGACTATCTTAAGCCACGGGGACATCGCTGTCTCCCCCTCCCAAATTGGTGATTTATATAAGACACGAAACAGAAAACCTATTTTGGTACAGGGATGGTTCAGGTTGAATGATCCAGAGCAAGACTGCCTGATCTTTAGTTCTAATTTGGCCGATGATTTTATGCGGCATGATAGTACAAGGTCCATAACCAACTAGGCCTCTGTAGTCCACATACTACTTCAACTGGCTGGTTTTTGTTTGGGTTTTATTTTTTTAGTTTTTAAAGAAGATGCTTAGGAAATAGCAGCATCTCTTTGCCCTGCTGAGCTCCCCACTCCTAGGAGTTTTAGAACGAGGAAGGAAATAAAGTAAAACCAAAGCTGTCAAACCAAATATTTGCTCACACGCCTCCGTGCCAGTGCCTGACCCAGGGCTGGGGGGGCGCACAAGGGAGGGAGACAGGCTAACCACCCCCTCCTTCTCCTTACAGTGCCAAGACATCCACCACAAGGCTCTTTGGAGATAGCCCGCCATATACCTCATATACTTTAATGATAAACCAAATAGAAAAGCTTTATTAAGGGTGTGTGCCGTACAGGTCTGTTTGGGGTGGTGGGGATCAGGCGCAGCATCCTCACACCCCATCGAGGGAGATCCGCAGGACAGCCCAGGTCCAACGAAATCTGATCTATTCAGGTGTTATTCTAGGGTTCCGACGATATGCTTTATCAACCTGGAAAAGGACAACGTGGTTAGGATGGAACCGTGCTAAGGACTGAAGACTGCATCCACGAAGACGCGGGGGAAAAAAAAAGACACACTAGGGGCTGGACATTGCTCCGTGGGCCTGGCTTCCCCGATGTAACTGGCACTTTGTACATCAGGGTTAAATTGGAGGATAGCTGGAATTCAGCTGTGATGCAAGCGCATTTTTGTATCAAAGAAAATTGAAGCTGGGCTTTTATTTATCGTTGGACACGAATCTCCTTTAGAAACCTTGACGGTGACCAGGTTCAGGTCTAATGGAGGGTCCTCTGCCTTCCATGAACTGGCTTCTCCAGGTTGCTCTCTTATCAACTCTGACCAGTATTGAGGTTATGTGAAAAAAGGGAGTAGTGTTTATATGCCCAGGAGGGTCGGTCAGTTTGATAGCCCTAGAGGAGTGGATCAAATGGGCTGGCCTTTGCATGAAGGATGCTGCACTAGAACCCAGATTCTTGCCGACACCACCCCAACATGACTGGCCTGTTGCTGTAGCCGACCTGGGAGCAGTGGGAAAATCGTGTGATAACTTTGCCAAAGGTAGTTAGTTCCTAGTATTCATTTTTTTAAAAAAGAATTTTTAATCTTCCGGGGTCTGATCCTGTCTTGTTAATTTATTTGTAACTGTGGGGCTTAGAAGTGACTTGAAAAAAATGATGATGATGATAATGTAACAAATATTCTGAGTGCTTTTTTAATTTGTTCTTTCATTTGGTTCTGTCGTGGTTTTGTGTTTTTTTTCCCTGTCTTTTTTTAAAATTAAAAACAAAAACAAAATAAAAATCTTGCAACCAAAGATGAGTTGAAAAGTAGTTGAAAATCTGTTATGGTGACTCATTTGTGGCACAGAGCTGCAGACAACAGGATGAAAGGAAAAAAATTGTGGATCAGCAACCCGGCACCTGAAAACACTGTTCTGCCTGCTGATAGGTCTTCGCCACCCAGTTAGGTCCCAAAGATGTCACTGGAAGATAAAGTGATCTACAGCTGATTGCTTCATTTACCTTCTATTATAAGGGTACAGGTAATCCTTGACTTACAACCATAATTAAGACCGTTGCTAAGCAAGGTGATTGTTACGTAAGTTGTGCCCGATTTCATGACCTTTTTTGCTGTGGTCATTAGGCAAATCATTATTTACTCGAAGCACACCGTCATTAAATGAATCTGACTTTGCTGCTCAGAAGTGGGCTGTGAAGTTCACAAATGTTGATCACGTGATCCCTGGACGCTGCAACTGTCACAAATCCATGCCAGTTGCCAAGGGCCCAAATTTTGATCATGTGACCGCAGGAATGCTGTAATGGTTGTAAGTACGAGGACTGGGTGTCTCCCTTCTTCAGTGCTGTCCTAACTGAAGAGTGCCTAAATGAACGGTTGTAAGTTGAGGGCTACCTGTATGTTGTGATTTACCACTGTCTGCATTTTTAAAAAAAGGTATCTTTACAGTAAACTCCAATTACAGCATCGGCGTTTGTAGTATGAATTAAAGTAATACCAAGGATTAGGTAGGCTGCCCTTTTTCTTGTTTTATTGCTTAGGAGGTAGACATTAGTGATTCATTGTTTATCAATTAGTCAATTTCTCTTTCCTGCTGAGGGTTGGGGATTAATAACTGGCTTCCTTTAACTCTCCCCCTCCCCTTTATTGTGAAAAGACAGTTTTTCATTATAAAATAAAGAGGGGGAAAAAATAAACAAGTAATTAAAGCTGCCATCTCCCCCTTTGTGGAGAACAGAAGCACTCTAATTAAGTGGCAAATCACCACTAATCCCTCAACAAACTGAACAGAAGAGCAATGAAACGGGAACAACCTGCAAGGGGAAACTTAATTGCAGAGAACCTTTGCCGAACTGTGCTTGCAGATGAGTAAACATTAAAAAAGGGATCTAATCTCGGCGGAGCAGCCTTAGAAGATAACGTGATAACGACTTTAAATCCTGTACAGAGTCATTTTTAATTCTACCTGCAACAGGGTGTAAAAACAACCCAGGTCAGACATTTTCCCCCCCAAGCGTGTCTGCACACAAGGCCTTTGGTGTGTAATTGCCTTGCTTCAGAAGCAGAGCCTTCTAACAAACATACAGTTTCCTATCATTTTTGCCAATTCGCTTTCTTCGATTTCAGTTAAGTAACACTTGGCACTGTCTGGAAGTTCCAATTACCAGAAAGGATTACTGCACCTACCAGATGGACAGCGATCGGGTGCCATACTTTCACGCTGGACACATCTCTGACATTGCTTTAGAGGCTGTAGTCGGGGTGTGTGTGTGTGTGTGTGTGTGTGTGTGTGTGTGTGTGTGTGTGTGTAATTTGCAACAAACACTCCTGGAGGCTCATGGAGAACCTGTTACTATTTTGTCTTCTTGTGCCCTGGAAGCAAACAGGATGTAAACTAGGGGTCCCCAAGTCCTGGTCCACAGCCCAATGCCAGGTCATGGCCCCTTGGGAACCAGGCAGCACAAGTGAGTGCACTAAACTGTTTGTGCAAGCGGCATGCGCATGCATAAAACCATTCCCCCTCCTGGCGCCACCACTGGTCCACAGAACCAGAAAGATTGTGAACGGTCCCTGATTAAGTGGAGGCAACCACGCCCTATTTCATCTCCTGCTCCACCACCAAGTATGTCCTAGAGACATTTAGGATCTGATTGAGATGTGAACAGGAAGACACACATTTTGGATCAGTATGCAAAGTGGAACAGATGATCAAGTGCAAAGCTCATCATAAAAGCACTTGAAGAGAAATATGGATTTTGGAAGGAAAGGAGTCAACACCGTCGCACCCCGGTGCATGTAATTTGCAAGTTATTCATAAATCCTCCACACTCGTGCTTTTTTTGTAGACAGTTCTCACCAATAGAGGATTAAAGGGTTGGGTTGTATCAGGAGGCCAAGGTGCTAGAGAAGCTGGTGAGGACCGTGGTAGACAAGCCTCCTTATCTGTTCAGCCAACAAATTCTCAGCCGGCTGCAACATCGCAGCAGCATATCTTGCCATTACTGTTTTTCTACACACTGGCCTGAGAATAAGCTGGGAAATAGGGTGTGTGATAGATAAATTCTCCAGTCAAACAATCCACTGCTTCATTCCACTGGCTGTGAAATGAAACGTATAATGAGAGCATAGAAAGAAGGTTGGTATGTCTGAAACTGATGTTTCCTATGGTTTCTGAAGTGCTATGCTGGCTTGCTAATGGAGATTTGTAAATGGAATGTGTGTATTTAGCAGCAGTAGTGTGATGATGTGGTAGACCGCAGTGTCAGGAGGACAAGTTGGAGCATGCATCATGTATACCAGGAGTAGGACAGTTAACAAACTGATAAGAAAGTGCGTTTATAGATCCAACTTCTGTTCCACATTACTATCTTAATACTACGTAATATTTGCAATGACAGATGTCAGTCTCCTAATTATAGTCACCTGATCCAAAATCACAAAGCACTGGTATCTTTAATATTTATACAGAAGTGAAAATATTTTTTAAAAAAAATATCAGCAACAAAGGACTGACTATTCCTACTCCTGAAGAAAGAACAAAAATATAGATGAAAAGATCGGATCAAAAGAAAGAAGGTTAAATAGCTAAGCTGCAAGCTTTCAATAAGTTTGAAAGTGGAAGAAACTTGTTTTCTTGCTGACTCAATTAGAGGTAGCCACAAGATCGGAGTCAAAAAAGGCTGGTGGCCACAACAGCGCATCCAAATCCGAAGACTATGAAGACGTAGGAGAATGAATCTAGTACCTAGTCACCCAGAGTTGCTTTGAAACAAGACGGATGGCAAATAAATTTAAGATATATATTAATATATCCTAGTTGAATGGCAAGAAACAAACTGTTAAGTAGCTCTTCCTCTGCCTTAGCTTAGAAGACCTGAACCTGCTATTAGGACAACCTCATGGGGTTTTTCCACCAGGTCAGATCTTCGGATCTCCCTTTCCAATTTTTCCTTCTCTAAGCTGTCCCTTTGTTCACTTTCCCTCCATCTTCCTCTTCTATTTTTTTCAGAGCTTTCTTTCTCCCTTCATCTTCTCTTTTATCCATTTTTCTTTCCTCTTTTGGTTGCTTCAACATCTCTTCTCACGATGCCTATCAAGATCTCACTTGGGCGATTTGAGTAACCAGCCTGGGAAACAAAAATATTGCAGAGGAATTTCTTTTATTTATTTATTTCTTTCTTTTCCTTTCCTTCTCCCTCTTTGTTCAAATTCAGAGATGCCCAACAGAAAGAGAGCTCATCTTTCCAAAGATCCTCTTGACAGAATTGATCCCCCTTCCTTTTTCTCCCAAGTTCAGCAACATCTGCCCAAAGGCCTTCTTTATGGAATTTTTCTGCTTTTCCTCCAAGAGCGTTTCTCAAGCTTGGCAACTTGTGGACTTCAACTCCCAGAATTCCCCAGGCAGATGTAGCTGTTCATTGGTTCATTTCGATCTTATATTTTATGTCATATAGTATGCCTTATTTAAATTGTGATGCTTCTGACATGAGTAAAAAAAGTCCATAATTAATAATAAAACATTATTATTTGACGCATGAAGGCCTGAGGAGGTCTGTACTTTATGTTTTTTTAATTTTTTATTGTTGTGAGCCGCCCTGAGTCCTTGGGGAGAAGGGCGGCATATAAATTTAATCAATCTCTCAATCTCTCTCTGAGGAGTTTCCGAGGAAGGAGGCAACCGACAGGCTCGCCTTCGCTGAGGGAGGCCATCACCGCCTTCACACCCGCCCAGCACTTTGGTTCCGTCCAACTGCCACTCTCATTACCCCCCCTTTTTTACGCCCCCCCATGTCCGTTCACGTTGGTACAGTCCAGCCGGCCGGTTCTTCCCTCGCTTTTCCTTTTCGCCCCGCCCCCTTTTCTCAAGGGGAAGGGAGCCGCCTGGCTCGAGCCTCGGCGCGACGTCATCATGACGTTGCCCCTATGCGAATCCCGACGGCTTCGGGCAAGGGCTCGCGCGCCGCGCAGCAAGGGGGCCGCCGATTGGCTGGCGGCCGAGTAAGCCGCCTCCGGATTCGCTGCGCCCTGTAATCCAATAGAGAGACGGTTTGCTCGACCGGGAGGGTGAGAGAGAAGGTTGGGCTGTGGGGGACAGAAGGGAGGAAAAAAAGGTGAGGGGAGGGGGACTGGGGGAGAGCGCCCCTAGTGCAGGGGGGAGCTAAGGGGGAGGGAGACAAGAGGGCGGCGGGAGCCCTCCCCACCCGGGGGGGGGGAGAGCGGCCGAACAGACAAGCCGCCACCCCAATCCCCCACCCCCGCCGCCGGGGTGGGGGAGGGGAGCTCGGACCGCGCAACGTGAGAGTCTGTGAGGGAGAAAGAGGGGGGGTAGATGTTCTTTCCTCCCCCCCCCTCCCAACTTGCAAAGCTGTGGGAGTGGGGGCCCTCCTGGAGCATGGGAGGGGCAGACCTTCCTTGGGGGGCGGCGGTGAAAAAGAGGGAAAAGGGGACGTGCCCCGGTAGGCAAAAGGGTGTGTATTGGGGGGGGGCGACAGGCCCCAGGGCAGGGGTGAGGATTGTGGGTGTTGTTTTTTTCTTTTCTTGCCTCTGAGCATGTGGCTTCCAATCCCTGGAATTGCCTTGCCAGAAATGAGTGAACCTCCAGTGCATGGGGTATGGCGTGTGTGTGTGTGTGTGTGTGTGTTTTTGTGTGTGTGTGTCTGGAAAAGCGAGGTGCAACAGTGGGGGTGAAGGGGTCGCCTGAGCTAGGGCTTCTGCTTCCTCCTGTAGCTTAACAGTTAAAGCAGGGGTCTTCAAACTTGGCCCTTTTATGACTTGTGGACTTCAACTCCCAGAATTCCTCAGCCAGCATGCCTGGCTGAGGAATTCTGGGAGTTGAAGTCCACAAGTCATAAAAGGGCCAAGTTTGAAGACCCCTGAGTTAAAGGCTTGAAGGAGGAGTGGGACTCCTCGATTCTGAAGGTGGGACCCGAGGTGGATGAAATGATCCGCAACCTTCTCTGCTGTTCTTCTTTGTAGCCTTTTAAACTCCAGCTTTCAGGAAAAAAAAGACCTCCTGCTCCGAAACGTGGTGCATGTGGCTGCTGACAGAGGCCAGACTGGATGGGTTTCTAGGGTCGGAGGTCCTGGAATTTAGGCCTGGAAGGTAACCATGAGAGAAACGATAGATAAAAATGATATTGGTTAGACCACATTGGAGCATTGCGCAAGCTGCCTGGGCATTGTTCTTTGAAAGGAGGTAGAGAGGTTGAAGGGGGTGGCAGATCATTGCTCTTAAGTTGATAAGGATTTGGAAACCGACATTAAAAAGGATTGGATTAGTTTGTTTGGAAGAAACTACTACAGTAAGGGGAGATGAGATAGTCGTGAACAAATATTTTAAAGGATGCCATGTCCAAGAAAATCAGAAATAGGAGAAAGACCAAGGGGTTGAAATTAGATTCTGGCTGAATATTAAGAGATCATTTCTTTGTTGTAAGAAGTGTTAAGAAGTAGAAAAGTTAAGTCTAGAGCAGTTCTAGGAACCTCCTTGTTAGCAGCTGTCAAATGGGGACTGATTTAATAACTTCCTGCATGGATCAGGAGAATGGGCTAGATAATCTAAATGGTCTCTTCAGTGTATGAAATTTTCTGAAGCTGGTGAAAACTTTGTATCTTCAGGCAGAAGAAGGGAGACAAGAACCTTGTGGTCCATTTAAATCAGGGGTCTTCCAACTTGGCCCTTTTATGACTTGTGGACTTCAATTCCCAGAATTCCTCAGCCAGCGTGCCTGGCTGAGGGATTCTGGGAGTTGAAGTCCACAAGTCACAAAAGGGCCAGGTTGGAAGACCCCTGATTTAAATGGAGCTATTTCAATTCATTTGCCAATTTAGACATTTTCTTTTGGAGCTTTTTGCAATCCCTCCATGAGTTTTATCATCCTGAATAATTTTGTATAATCCTGAAATCGGATGGGCATTCAGATTGATTTTTACTTGGTGCCATAAATATTTACTATATACTGTTTTGCTTGCTTTATGCTTCATGATGTACACTGCCCAGAGTTACTTACTGAGATGGGCAGCTGTAGAAATCAAATAAATATTGTGGGAGAACCCCAAACTAAGGAACAATAATATGTTTAATGAGAGAGAAAGTGTGTGTCAGTCTCAGTAGATAATATCGGAGAACTCAAATAATCTGAACAGGAATCAAATAATGTTCTTTTTTCTTAATTGCATATAACAATGTCCTTTTTACAAGAAAGTGACATCTTCAATGTTTAATTTTTCATATCCTGAAGCAATAATGAATAGAAGTAAGCCTTCAAAACTAATCAGATTAACCAAGCAACCCTTTCAAATAAAACCAGGTGATCATTAATCTTTTCCCTTTTAACCAACTGCAGCCTGTAGTTGATGAAGACTAGAATTCTATACCCTTATTTGAAAGTAATCTCCAGTGGAACATTCCATATTGGATGGATATGCTTGTAGTTTTTGCTTTAAAACTCAAAATTTCTTGCTGCGGAATTTGCCAACGACCTTTTTGTCCGTCTGTTTCATGATAGGAATAATATAGAAGACAGATGTTGCTGGTTCAAAAAAAAATCTTGGTTTTTAATTGAATGAGAAAGGTTTATTTCTTGTTTAAAAAGGATAAATTGACATATCGCAGCAGTTTGCAATTCTGTCTGAAAAGAATGCTTCCGCGTAGTTTCCTGCCACCCATGGACTTGAAAGTACTTGCATTACAAAATGGTTCTTTTTAAAAGTCTGTATGACCGAGGGAACTTCAGTGTTTGTTCAACTGTTAAGTCAACCAACCAGATGTTCCAAGCACAGTCTCAACCAATCAGCTGCCTAATTTTTTTTTCTTCTTCTCTTTCTCTCTTCCCAGTACACGGGGAGCCATCTTTCATGATGGCTGAGTCAGCGGAAGAAACTTTGTTGTATGTAGAGCATCGCTATGTCTGCTCAGAGTGCAGCCAGCAGTTTAGCTCCTTAGAGGATGCTTTGGTGCATCAGCAGAGTCACATGTGCTCCCAGGAGCAGCAGTATGAAGTAGTTGGGTTGGCAGAAGCTGGCTTGATGACAACTGGCGAGGCTGGTCTCTATCAAACAGTGGCTGTGCAGGAAAGCCAGTACCAGTGTTTGGAGTGTGGACAGATTCTCATGTCTCCAAGTCAGTTGCTTGAACATCAGGAGATGCACTTGAAGATGGTTACTCATGAACCTGAATCTTTGGTCAAACCTCTGAGTTCCAGTCAGATTCACTACGAATGCACAGAATGCAAAGCCCTGTTTAATAGTCAGGATGTGTGGCTTGCCCACCGTCAGAGCCACCGCAAGCCACCTGAACCTGCAGCAGCTGCTGCTCCTCCTCCACCACCACCACCACCACCTCCTCCTCCTCCTCCTCCTCCTCCTCCTCCTCAAAGTCAGGCCCTTGTAAACCTGGAGCATTCCTACCGTAAGCCAGAGGAAGGGGCAGATTCCTGTGGAACTGTGCAGTTATTGCTCTACGAGTGTGGCGACTGTTTCCAGCTGTTCCAGTCAACCACAGACTTCCTAGAGCACCAGGCCTCGCATCAAGTGATACAGCCAAGCCCAGGGACACAAATTAGGGAGGTGCCTGCTTCTTGCCCTCCGGAGCCAAAGGAGTTGTTGCCGCAAAGTTTAATGGCCGTACAAAATGGCGCTGTGCCGGCACAAATCCAGACTAGCGTCACAGCCACAGATCACAGTTACGAACTGAAAAACAACCCCGGGGAGCAGCCGGCTCGTAAAGCGAAGCAGGCCGTCAAGGAGCATTTGTGCACCGAGTGCGACCAGCTGTTTCCATCAGCCCATAAGCTGCAGCTGCACATGAGGAGCCACCGGCAGGGTGCCTTCAAATGCCCGCTGTGTAGCAAGGTGCTGCCGTCTCCAGCTGCTCTCGAGAAACATCGGGAGGAGCACAGTGGCGAGTCGCGCTTCCTCTGTATGGAATGTGGCTTGGGCTTTGGCACCGAGGCGGTGCTGCTGTCCCATCGGCGCACCCATTCGCCAAACCCCCTGTACCACTGCACCTGTGGCAAGACTTTCATCAACATGACCAAGTTTCTCTATCATCGGCGCTCCCACAGTGCCAATTCGGCGCAGATCTACGAATTGCCTTCCTCTCCTCCCGAGGACCAGCCCCTCGAGGAAGAGCCCCCGCAAGCCCCAGAGCAACCCGAAGAAAAGCAAGAAATTATCCCTCTGGCCCTCATTTGTTCTGTGGGCAGCAGCGGCGGCGCCTCCATCGAGGGCAGCGGCGCCCAGGAGAAAAAGCCCGACGAGTTTCAGTGCCAGATGTGTAGCAAGGCCTTTCCCAAGCAGACCCAGCTGTCGCGCCATCAGCGCTTTGCCCACAAGATGGAGCGCCGCCACAAATGCTTGACGTGCGGCAAGATGTTCAAGAAGAAGTCCCACATGCGCAACCATCTACTGACGCATACAGGGGAAAGGCCGTACCACTGCAAGGAGTGTGGCAAAAGCTTCAATTCCCCGGCCAATTTGCAGCGCCACCGTTTGACACACACGGGCGAGCGTCCCTACCGCTGTGACATCTGCCAAAAGTGCTTCACGCAGTCGTCCACGCTGCAGCAGCACCTCTTGGTTCACAGTCGCCACTATCCTTACAAATGCCAGGAATGCGGCAGCGTCTTCCACCGGCCTTACCGCCTGCTCATGCACCGCTATCACCACACCGGGGAGTATCCTTACAAGTGCCAGACCTGTGGCCGCTCTTTCTTGCTTCGCCGTTTGCTGGAGGTTCACCAGCTGAGTCACACTGGCCAGCAGCCGCATCGCTGCACCTCTGGCTGCGGGGCTGCCTTTGTCACTGCCGAGCAGCTGAAGGAACATAAGTGTGGCAAGATGAGTCGCCACTTTGAGTGCTCCGTGTGCGGCAAGAAGGTTGGCTCGACGGTGCAACTGAGAGCCCACGAACGGCTGCACGGGGACATCCAGATCCCCGAAGGGGTCGAGGTGGAGCCACCGGTGCTGGAGCCACCCCCACCTCGTCCTCGCCGCCCTGCCTGCCCGAAAGCCTTTGAGTGTAGCGACTGCAAGAAATTGTTCAGCACAGAGACGTCCCTCCAGGTCCACCGCCGCATCCATACCGGTGAGCGTCCCTACCCTTGCCCGGATTGCGGGAAGGCCTTCCGGCAGTCAACCCACCTCAAGGATCATCGACGCTTGCACACTGGGGAGAAGCCCTTTAAATGTGAGGAGTGCGGGAAGGCCTTTACGATTGCTGTGCGGCTGGCCGAACACAAGCGCATCCACACGGGAGAACGCCCCTACCACTGCGACGCCTGCGGAAAGGCCTACCGCTCCTTCTCCAATCTCTGGAAGCATCGTAAAATGCATCAGCAGCAGCGCCTGCAGCATGAGCAGGAAGTCATGGCCGAGGCTGTCGCCGCCGCCGCCGCTGCGGCTGCTGCCGCCACAGCAACAGGAACATCCTCAGCCTCGGTGGTCTCGAGCGAACCCGTCTACGGCAACACGGTGACCATTATGGAAACCATCCCTGTGGTGGAGACCATTGAAATCTACCCAACGGATGGAGGCGTTCACTTTGAGAATATCCAGATGGAAAACGTCCAGATCGGGGGCGTTTGAGCCAGGCTGGGGGGGAGTGAGGAGGGGCAGCTTGGTCTCCTGAGGTGGACTGGCAGCTGCTTCTCTTTGGCTCCCCCTTCGCAGGATCTGGTGTTTGTGGAAACGAATACCTCCGCCTTTCCTCCGTACTTCTGCTGCTCTCTGCGTTCCTGGAATGTGATTGCATCCTTTCATTTTTTCTACCCGTTCTGTAAATGAGCTGGGTGTCGCTTTGTCCCACTCGCTTCCCACTCAGATAGCCGTGCTGTTGGCCGGGCGCCCCACGCCATTCTGTGCGCTGATGCTTCCCATCCCTTCTGGTTGGTATTGGGCCGTTTGTTCCCCCCTCTCAGCAGAATGGAACAATTTCTCTTCCGATTTGGGCAGCCCTTGGCCCTAGCAATGCCCACAGCAAGCTTCTCCACAGTTGAATCCCTCTAATTCTATTTTTTTGTGTGTTGGGGGGGCTATTGTTGTTGATCCCCTTCCTGCTTGGGATCGAGCTGGGTCGTAAGTACCTCTTGACCGAGTCTGCTCTGTTCATTATCGGGCTCTCTCCCCGTTTGCTGTTGGTTCCCTTCTCTCAGACATCTTTCATGATCCATGATACGAATTAGTGTAATTATTTTGTTTCTTGCTAACTGGGCTCATCCCCATGGCGGTGGGAGCATTTTGTTATTTCATATTAAAATAAAATAGAAATTAAAGTAACTGTGATTTCTTTTTTTCAGTTGAGCACTGTGTAACTTCTTTTCTTGTTTGGGATTGAGAAGATACTAGTCTGAGTGAAACGTAATGAAGAACGAATAAGGTTGAATATAAAAAGAATCTACCAACCTTTGGTGATCATCTGCGTTAACGGATCACCCTGATTTTCTCAGACAAATATGTTTATCTGATTTGATGAGAAATGCTTCATTAAATAGGAAAGTGTGCCTGATTAACTGGAAAGTACTTAATTATTTTAAATACATAGCATTTTATAAAGCATATTCTTCCACCCTGAAAGATAGTCCCTGTTATAACATTTATTTAAACATCCTTGGTTGAGATGAATCAAATGAAAGATTTCCCGCTGCAGAAATTTCATTCAGCCTTAAATATCTTTCTTTTTTAGAGTTAACAAACAAACAAACACTGACATTAATTTTGGGAAGGAAATAACAGATTCAACATTACCTTTTTAGAGTTTAAGGTAACACTAAAATATGTCAAAATTTTGAATTTAAACAATATTCCCCCCCCCCTTTTCCTGTTATAATCGTCTCAAATGTTAATTTGCTCACCAGAAAGTCTTGACTTTGACAGAAAGTAAAGAGCTGGTGCAAGTGTAAAGTGTATGTCATTGTGAAGGGTTTTTTTTTTCGTTTTTAAGACTGGCAAAAATTTTGCCGTTATGAATGCACCTTGAAGGCCCTGCATTATTCATTTGGGGAGAAGGGCAGTTTGCCATAATGCCCACCAGGTGGGGCTGCAGACCAGAATTCTCTTGTTGAATTTTATATTAAGAAATGATTTAGCCCAGCAATCTGCTTCCAATATTAGTCAGCGGAGTGCCCCAGAGGAGATCAAAAGCAGGATGGGCATTCCCAGGTGTCTTTTCCCAACGGCAGCAGTTTTGAATGTGTGCACTTCATTTTAACTATAATTACCGATCGGGCTTTTTGTTGTCCCATTGGAAATTTTAACACCATGGCCATTCCTAAAAAAAAGAATTTAAGATTGGGGCCCTGATTGAAATGGGTCACAGAGACAAAGTCCAAATTAAAATTGCCTAGCCCTGTCTTAAGATGAGCCAGTGAAATGGATCCTGAGAGGCTAAGTAAAAGTCCAAAATGGCAATACAGCTAGAAACCGTTTCCTTTACAACCCAATGTGTTCAGGAGAATTGCTCTAGGTGGCAAAGCAGTTTGGGTTTCTGTCAATTAAACCCCAGCTCTGAGTTGTTTCTCCCCTTCTCAGATTTTCCCTTTTCTAATCTAGCCTTCCAGTTTAGCCCTAACCCTACCATTCAAGACAAATGGTTGTCCCGTCTCTTCTTAAAAATGTCCAATGTTGGAGCATTCAAAACTCTTGGAAGTAAATCCTTCCATTGATTACAATTGTTCTAACTGTCAGGAAATTTCTCCTTCGTTCTAGGTTGCTTCTCTCTTGATTAGTTTCCATCCACTGCTTCATGTCCTTTTTTTTAATCCCATTTATATCCCGCCCTTCTCCGAAGACTCAGGGCGGCTTACAATCTAAAGCACAAATCAATGTGCTTAGCAATAGCCTTCATTCTATGTATATGCCTGCTTATTAGGGATTTCGCCCCCCCCCCAGCGGCATTTTTACAAAGTCAGCTTATTGCCCCCAACAATCTGGTTCCTCATTTTACCTACCTCGGAAGGATGGAAGGCTGAGTCAACCTTGAGCCTGGTGGGACTCGAACCTGCACTAATTGCAGGCAGCTGGTGTTATTGAAGAAGGGAGGCATTAGCCCACTGCTCCACCAAGGCTCAGCCCCTCATTTTGGTGGCAGCCCCTGAGATATTGGAACATTTTGCTTTTGCTTTTTTTTTTGCCCCTTCCTATCTGTTTCCACACACAAGAGGAGTGAACGTAGGTGGGAGGAGGAGGAGGACCGTTGAATCTTGCATGACAAGAATAATAGAGAAAGCTTCTTGTCATGGGATGCCCTAAGCTGGGAGATCTTACCAGTTCCTCTTCAGCTTGGCCAGCTAAGGAGCTGGCCGTGGTGCTGAGGGCACCAGACAGGGGCAGTCTGGTAAATACGGATCGGATCAAATAACATTTGCCTTTAGATTCGCATATAACAAGTATTCCCTTCTCTCAGGGTGGCAGAGCAATTGCTCTTGTGTTGTTGTTTTTTTTATGATATACTTTTGATTTTGTCACAGCCTCTGGAAGGATTCTGTTCTGGTAGTTTTTCTCATTCCTGCCGTACAGAAGCTTACGCTTCTGTACATTTCCACTTGTCTGTGTATCTTCCAGTTCAGTGGAACACATTAACATTTTTGGAAGGGATGCCTTGGAACAGATGTTACTGAGCTTGGAAGGAAGGACTATGTTCTCCAACATGTAGAAGCTTTTTTTTTTTAAAGGGATGTTCCCAAACGTGCACACACGTTTCATGTAGACACACCTGAAGGCAGGTGTGCCTGCACGCCTAGACCATCCTTACACCTCTGAAAGGATGCTGTAGTAGTTTATTATACACAACAACCGAGTGCATAATAGTAATATAAATATAATAATAATGAACCCTCGAAACATTGCTTTCTCAGTGGGCCCTAGCGCAGATCAAGTGGCTTGTGCGATTGTGTTTGTGGCTGCCATGGAAGGAGGTGGGTGGGGGTTTCTGAGGTCTTTATATTGTTTATTTGTAATGCTGCCCAGAATTACCGTGTGGCTGGCTATTAAATAAATAATACAGCAATACTGTATATCCCAATATTAAGACAGATTTTAGGGCATCACCCAAAGGAGGGTGTTGAGTTTATAAAAGTAATAGACATGCTGTGGTGGTGGTCCTTGGTGCGCTCTAAGATTGTTTTCTTGCAGACATTTCATTACCCAACTAGGTAACAACATCAGTGTTAGACAGGCTTCAGAAATGGACACAGAAGCAAAGTTTTCCATGAATATGTTCAGTGCCCGTAGGCAATTTTTTTCCCCTTTCACTTCAAGGAAGATAGCAGCTCTTAACACACCTGTTCAACTTTGCCGGTCAAGGGTTAAAAGAAGTGAATTAAAAATAACACTGTTTCAGAGACACTTTAAGTCCTTCAGGCTATGAAAAGCTTTAGATAATATGTCAAGACTGAAGTGTTATGAAAAAGGGGACTTACAGTCTCCTGGCAGAATGCAGGTGTTCCATATTTGAAAAGTTGGCTTCGCAAAATTTTGTCAGCTCTCAAGAGGCTTCAAATGGGTTTTGCGCTAAATGTGATACAAAACTGGACAATGTGATCCCATTTGGTCTGGGCTCAACGTGTCGTCTAAAAGCTAAAAGCCTGGTTTGATGGGTTTAGGGTTGGATCTAATTTTAACATAGTTTTAATTATTGCATTATATTGGGCATGATTATTTAATTCTTTTTAACTTCTTTTTTAACTTTTTTAACTTTTGTATTTATATTCTGATATTTATTGCCCTGTACACCGCCCTGAGTCCTTCGGGAGAAGGGTGGTATAAAAATTTTTTTATTATTATTATTATTATTATTATTATTATTATTATTAATAATAATAATAATAATAATAATAAAAATTACGTTGAAAATTGAAGATACAGCGCTTCCTTTTAATACTGATTAAGTTGATTTTTAAATAGTTTTTTTCCCCCTGCTTATAATTAGATTTCCCTTTTGTTTATTTCGTTTTTTTCTTTAAAAATGTTTTTAAAAGGTTTTTTTTTGTTCTCTGAGGACTTTGTATTTTGCTTTTTTCTTCGTAGAGTTTTCTTTAATGCATTAGATTTCTTTTTTTTTTTGACTGTGTGTATATTAATTACACTCTCACACAGACAGTACACGATGTTTTCCTTTTGATCACATAATTGAGAACATGAGACGGAAGGAGTTCTTAGATGTCTGGTCCACCTGTGATTTATAAACATCCAGCTGAAGTACTCTTTATTCCTCAAAATGAGGCAATATGCTTAGAGAATCTAGCACTGGAAGGACTCCGGACAGAATCTAATCCAGTGTTTTTCAACCTGGGCAACTTAAACATGTGTGGACTTCAACTCCCAGAATTCCCCAGTGAACAATAGCACTTAGGACTGCTTTTCACATAGTCACACCTCACTTTTTTCAGTGTCATCGTAACTTTCAACGGTCGCTAAATGGATGGCTGTAAGTCGAGGATTATCTGTAATCAGTAACCACACAATTCCCAACTGCAGCGATTTGCTTAACAACAAACACGGCCAAAAAACGTTTGTAAAATTGGGTGCAATGCAACCGCTGCCTTGCTTAGCGATGGGAATTTCAGTTTCGATTCAGAATAGAGCTGAAAGGGACCTCGGAGGTCTTCTAGTCCAACCCCCTGCTCAAGTAAGAGACCCTATACCATTTCAGACAGGCGAATGTCCGGTCTCTTCTTAAAAACCTCCAATGTTGCACCCACAACATCTGGAGGCAAGCTGTTGCCTTGGTTAATTGTTCTGTTAGGAAAATCCAGGTTGCTTCTCTCCTTGATTAGTTGTCATCCATTGTTTCTTGTCCTGCCCTCAGGTGCTTTGGAGAATAGGTTGACCCCACTCTTCTTTGTGGCAGCCCCTCAAATACTGGAATACCGCTATCATGTCTTCCCTATTTCCTCTTTTCTCTAGATTGGCTATACCCAAATCCTGCAACAGTTCTACAGGTTTTTGTCTCCGGGCCTTTTAATCATCTTAGTAGCTCTTCTCTGCACTCTTTCCAAATATGCAGTATTTGGAAAAAAAAAACTGTAAAACATGCACTTTTTCCAAATATTGCATATTTGAGGAAATATGCAAACATCTCAACTATGCAACTGTTCCAAATATGCAAATAGGGGAAGCTGGAAAGGCAGAGAAAAAAAGTTTGCAAAAGGAAAGCGGGGGGGGGGGGAAGGATGACAGAAAGGAGAGGTAGGAAAAAGGGCGTGGGGGCAGGTCTTGCAGCCTCATTTCATCATTTTTCCATCACAAAAGCAAATCGGAAGAAGGAGGTGGGGATAAAACATGACTATTCAGGGCGCTACGACTTTGGGTTTCTATCTCTATAATTCAGCATTAATGGCTGTTGAAAGACATTAGAGTGAAGTGATATCTCTGGTCTTTAATGCAGTATCCCCAGGTGGCGTCTGCTTGCACATGTCAGCGATGTTGTACAACATGGATTTCAACCTTTCCGCAACCGGCTTTAATTACCCAGATCAATGAAAGGCAGAATTCTAATATGACGTGATCTGTTTTTTTTTCTTTTTCTTTTGCAGGCAAGCTGATTTTCCTGTCATCCCTTCTGTTCATTCAGGGCAAGATAAGCCTGGATGGTAGCCATGCTGGATGGCTTTGGAGAGAGAGGGTGCTGCAAAAGGCAAATTGAGGATGCAAAATTGGTAGGGCCACGCCCAACGAGCAAGTTTAGGGAAGTCTCTACTAACTCTTTGAGGATTTGAACTTCAGTTTTCTTCTACTTCCTGCCTCACAAGAGCAGAAAAGTGCCACTGAGTTACAGCAATCTCAAAAGGCCTGCCTTGCCATCTGGCCTCACATTGCCTGTCAAAGATGTGGTTACTCTACAGCAGAGGTCCTCAAACTTGGCCACTTTAAGACTTGTGGACTTCAACTCCCAGAATTCCCCAGCCAGCCATTCTGGGAGTTGGAAGTCCACCAGTCTTAAAGTGGCCACATTTGAGGACCCTTGCTCTACAGGCATCTCCAAACTTGGCCACTTTAAGACTGGTGGACTTCAACTCCCAGAATTCCCTCAGAATTCCCCATGCTGGCTGGAGAATTCTGGGAGCTGAAGTCCACAAGTCTTCCAAGTTGCCAAGTTTGAAGACGCCTGCTCTACAGAAGAGTAGGGAGTGAAGTCTAGCTACATCCTTACTGAACTAGAACTCCCAAAATTGTGTGCACCTGGCATAACAAAACTGCATAACCTCAGCACTGAAGACATAGCCTGGTTTCCTCAATCTGATTCGTGTTGAATCTGGGTACAAGTAGTTTCCGATTTACAGCCATCATTCACAGCTTGAAGTTACTACAGGCCTGGAAAAAGAGACTTCCCACCAGTCCTCATGCAACCATCCCAGCATCCCTGCAAGTCATGCACAGGCAGTCCTTGCTTTACGACCACAATTGAGCCCAAAATTTCTGTTGCTAAGCGAGACATTTGTTAAGCGAATTTTGCCCCATTTTGCAACGGCCACTAAAGAAAAAGACCATCTGTAATTGCAATCCAGGCATGTGGCAGCTGGCAGGTATTCAACAACACTTGTAGCCTTCTGGGATCATGTAATTCATTTGTGACCTTCTCAGTCAGGCAAGCAATGGGGGGAAGTTGGTTCCACTTAATGGCCATGTCACTCACTTGACAACCGCAATGATTCATTTAACCGTGCCAAAAAAAAGGTGGTAAAATCAGGCAAGCCACCTTGCTCAGTCCCAGAAATGTCGGCCCCAATTGTCGTAAGGTGAGGATTACCTGTACAGTAATGGACGTTGCCTGTATATCTGAAGGCACCACACGGACTAAGGCTGATGATTTTTTTAAAAAAATCTTCCCCAACCGTCTGCTTCTGTGCTAATGGTGCTAATGAAATGGCACAGGTTAACTGTGCCAGGTGTAAACCCCTTGATGGTAAATAGGTACCGATTTTAATCAGGACGGGCACAGTTCTTGCCTCTTCCCTGGAAGGATGCCATTTTGCACTCTATTAAAAGGTATGATTTAAAGATAAAAAAGTAAAACTCACCCCCTGCTGGACCACACAGCTGGTCAAAAGGGCTATACAGACCGTGGAATTTAATTAGATTTGAAACTCGGGGGAAGATCCACCAAGTTTGTTAAATGAAAAATGCTCACATGCTGTAACCTCAAGAGTTTTTCTCTCTTCCACTTAACCATTGTTAAAGAGCCTCGTTTGGGGCCAAATACGGATGGCCACACATATATTTACATTGAACATCAGCAAGCTGGCACCATATGACTGGTTTCATCCTGTTTTAAGACTCATCAGATACAACTAAGCAAGATGTTGGTCTGTGATATTTAAAACCCCTCACAGGAATTAAATGTTTGCATATTTATTAATTTAGATCAGTGTTTCTCAACCTCAGCAGCTTTAAGATGCATGAACATCAACTCCCAGAATTCCCCAGCCAGCAGGCTGCTTAAGGAATTTTGACAGTTTGAAGCCCACCCATGCTGGCTAAGGAATTCTGGGAGATAAGTCCACCATCATAAAAATTGCCCAGTTTGAAAAGCACTAGTTATATACAGTCCATTTCTCTTAAGCTCTCAGTTCAATGTACATCATTCTGACAATGGGCATATACTTAAGAACTTACAAAAGTGCAATTAAAACATTGCATGTATTAAATCTTGTATCCTACCAGCCTTATAATTCCCTCACAAATGTACAGCAAACTGCTAGTTTTTTTACTCCTCTGTAATCATCTGCCCATCTGCCAACAATAAAACTGCTTTTTCTCTAGGGTCAGACTAAACTACACTATAATGTACTTTTTTTGTCACTTGCTTGTCTGAAATGTCTCTCGTCTCTAAATCTATCCGTTTGCTGCTGAAATAAAAATGCCATTCCTGGAAGCTCAGCTTAGCTCCGGGTGTCTCAGCTAAACATTTTAAATATACCAAATGGTTCGCCTAGGCCAGGGGTAGGCAACCTTGGCCCTTTTATGACTCGTGGACTTCAACTCCCAGAATTCCTGAGCCAGCATGGGGGAACTATGGCCCCCTCATGACTTGTGGACTCCAACTCCCAGAATTCCTGAGCCAGCATGGGGGAACTATGGCCCCCTCATGACTTGTGGACTCCAACTCCCAGAATTCCTGAGCCAGCATGGGGGAACTATGGCCCCCTCATGACTTGTGGACTCCAACTCCCAGAATTCCTGAGCCAGCATGGCTCAGCTTGGAAACCTCTCCCTTTTCCCTCAGCATGGCTGGCTCAGGAATTCTGGGAGTTGGAAGTCCACGAGTCATAAAAGAGCCAAGGTTGCCTACCCCTGACCTAGGCGGGTTTTTTTTAAAGAAACACTGTTATTGTGTCAATTCATCTGTTGTGGGCTGCTTGGTGCTCTCTGGGCTTGGTGGTTTTTTTCTGTAGACGTTTCAATGCCAAACTCGGTAACATCATCAGCACGGATGATGTAATTTAGCTTGGTAAAGAAACGTCTGCAAGAAAACAACCAAGGCCAGTGAGCACCAAGCAGCCCAGCCCTAAGCTATAAGCACTCTCTTCTATCAATTCCTTTGTCACCTACCTTTTCGGAAACCTGGCTAATTAAATCTCCTAAGCCATGTTTTGCTAACATTTGAACTTAACCTGTTTCCTTACCTGCTCCCCTTGTGGCACACAAAAGCCTTGAAGAAGGAAAGAGGAGGATTTTCAAATTACTTTGAGCCATGCTATTTGTTCTATTAGTCATTTTTTGAATAGTGCACTTATGATTAAACATTCTGTCATCTCGACATGGACCGCTCTGGGGGGTCCCCCGATTTGCTTATTTACCCTTCATCTCGAGGAGTCTAGGCGCCAGAGCAATAGCGACCTACCATAAAACCAAGGCATAACTTTATGCAATAGAAATAATAACACTTATGCTTGGCACCGACCACTGTAAAGCAGACAACTCTCAAAGGCCTCCTGGAAAGCTGTTTTCAGCAGCCTTTGAGGGCCGTGTGAGGCAGGGCGGGGCGAAGGCAATTGTGCCTTTGAAGACAAGTAGTTACAAAGAAGGGGGAAACAGGGTGTCTGTTTTGGACATTTCTATAGAATTCAGATATAGGGATGCGGTGGCTCAGTGGGTTAGGACGCTGAGCTTGTCGATCAGAAGGTCGGCAGTTTGGCGGGTCGAATCCCGAGTGCCGCATAACAGAGTGAGCGCCTGTTACTCGTCCCAGCTTCTGCCAACCTAGCAGTTCGAAAGCACGTAAAAATGCAAGTAGAAAAATAGGGACCACTACGGTGGGAAGTTAACAGTGTTCCGTGCGCCTTTGGCATCTAGTCATGCCGGCCACATGACCACGGAGATGTCCTCGGACAAGCGCTGGCTCTTCGGCTTTGAAACGGAGATGAGCACCGGCCCCTAGAGTCGGAAACGACTAGCACGCATGTGCGGGGGAAACTTTACCTTTACCTTTTATAGAATTCAGATCACGTGAATCGAATCAATAGAATCACGTGGAGTTTATAACGCCTTGATAAGACCACACTTGGAATACTGCATCCAGCTTTGGTTGCCACAACGTGAAAACGATGTTGAGATTCTAGAGCAGAAAAGAGCGACAAAGATGATTAGGGGACTGGAGTCTAAAACATATAAGGAACAGTTGCAGGAATTGGGTATGTCTAAGTCAGGGGTCAGCAACCTGAAACAGTGAAAGAGCCACTCAGAACCAGTTCCCTCACAAAAGGAAAAACTGGGAGCCGCAAAAAATGTCTGCGCATGCGCGTACATGTGCGCATGTGCAGAACAGGGTTTGACTGAAGAGTGGAGACAAGGTGAGATATGCACTTACCCTGCATATTTGAATTGATTGGTTGAACTTTTTTAATCCCACTTTTTTTTTTGGACTGCACATGGCAGAGGACTGAGAGCCGCAGGAGACAGCTGAAAGAGCCGCATGCGGCTCCAGAGCCACGGGTTGCAGACCTGTGGTCTAAGTCTAAAGAAAAGACTAGGAGTGACATGATAGCAGTCTTCCAATATCTAAGGGGGTGCCATAAAGAAGAGAGAGTCAAGCTATTCTCCAATGCAGAACAAGAAGTAATGGATGGAAACATATCAGGGAGAGAAGCAACCTGGAATTAAGGAGGAACCTCCTGACAGTGAGAACAATTAACCAGTGGAATGGCTTTTGTCTGAAATGGTAGGGTTTCCTGCCTGAGCAGAGGGTTGGACTAGAAGACCTCCAAAATGCCTTCCAACTCTCTTATTCTGTATTTTATTTCTTATGGGTGGACTTTCAGCAGGCATTGAAGATTTTCTGAGGCTGTGTGGGCAGCATCTCTCCAGCCCAGACAGTTTGATGGATAGCAACTTGAATTTCACTGAACTGCTGCATGACCTCTCCCGGTTGTCTCACCCAGACCTTAAGGAGGAAAAAAAAAAACCCGAGCTTTGGAGCATTCCATAAAACAATGCCTGAGGGACCGACTTTTTTCTTCTGGTAATCACTGATTTGGTTGGCAGGCAGGCACAAGAAGCAGCAGAAACAAAGTAATTCAGCACCATTTCCTCTCAGTGTTCAAAACTGGCTCAGAAGGATGCTGTGAATGACAGAAACTGCATCCAGTTTTGGTCACCACGATGTAAAAAAAGAGGTTGGGACTCTAGAAAGAGTGCAGAGAAGAGCAACAAAGATGATCAGGGGGCTGGAGGTTAAAACATATAAAGAACGGTTGCTGGAAGTGGGGATGTCTAGTTTAATGGAGAGGACTATGGGTGACATGATAGCAGTCTTCCAATATCTCAGGGGCTGCCCCAAAGAAGAGGCAGTCAAGCTATTCTCCAAAGAGCCCAAAGGCAGGACAAGAAGCCACAGATAGAAACTAACCAAGGAGAGAAGCAACCTAGAACTAAGGAGAAATTTCCTGGCAGTTAGAACAATTAATCAGTGGAACAACCTGCCTCCAGAAGCTGTGAATGCTTCAACACGAAGTTTTTAAGAAGAGACTGGACAGCCATTTGTCTGTAATGGTATGGGGTTTCCTGCCTGAGGAGAGGGTTGGACTAGATGACCTCCAAGGTCCCTTCCAACTTTATTACTATTGTTGTTATTATATGGAAAAGATCAAAGGCCACTAGAGAGGATCCAGTAATAGAGACGGCTACATTCCTTCTAAGTCCCATCAAAGAACATCCAGGAGGCTAGTAGAGTTAAGAGAGCTTGGAACTGGTTCAGAAACCTGATCACAATAAGTCCAGATAGTCTGCTTCTCTCGTTTTATTTATCACCTTACCACATTTCCCCCCAAAATAGTCTTCAGAAAGAGGACATTAGATATAGGATGGTAGCTAGCCAAGAAGAGATTTCAGGATGATCCTTCAGGATGGTGTAGACCAGGGGTCCAAATCTGACAACTTGAAGACTTGTGGACTTCAACTCCCAGAATTCCCAGCATGCTGTCTAGCAAGGCAGGGGTTGCCAACCCCCGGTCCATGGACCAGCACTGGGCCATGGCATGCCAGCAACCAGTCCGCACAAACAAGCAAAGCCCCATCCGCGAGAGGCAGGCAACACACAAAACCACACCCCTTCCGGTTCATGGAAAAACCTCTCTCCACTGAACCAGTCCCTGGTGCCCAAAAGGTCAGGGACCTCTGGTCTAGGGAATTCTGGGAATTGAAGTCTTCCAAGTTGCCAAGTTTGGAGACCCCTGGCATAGACTTATCTTCTTGTCCCAGCCAGGAAAGATGAGGTCATGTCCACCAGTGGCTGATCTAAGGTCAGAAAGGATGATAAACAAACGGTCCCAGATTATTTTACAGATTTTATAGCTTGCCCAGCTCAACATCCTCGGGGTGGATTGCAACTGTAAAAGCGGCGCTAGATATAAACCCAGATGATAAAACCCACAAAGTTGGGTAGATTTCGTCTTTGGCTGCCTCTACTTAATTCCCTTTCTCTTGCCGTTTAAACCGGTAACTCCCATAATATGTAGTTAGACTGTGTGTGATGTGATTGGTCGTTCAGAGGTAATCTGGATCACTCTCATTATGATTAGTCAAGTAGTAATTTATAAAGCAGACACACAGAAAGCTTAAGTAGGGGCCTGCTGTGAGCAGGGCCCAAAGTCACCAAATTGAATGGTGTTTTTCCCCCTCCCTAATAGTACATTTAGAGGCCTTGGAGCATAAAGGTGATGGAGCAGGCTATTTGCCACTCCTCTCCCGGGAGACATTCAATTGCATACTTCATTTGTATTGGAAGTCAGCACCCACCCACCCTCCTAGAGAAGGAAATATTTGGAGGGGGGGCAATATTAAAAAGGCAGAATATTATATTTCCCCAAAGGAAGAATGGAGGGGAAAAAAATCTTTAAAAGCTTTTCTGCTCAAGTTTCCCCCAGGCCGAAAGTGGGCAGGCCAGCTCTGTAGAAATGCAGAACTGATCATCCTATTCAGAAAGGCCGGGTCCAATTATTCATAAGCAAAATGCCTTCAGCCCCAGCCCCAGAGGAGAAGGTCATGACCTTTAGGACATAATAGGATTAACCCACCACCATTAGAATACCAAAAGGGCACACTCAAGCTGAGGTCAAAGTTCCTGCCACAGGAACAGGAAGCGCCTCAAAACACAAGGCCCAAAGAAGGTATAAAAACACACGACTCCCAGCTCCATTTTGTCAGCCACCCTAGAAACATGCTGTGTCACTGAAGTTTCTGGCAACTCAAATCAACAGAACCTTCTTTCTTAAGCGGCCTCCATTTTGTTTATTCCCGGCTTGGATTGGACCTCTTTCAACATTTGGACCACCGAGTTAGCATAATTGGTGTAACCTAGCAGCTAAAAAAAAGGGACGCGGTGGCTCAGTGGGTCAGGACGTTGAGCTTGTTGATCAGATGGTCGGCAGTTTGGCGGGTCGAATCCCGAGTGCCGCGTAACAGAGTGAGCGCCTGTTACTCATCCCAGCTTCTGCCAACCTAGCAGTTCGAAAGCACGTAAAAATGCAAGTAGAAAAATAGGGACCACTACGGTGGGAAGGTAACAGCGTTCCGTGCGCCTTTGGCGTCCAGTCATGCCGGCCACGTGACCACCGAGACATCCTCGGACAAACGCTGGCTCTTCGGCTTTGAAACGGGAGATGAGCACCGGCCCCTAGAGTTGGAAATTACTAGCAAGCATGTGCAGGGGAACCTTTACCTTTACCTTTAGCAGCTAAAAAGCTTCATACTGAATCTGACCATTTCCGGTTCGGGTTTTTGTTTCTCCCATGTATTCAGCAAGCATTGGCCCAAGAGAAGGGATTGTCTCTCCACTTCTTAAACTGCACACTACCAGGATCATCATAACACTGCTTATGAAGAACCAGGATTCTGATCTTTTCGGTTAGGGCCCTTCACATCCCCTGAAGTAAGATAGGCTTTCGCTATGCCCTCTTTTCACCAGTCTGCAAAACAGGATTTTATTTAGGGGGCTGGATGGCGTTTATCGATTCTGTAGGTTTTCTTGCAAATACCGTTCTCTGGTGTAAGTCTGCCTTGGCTCTATGGAGTAGGTGAGTATGGTATAGATAGAAACCATGGCAGAAAATGCACGAAGGTATTTTGTTTGGCCACAGATGTCTCCGTTCTCAAACATCTTATAGTAGAGGAGGCGGATGGGATGACGATGAGAGATGCAAGTAAAAATGTAGGTGCATTTACAGTAGTATTTTACAACCACAGCAACTTTAAAATATGTGGACTTCAACTTCCAGAATTCTGGGAGTTGAAGTCCACACATCTTAAAGCTGGTGGGACTGAGAATAAACGGAACACCAATTTCCACCATCAGGCAAGGAAGACTTCCCAGCATCCTTCACCATCGGTCATACCGCCTGCGGCTGCCGGGAGCTGTAGTTCAGCAGCCTTTAGAGGGGCCACCGCCTTCCCACCCCAGCCTTCGGGTAGGGGGCAAAACCCTAATTCCTTTCTCTTACCCCATTATCTTGCAGATTTCCCACCTGGGCCGCCAAAGCGCTTCTACCTCCAAAGCCATGCTGGGAAGCTTTGCACATGCTCAGAGGCACGCTCCGCTTCCAGCCACTTCCAACCCCCCCCCCCCACTTCCCACCCCCAGCTCTTCCCTTGAAATGGGCCAAACTTTCCTTCCCGGCGGGGCGGGGAAGGCTAGCAACAGGTGGCTTCCTGGGCCCAAACCAAGCCAGCCGCTCTCGGGAGTCGCGCCGGAGTGACTCCGGATTGCAGATGGGCCGGCGGCGCCTCCTCATCAGGATTCTGTGCGCGCCGGCGAAGCACCGCAGCGAATGCCAATGCGCTCCTCTGCTCGCCCGCCTCCCCTCCCTCCCCTCCGGCCGCCGCCGCCGCCGCGCTCCCCCCTTCGCCCCCGCCCCGCCGCGGGAGCCGGATGCAAAAAAGCAAGGCTGCCGCCGGCCAACGCCTCTTGCAAGCCGGCCTTCTTCTTCCTCCGCGCCCGGCAGAGACCCTCCCCCGACCCCCTCCCCCGCCTTCTCTCCCCGGGGACGCAGCTGGCCGGGGATGGTTGCGGGGCGGCGGGAAGCGAGGAGCGCTCGGGCTGCTGCGGTTTTGGCACCCCCCTCCTCGCAGCCTCCGTCCTCCCCCGCCCGGCCCGGAGATGGGGGGGTAGGACCAGGCAGGGGAGGGGCGACCGGAGCCCAGATCGCCTCCCCTCCTTCCCGCCACCCGCTCCCGGCTGAGCCCGACGGTGGGAGCCGCCGATTGAACAGCTGCCCACGCCGGAGCCTCTAAGGAGCCCGGGAAGACGCGCCGGCGGAGCGGAGGAAAAAAAGAGAGAAGGAAGGAAGGAAGGAAGCGAGGAAGGAGGGAGGGAGGGAGAGAGAGAGAGAGCGAGCAGGGCCGGGGGGGGGGCGCTGCGTCTCTCCCCACCCAATTTGCAGAAGATCAACATTTGCTCTCGCCAGCAGGAGGAGAAAAGGGGGGGGGGGAAAGGCGACCGCGTTGAATTGAGGGAAGGCGAGAGGCGGCGGGGGGGGCATCCTGCCGGGCCCTCCCCCCAGCAAAAGGGGGCGATGCAGCATCCTGGAGCGTCGGACATGGGGAGTTTCCTTTTTTACGGACAGTTCTCCCCCCCCCTCTGGACTGGAGGGGGCTTGTGGCGCTTTGACTCCGGAGTCATCTGATTAGCCTGCCCGCCCCCCCCCCGCCGCCCCCCCTCCTCGAACTCGCTGCGCCCCACACTTTGGCCCTAAGCGGCCGGGCGGGGAGAGGAAGACCCGAAGGCCGCCGGCACGGCACCGAGCCTCCCTCGCCCGTCGACCTCCTTCCACCCCCCCCACCCCCCACCCCCTTTTCCCAAGCCTTGCGGCCGTCGGGGAGCTTTCCAGATGGAGAAGCCAGTCGGGAGTTCTTCCTGGATTCTCCATTGAGAAGAGGATATTTGCACGGATGCGGGAGGGAGGGAGGGCGAGTACGCGCGCGGGGGTCTCGTGTGCGTGTGAACGCGGGCGCGCGCGACTGAGTTAGTGGAGGGGGGGGGCTTTCTTTTCCAGAGAAAGCGTAAAAAAAAACCAAAAAACCCCCCAAAAAACTCCAAACCGTGGTGGGGGTGGTGGGGGTCCCCCGAGAAGACGGGAGGCAAGAGGAGCGGTTGGCTTTCCCCTTCCCCTCCAAATCGAACTGCGAAGGAAAAAGGGGGGGGCTTCCTTCCCCTCCCCCGTCCCTTCCGACGCCGACAAAATCCCCCCCCCCACCTCATCAAAGAGAAGAGTCGCAAGGAGAAGGAGGCTGGTGGGGGGCGCAGTTCACGGATTCCGTAAGTCTGAAATACTTTGCTTTATCTTGGCGGGGTGGGGGTGGGGGGGGCGCGGTGGAAGCGTCTCCGGTTTTATGGAATCCGGTTGACGTTAAAGAAGACTGCACAGGTGCCCATAAAAACAGGAGGGAGGTTTTGCTCGTTAGGGTTGGGGGGGGGGAGAAAGGGGGATGGAAAGGAAGTGAGGGTTGACTTCCTCCTGGGGGGGGGGGTGGGGGTGGTTGGACCTGCAGATTTAAGAAGCAGCTTCCTCCTTTTCTGGATGAGGATGCAACCGCCAGCAGGTGGGGAGGGAGGGAGGGAGGGAGGGGTGGGCGGTGGGCAAAATGATTTCCTGCAAGGAAGGGAGGAAAAAAAATGCAGCGAGGAATGGTAGCCTGGCTGATGCCTTTGGGTCTGCTCAACCCTCTTGCGCCACCCGTGCCTCAGTTTCCCCATCCCCGCCTGAACTTGCCAGCCCAGCTGCCCCGGGAGGGTGGGGGTGGGTGGGAAGCAGCTATGAATGGTTATCCTTGAGGGACAGGCTCACCCTGGCTTTGGAAGAGACCTGCTCCGTGGCACCCTCCATCCTTGGACTTTCGGTCCCCCCTCCCCCCCACTTGCATCACCTGGCCTTCGGACTCCAGCATCAAGGCCAAGGAGCCATTTCCTTCTCTCCCCCCCCCTGTTGGCCTAAGCCAGGGGTAGGCAACCTTGGCTCTTTTATGACTCGTGGACTTCAGCTCCCAGAATTCCTGAGCCAGCTGTGCTGGCTCAGGAATTCTGGGAGTTGAAGTCCACGGGTCATAAAAGAGCCAAGGTTGCCTACCTCTGGCCTAAACTCTTGCAAGGGCCTTTTCTGGGGCCTCCGTGCCCTCCCACCAGCCCAACTGGGCCTCCTCCATCCTCTGACTGGCCTGCCTCGGTCGTGGGAAAGGTTGCAGAGTCCGACTGAGGTGGACCGCGATATCAAGACCCGTTGCAGTCCTGTGAACATTCAGAGGGGATGCTTGAAAAGGGCTGTTGTGAGGCGAGGCAGATTTAGGCCTCACGTTTAGTGCTGAATGGACCCCTTGCTGGAGCAGCCCACATTCAGATATCTCTCCCCCCCTTCAAAAAATTATTTTTTACTACCACAGCTCTGCTTACTGTTTTTCAGCATATCAGCACAAATTGCTTAGCAGCATTTTTTGGCGGTGGGGGTGGGGAGGGTGTTTTACTGCTTCATTTGATCACCCCTCCCTTATCTGGTCCTTGATATATATCTATATCTATATCTCTTTCCTTCTGAAGCTTTCTATATATATATATATATATATATATATATATATATATATATATATATATATATATATATATATATATATATATATATATATATATATATATATATATATATATATATATATATATATATATATATATATATATATATATATATATATATATATATATATATATATATATATATATATAAAGAGCTAATTCACAAGTTCCAAAACTTTTGTTCCAAAGCACAGGAAGTTTTTTTTTTCCTGGCAAAGGACAATAGCTCTCCACACACTTGATTGCTGCCTGTGTATTCCCACTTCCCTTATCTATTTTTGTACCTCTTGGGAATCTTTCTGGGAATGAGGCTTTCAGCAGTTCCTTTGAGGTTGGTGTATTGCAGGAGTCCAATTTGTGTGTTTCTAAACCACAATGTATGGCTTGTATTGTTCTGAATCCAGACTGTTCTGGTGTACTTGGTAAATGGTTGTACTTGGTAAATCGTGTTTAAACCAACTGGAGAAGAAAGTCTCTATTAACAAATCCACCAGGGAGCTGTTCAGGGGTTGAAGCAATATATATATTTTTTTTCTTAGAAAGGTTGTTGTTCTATGTCACTTATTTAAGGAAGAGGAGACATGATAAAGATATGTGCAATTATCAGGAAGCATGAAAGAAGTAGATACGGAAAAGATTTTCTCCCTTTTGCAGAATATTAGCAAATGGGATAATCCAGTCAATCTAAGTGAGAGGGTTTCAAGTTAATTAATCAAAGGGAAGGATCAATCATACATTGCCTATATAAGCCAGGCAGTTTACTTCCATAAACACATTAATCATGAACCAGTATTAACCACATATATTATGATACCATCACGCAAATGATGGAAATTACGGAATTCGTGTCGTGATCAGTAAAGTTGTGCTGTCACAGAGTGTCACTTGCCCCTTCCCACAAAAGCCCACGTGTTCACGATGGAGAGATGGGCACCAGCTTAGCTTGTTTAATAAAAAGAAGGGAGGCAATCATTGGATCCTTCCAGATAGACTATGCTTAGTTTTACCAGCCCTCAATCTTTGTGTCCCTTTGTGGATGGGAGCCAGATAAACACCTTTTTTTTTTGGAAAGTTAATACTAGCTATATATTGGGGACCCTCCAGGTGGGACATTCTGCTTGTAAGACTTTTCAAAAATCATAGTGTTGACGCATTTTTTGAATTTAAAAAGTGGGGATTTGGGGGCCCTTCAGTCAGGTTTAGTAGGACTCTTTCTTATGTCCTTTTCAACAATATTCCTTAGGTGAAAATTCTGTTATTTGTGATGATCTTCACGGCTACATTATAAGGTAGCGTTTCTCCTGATGAGCAACTTCAAGATGTGTGGACTTCAGCTCCCAGAGTTCCTTAGTCCACCCTGCCATTGCTTTACTAACAGTAGTGCAGTAATAGCATTTTTAGATCAGTAGGGCTAGAAGTAAAGTTTGGATATGTTTCCTGTTCTCAGTTCCTTTGCCCTGTTTCAGGGGTGTCCAACCTGGGTATCTTTAAGACTTGTGGATTTCAATCCCCAGAACCCATGCTGGCTGGGGCATTCTGGGAGTTGAAGTCCACAGGTCATAACATTTCCAAGGTTGGACAGCCCTGTCCTATTCTTTGCTTCCTTCTTTTTCTCTTAAGCCTAAAACTCTTTCTTCTCCTTTCCTCTTGCTTCCCACATTTCTGATTGAACAAAACAACAACAACAACGAAACAAAACCTGGAATTGTTGTTTTACAAGTCCTCTTCCTGCCCCAGAGAGGACAGACAGACAGAGACAAACGCATATAGGCAGATAGACACATCCTTCCACTCTCTCTCCAAATATTTGGAGTGCAACCTGTTGCTCTCTTCAATCTCTCACCAAAGAATAATGTCCGCTACGTCTCCCTCTTGGAATTTTCTGCGTACAAATTCCTGGGATCTTTTGAACACATTACCTGCCTGTTGAATTCAGCAGGATCTCTCCCCTAGCTGACTTAGGAAATAGAAGACCAAGCCTCTCGGGATAAACCCCCCCCCTCACCCCACCCCAATCCAATCCAGCTACCAGATCTCTTTTCCACTGGAGATCCTGCCATTTCCCACCAGCGAATATCTTCCCTGCCCCTGAGCCATGTCACCCAATCTTAGTATGCCTGCAAAAGTGAATCTCTGGTCTTTAAAAACTCCACAAGTCTGCCTGAAGCGATCTATTTTTCGGGCTGTGGTTTTGTATTAAAAATTAAATTTCTGGAAGAGAGAATCTTAGCTGCTTGCTGCTGCTGCTGTTGCTGATGCTGCTTTCCCATCCCCTGTTTTCTCATAGGACAACGGGATGGATGTCCTTTCTGCAGCATGGCTAAAAAACACAGCAGGAGCCATGTCCTGTTCTACACCTGGTTTTCATCCTGTAGGGCATCCTCCAAACGTACACCTCCGTTGACTGGTGAATATTTGCAGCACCACTAGATAAGCTATCTTTTCCTGCCTTCCCTGGACCTTTTCTTGCAGTTGCCATGCTAGCTCATTTTCCTGTTACCTTCTCCAGATACCACTCTGTTCTTATCATCCTAATTCCATCTCTCTCTGGCTCTTAGCCAGATCCGGTGGGTGACTTTCTTGCTGTGAACCAGCGCCTTCCTCCTCGTTGCCCGTCTCTTTCTCTTCCGATCCTCCATGGGGAAGACCCCACCATCCATTGCAATATCTGTTACGTTTGCTTTGTGATCATCTTTCTTGTCTAGGAGATGGTTGTGTTGTTGTTGTTTTTTCCGGGTTTCTGCGCGCCTGTTTTCTTTGTGGAACAAATTTCCCTTTCGCTTACCAGAGTCGGGCTTTTTTTAGCTGGTGTAAAACAGCCAATTAAGGGCCGTGACTGGACCAACGAAAATGATGGGTAATTTAAAGGGTCCATAGTGGGTGGAAACGAAGAGCCACGTTTCCTTCAGATCAGCTGCCATCGGGGTTTTCCCGGCATTTAGTATTTCTCACACCATCCCACACCATCCCTTCTTCCTGGTTTAATTGGAAGGCTGCCTTGCTATAGTTTGTGGCTGGCCAGCTCCCTTCTCATCAGGAATCTATATATTTATTATTTTTGCAAATAAGGTGGCGAACATATCCACTATATCTTCCTCCTCCTGTTTTCCCACAACAACAACCCTGTGAGGTGGGCTGGGGTAAGAGAGAAGGACTGGACCAAAATCCCCCAGCCAGCTTTCACAAATAAGGTGGGATTAGAACTCACTGTCTGCTGGTGATTGGCCCAAAGTTACCCAGCCGGCTTTCACGACTAAGGCTGGACTAGAACTCAGTGTCTGCTGGTGATTTGCCCAAAGTCACCCAGTTGGCTTTCACGATTAAGGCGGGACTAGTACTTAGTGTCTGCTGGTGATTTGCCCAAAGTCACCCAGCTGGTTTTCATGGCTAAGGCGGGACTAGAACTCACACTCTCCTGGTGATTGGCCCAAAGTCACCCAGCTGGCTTTCACGATTAAGGTGGGACTAGTACTTAGTGTCTGCTGGTGATTTGCCCAAAGTCACCCAGCTGGTTTTCATGGCTAAGGCGGGACTAGAACTCACACTCTCCTGGTGATTGGCCCAAAGTCACCCAGCTGGCTTTCACGATTAAGGTGGGACTAGTACTTAGTGTCTGCTGGTGATTGGCTCAAAGTCTTCCAGCTGGCTTTCACGACTAAGGCAGGACTAGAACTCACCATCTCCTGGTGATTGGCCCAAAGTCACCTAGCCGGCTTTCATGCCTAAGGTGGTACTGGAACTGTCCATTTCCTGGTGATTGGCCCAAGCCCCTCAGTCAGCCTTCATGCCCAAGGCGAGACTAGAACTCCCAGTGGCCTGTTTTCTATTCTGCTGCCTTCACCACTAGGCCAAATGGTGCACCTTTGCCTTTGAACCCAGCACCCTGGGACCTCCAGTTGAGCAGCTGTTAGGGCCACCAGCTGTTAGAGGAAGAGGAAAGGTTATAGTTGTGTTCTTGCTAGCTTGGATTTGTCTCTCTCTCTCTATCCCGCCGGGGAGGACACCCGGCTCCACAGAGAAGACATGGAGAGATCCAAGTCAGCAACCAAATTGGTGTGACAGTTCGGGCAGATTGAGCGCGGCCTTGGTGTCGGAGTTGTCCTGGAGGCTCTCCGAGAGAGTGAAACCGGAGTGGGAAAGGGGAGATGGCTGTATTCCTTTGGGCTGCCTGGTGTTGTTGTTGTTTAATGTCTGTGCGGTGACACGGCTTGAAAAGTAGAAGGCAAGAGAGGGATCCGTGTGCCAGGCTGACAGGAGAATACAGGGCCACTCATCGACACTTCTAAAAAAGTGTCATTTAGCTCAGAGGCTCATTTTAAAGCCAAGTTCACACCATTTGGAGAGGGAGACATAGCTGCTTAAAGAACCTTTGCAGCCTTAAGTAGCCGTTCTGCCATTTTGATTTTGGTTCCTGCACAGGCTGGATCCACAAAGGGATTGTTGGATGTCTTTGTATCCGGGAGGGGGGGGGCTGAAACCCACCCTTTTCCCAGAAACAAACTTCAGGCCTTAGCCAAGAAGACAAGAAATTCCTGTCCTCTGAGGACAGTAGAACCAGGTCTCCAGAGACGGCTGCCTTCTTCAGCCATCTGAGGCTGGAGTAGTTTGTAGTGCGATGCGAAACTCTCCTTTTGTGCAAGGAGTAGCTCCTACGGGAGAGCTAAGGGCAACGTGGGCTGTGATTTCGAAGAAAATCCGTGGTGGAAGGCCAAGAAGAGTGGATGAAAAAGAAGCAGCAGTGACTGCAAGGAAGTGGCGATGCGTGTTTAAGTAAGCACTTAGTGAAATAATTAGGACATTCAATTTTTGTGTGGCGGGCTCTCTACTCTGAAGTGCACTTAGGTCCATTCGGAGGTCGAAGCAAGGCACTTGGGGTAAAAGGTGCATTTTCTTTTAACATTGTATTTATTGAATTTTTAGTGTTGCCAATCTCCCGTGGAAAGTGGCTTACAGATGTATAAAAAAGGCAAAAATAATTAAAAATATTAAAATGAGGCAAAGTTAGGTGTTCACTCTGCTGAACACCAAATCCTCCCAGTATTGTTCTGGGTCTAAATATATCTATTCATGTTTTATGGTTGTAGTATTGTTTTTATTCTTCTCATCTTCTCTACTGCCCCCTCTTATTGGTATCATATAATTATTATTACTCTGTTGCTTTGTATGTACATTGACAGCTTTTGCACAGGAGACAAATTTCTTGTGTGTCTAATCACACTTGGCCAAGTAAAGTACAGGTAGTCCTCGATTTACGACTACAATGAAGCCCCAGATTTCTGTTGCTAAGTGAGACGGGCAGGACTAGAACTCACCATCTCCTGGTGATTGGCCCACCCAGCTGGCTTTCATGGCTAAGGCGGGACTAGAATTCACTGTCATGACAGTGACAGGTGGTTTTCATGGCTAAGGCGGCACTAGAACTCACGATCTCCTGGTGATTGGCCCAAAGTCACTCAGCTTGGCTTTCATGACAAAGGCAGGACTAGAACTCGCAATCTTTCACCTTCTAGCCTGGTTCCTTAACCACTAAGAGGGATACTTGGAATTGTAGGAGAGTAATTTCTGGAAGGCTACAGGTCTCCATTTTCAGTGTTGTGTTAAAAATGGGAGGAAACTCAGTTCCAACCGCCATTTTTTGAAGTTCGTCAGCTGAGCTGGGTGTGTTCCATCTCTCAGGATGATCTAAAGACAGAATTGAGTTCATGGTGGGCAGGGGTGATCTGCACAGTCCGTGCAAGTCCATCTGTAGTTGGAAGGACTAAGGAAAGAAAGGCTTCAGGGATAATGAGCTGTACCAAATGTTTTCCCCGATATTTTTATTCTCCCTCAGCCATCAATCAGAATGTATTAGTCTTGTGTAGCACTGAGTAAATGTTTGTTCTGCTTTATCACTGTTTTGTTCCTGTTAACTAGATTGTCTGGAATTTTCCCCTATGGCACTGTTCAAAAATAGGTTTATGCCCGTAGGACGGTTGAGCTACAAATTGATCCTTCACCTTGATATCTTTTTGGTTTCAGGGGTGTCGGGAGAACGTGGGCTATTAAAAAGAGCAGACTTCTTGGGTAACCCGACTTGCTAGATCCTCAGCTCTTCAGCGAGAATTTGTATTTAATTATTCATTTCAATTTCACCTTATCTGGATTGCCCACCCACCTCAAAGGGTGACGTGCAGTAAAACATGGAACAAAAGACAGGCAGTCCTCGACTTACGACCATAATTAAACCCAAAATTTCTGTTAAGTGAAATGTTTAAGTGGGTTTGTCCCATTTTACAACCTTCCCTGCCACCGTTGTTAAGTGAATCACTTCAGTTGTTTAGTTAATAATGCAGTTATTATAAATGAAGCTGGCTTGCCTCACTGACTGCTTGCCAGAAGATCGCAAAAGGGGATCACATGACCTGCAGGACACTGCAACTGTCATAAGTGCATGCCAGTTGCCAAGCATCTGAATTCTGATCACATGACCGCGGGAATGCAGCAACGGTTGTGAGTGTGAAAAACGGTCCTAACTCACTTTTCCCAGTGCCGTTGTAACTTTGAACAGTCACTAAATGAACTCTTATAAGACGACCTGTAATATACAAAAATTAAAAGGTTAGAGTTAAAATTTTGGAATTAAATTTTTATAAAAGTATGCACGTTTTTAAGGAGGCAATGATAATTAAACCCCTATAAAGGAGAATATTTGTAGCCGAGGGGTTGACATGAGGGGTCCTTGGTGCTCTCTGAGCTTGGTGGTTTTCTTGCAGACACGTTTCATTCGCCAAACTGGGTAACGTCAGTGCTGTAATTAAAACCTGTTTAAAAATTAAACTGACAAAGTCCAGAGGGAGTGCCCACGTGGCATCAGCCAAACATACGATGGCGTGCTCCTTTAGGCACCCCACGGAAGGCAGCAGTACCATGTTTAAACCTCTTGGGAGACCACCTCATAAAATAGGAGTGAAGGAGATCAGCAATGCCTATGGAGATTCTTGGTCATTTAGGTCAGGGGTCCTCAACCTTGGCAACTTTAAGACTTGTGGACTTCAACTCCCAGGATTCCTCAGCCAGCAAAGCTGGCTGAGTAATCCTGGGAGTTAAAGTCCACAAGTCTTAAAGTTGCCAAGGTTGAGGACCCCCGATTTAGGTCATGGTTTTTCAAGAGGCAACTGGGCATTCTTCGTCGTTGTTTTTTCCTTGACAAAAGTTTCGCTTCTCGCTCAGGAGGCTTCTTCAGTTCTGAACTGGAGAACTGAAAAAGCTTCTTGGAGGAGAAGCGAAACTTTGTCGGGGAAAAAACAACAACGAAGAATGCCCAGTTGCCTCTTGAAAAAACACCTTTGGGAGATCAGCCTTGGCAAAAGCCATCCTAAGGTAAACTTACCTTCTTGATGAACTCCGGGTTGACGCAGATCCCATTCAGCAGACGTTAACCGGTTACTACTTGTTTAGTCTGACATGTCTGCGCTGCTCGAGAAAGATACGGGCTGGATCTGGAAAAGGCTACGGCAGATGGCATAACCAGCATTTTGGTAAGCTGATTATCTCAGCTACCCTTCCTGCGCTGGCATTGTAGGCTTTGCAGGCAGGAGTTCTTTGATCCCATTAAACTCTTAGTAAGGCTTTGCCTGCAGCTAATCGGGGATTCCTACGGAGAAAAGGCTGCATTACAAGTTCCATCCTAACATACAGACAGGAGAAATAATCCAGGCTCCTAATCAATAGGACAGGCAATGGCTGCTCCATGGGGTGGCAAATCTGAGGTACAAATCATTGTTAGTTTGTTCATCCTCAAGCAGCTGGTCCAGGAGTTGAAATGGCTGGGCACCAGGTTAAATGATAGTTATTTTCCTTCTGCGGTTGCCAAATCCAGACACGGCTGAAGTTCTGCAATAAAGGTAATCCTCAATGTATACTCCAGTTGGAGCCATAACTTCAACTCCCAAGCAAAACAGTTGTTAAATGTTACAACCTCTTTGGCCATGGTTATTAAGTGAATCTTCAGTTGTTAAGTGATTCCTGAAGTCGTTAAGTGATCTCCTCCTCCTCCTCCTCCCCCTGTTTTTTCCTGTCCATATACACAATTCTTTTCTATTTTGCTTCCTCCTAACACTTTTGGTGTTCAAAACTGGCTCAGATGGATGCTGTGAATGACAAAAACTACATCCAGTTTTGGTCACCATGATGTAAAAAAGAGGTTGAGACTCTAGAAAGAGTGCAGAGAAGAGCAACAAAGATGATCAGGGGACTGGAGGCTAAAACATATAAGGAATGGTTGCTGGAATTGGGTATGTCTAGTTTAATGAAGAGGTGACATGATAGCAGTCTTCCAATATCTCAGGGGCTGCCCCAAAGAAGAGGAAGTCAAGCTATTCTCCAAAGCACCTGAAGGCAAGACAAGAAGCAACGGATGGAAACTGATCAAGGAGAGAAGCAACCTGTAACCAAGGAGAAATTTCCTGGCAGTTAGAACAATTAACCAGTGGAACAGCCTGCCTCCAGAAGTTGTGAATGCTGCAACACTGGAAGTTTTTTTAGAAGAGACTGGACAGCCATTTGTCTGAAATGGTATAGGGTTTCCTGCCTGAGCAGGGATTGGACTGGATGACCTCCAAGGTCCTTTCCAACATCATCATCATCATCATCACACTTGCATTGTTTTTATCTTGTTAAAACATTTCTTCAATTAAAAAAATACACCTTTTTTTTTAAAGCATGTTGGTCCAACCCTGCCAGTGTCAATCCAAGAAAGTCTGTCTCGCTGTTCTTTGTGGCCAGAGCAGAATCTGCTGCCTTGGTTAAGGCCTACGTGAAGTGCCCCCTCTTGAGCTGCTCCTGGCGTCCTCCGTTGCTTCCTCACTGTGCACCCAGCTCAGTGGCGTAGCGTGGGTTGTCAGCACCCGGGGCAATTTGCGCCCCCTAACCCGGTGACGTCATGGCACCGCCGAAAAGACGCGCCCCGCAGCGGCGTAGACTTTCCAAGAAGAGTCGCGCGCATGCGGGATGCTTCCGGGTCCCTCTCGAGGGCGGCTGGGCGGGGCTCCGACCTGCAAGAGCCGCTGCATTCAAGCTCGCACGTGAGCCCCGCTAAATAAAGCCACGCATGCGCACGAAGCTAGGCCAGCCGGCCGGCAGGTCCGTCTTCGCTCGGCCAAGCCTGCCGGGGCGCCTGCGGGGCGCTTGCGGTTGGCCTGAGCCTGGGCGGAGAGTTGGGCGCTTCTATTTATTTTATTCAGTTTATGTGGCCGCCCATCTCACCTGCCGGACTCGTTTCGCTTTGCAAGAAAGAGCAGCTCGAGAGCGGAGCCAAGCCGACTCTGTGCAGCCCTTGGGGCTCCCTGAGCAGCTCAGTGCGAGCGCGCCCCCCCAGATGTTGCGCCCGGTGCGGCCGGCCCCCCCTGCACCCCCCACGCTACGCCACTGACCCAGCTTTAGAGGTTGGAACTGTTCCATCAGCTCCTTGTACAAGAAGAAACAGATTTAAGGCAACTTTTGCCCTGCTTCTGAGGGTCTCTTGCTGAAATCAGCTATTTTGGTTTTTGGCTTTTGGAAAAAGGTCTCCTTGGGGGACACCTGCCAGACAGATAGGGACCGTTCCAGGCTCCAGGGCATTATTAAAAGGATAGGATGCAGAGGGAGCTAGTCCGTTATGCTTTATTATCTTTTCATTCCCATTTTTCCCCCCTGCTCTGTATCGATTCCACAGAGGCTTAGTGTGCCATTCTATTTTCTAATTGTCTCTTGCCCGGGAAGCATTTGATATGCCGAAAGAACCGTTAATACGGTCAAACTGTCAAACAAATACAAAGACCTAGAAGGTTTTGGCGGAGGCAAGGAGGCACGCCACAAAGAGTGTATTATAAATAGAAAACAAACATGTCAAAGAATGTTAATTTGTTCCCACCTACTCATGTTAAATAGCAGCTCCTTGCTTTCTTTAGTTTTAATTTTTTTTGCTTGGTTTCACTGCCTGCCGAAACGGAGGGCTGTTGCTTGGTGTCATAGCCGTCCTGAATGGAAAATCTCTGATTAGCTGCAAGCAAGCCTTGAATTAAATCTATGTGCTTTGGGCATATTTGTGCGTCATATATGTAGGCTGGGTTATATTTCTTTTCCGGTAATAAAGCCTAGAGTGCGAATTGCATCGTTTCATTCTCCCAAGTTTGCAAGGGGGTGGAAGGAGGGAGGTTTGCAAATTTGATTATGCCTCCGTTGAGTGTGGGAAGAAGACCCCTATGGACACTGAATGGAATCCTTTGATGTGACACACTTGCTTTTTTTTTTAAAGTGGGCAGAATTCATTTTTTAAAAAAGTTGGGTGAATGTTAATTGATTAAAATTCTGGCCTAGAAACTAGGAGACTGAATTCTAGTCCTGCCTCGGGAATGAAAACCAGCTTGGTGACTTTGGACCAATCACCAGGAGACTGGAATTTCTAGTCCCATGTTAGGCACAAAGGCTGGCTGGGTGACTTTGGCCAGTCTCCAGGAGACTGGAAGTTCTAGTTCTGCCTCAGGAATGAAAACCAGCTCGGTAACTTTGGACCAATCACTAGTAGACTGGGAGTTCTAGTCCCATGTTAGGCACAAAGGCTGGCTGGGTGACTTTGGCCAGTATCCAGGAGACTGTGAATTTTAGTCCTGCTGTAGGCAGGGAAGCTGGCTGGATGACTTCGGGCCAGCCACTTGCTCCCAGTCCCACCTCACAGGGTTGCTGTTGTGGGAAAAGAGGAGGAGGACCATGTCTGCTTAGCCATATTAGCGATACTTTCAGCATATCAAATATTTCTTGGGCAAGAGACAATTAGAAAACAGAACGGCACGCTAAGCCTCTGTGGAATCGATACAGAGCAGGAAAAAAAAATATGAGCATGTTCACCGCCTTGAGTTATTTGTAAAAATGACAAAGGCAGGACAGAAATAAATGAATACAAGAAATAAATAAATGTTCAGCCGCTTTCAAAGCTGCAGTTTAAATCTTCACTGTTTGCTGAATGTGTAAATTGGAGCCGAAAAGGGGAGATGGCTAAGTTTTGTTCCATATATAGCCTCGTGGAGTCCTTCTGTTTCACGAACGTGGAATACTTAAAGGGGGAGCAGCAGTGGATTGACAAGGTTGCGCGAGGACAGTGAATTATCCAGTGTTTTATGCACTGTTTTAGAGGGCCGTGGAAAAGTTCCATCAGAAAGTTGGAGATAACAGATGAAAATGTGATCGGCCATGTGACAAACATCAGATGGGGGGGGGCATCTCATATTTTCAATGTGCAGGCAAAATGTGGGACAATACAGGTAGTCCTCGACTTTATGATGACAATTGAGCACAAAACGGTTGTTAACTGAGACGGTTGTTAAATGAATTTTGTCTCATTTTACGACCTTTCCTGCCGTGGCTGTTAAGTGAATTGCTGCGATTGCTAAATTAGTCACCCGGTTGTTAAGTGAATCTGCCTTCCCCATTGACTTTGCTTGTCAGAAGGTCGCAAAGGGGGAAATCACGTGACCCCGGGATGCTGCAACTGTCATAAACATGAGTCAGTTGCCAAGCATCCAAATTTTCATTGTGGGACCCAGGAGATGCTGCAACGGTCGTAAGCGTGAATAACAGTCCAAAGTTACTTTTTCCAGTGATGTAACTTCAAAAGGTCACCAAATGAACTGCTATAAATTGAGGACTACCTGTATTCTAGTTTCTAATTAAAATCTTAAAACTGTACACCCCAACCTTATTTCTCCAGGTAGCCTTCAACTTACGACCATTAACTGAGGCCACAGTTTCAGTCGTTAAGTGGATCACCCCATGACCACATCTAATTTTACGATCCTTTTATTAAGCAAACTCATGGTTCACTATAGGGCAGGTGTTTTTTTTTTTTTTGCTAGAAACCAGAAATAAATGCTGGTTTTCAGCAAAAACATTGCAAATTGTGGTCACGTGACTGTAGGATGCTGCAAACGGTTGTAAATACAGGCCAAGTTGCCCGAATGCAGTCATGTGACAGCCGAGGGCGGGGACCGCCATTTGGAAATAAATCAGGTCGCGAGTCCTTTTTTTGAGGATCCGTTGTAACTTCAGCCAGTAAACAACCTTCTGTAAGTTGAAGACTGCTTGTGTGTCACACCGCATTGTGTTCAAAACATGAGGCGGGTAGAGTACACAAATATACAGCTGCAACAATGCCTCTTTGACGCCCCATGGAGTTGTTTCCCTTTTCCCCGCAGCAGGACGCTTCCATATTTTAATACCTGTAGATAGGCAAAGAGTTAAATCTTAACATTTTACTCATCGCTGCCAGTGTCCTGCTGGCATAAAGAACACCTGTTGGTTTATTTATTTTATTTTTGCTAAAGGTAGCAGGCCCGCTGGGGGAAAAAATGGCAATTTCCCCTCCGCATCTGCTCTTCCTTTTAGCCACCTAATAAAAGCCTGGTGGGATCCTTTGAACTGGATACAGGCAGCTCATTTTTCACATAGAGATAGTCCCCGACTTACAGCCACTCATTTAGTGACCAAATTGGGGGGGAAAATGACTTTTTCACACTTACGACTGTTGCCGCTGCAGCTGGTCACGTGATCGGAATTCAGATGCCCCACAACTGGCTCGTATTTATGACGGTGTCCCAGGATCATGGGATCCCCTTTTGCGACAAGTGAAGTCAACAGGGGAAAGCCAACCGTGTTAACAACCGTGTTGCTAACTTAACAACTGCAGTGATTCACTTAACATCTGTGGCAAGAAAGATGCCAAAATGGGGTAAAACTCAACGGTCTCAATTAGTGAGAGAAATTGTGGGCTCCGTGGTGGATGTAAGTCGAGAACTACCTGTAGCCTCGCCTAGAAACGAGGTGGGAGGCACACAAATCTCATAAATAAATAAATAGATAAGGAGATAAACCTTGACACCTTCGTAGGACATAACAGATAGTTCTCAACTTATGACCTGAGGCTTTCATGCCTAAGGGGACTAGAACTCACAGTTTCCTGGCTTCTAGCATTGTGCCTTAACTGCTGAAAACACTTGACTAGAATTTAGTTTTGTTTTGATTTAGTGCAGGCAACCTTTGCTCTTATGGCTCGTGGACTTCAACTCCCAGAATTCTTGAGCCAGAATGGCTCAGCTTGGAAACCTCTCCCTTTCCCCTCAGCATGGCTGGCTCAGGAATTCTGGGAGTTGAAGTCCACGAGTCATAAAGCAGCCAAGGCCTAGGGCAGGGGTAGGCAACCTTGGCCCTTTTATGACTCGTGGACTTCAACTCCCAGAATTCCTGAGCCGGCATTGCTCAGCATTGAAACCTCTCCCTTTCCCCTCAGCATGGCTGGCTCAGGAATTCTGGGAGTTGAAGTCCACGAGTCATAAAAGAGCTAAGGTTGCCTACCCCTGGTTTAGTGTGTCGCGTGACCTTAACCAGCATGGCATATAAGACACCGCTTAAACTTATCACGACTGCATGAAACCATCTGGTTGTGTCGTTGGTTTAATATTTTTTTCATTTTTTTTTAAATGGTGATAGCTTGATCCAGAGAGCTGTTGAAAGGGTATATTTCTCAGGTTCTTTTTGAGAACAAAATACAGATAGAATTATTTGGAAATTAGAAGGTTAGAGTATTTAGATTTGCTCCATAAATCCTTTTATTCTTCTTTTTTTTGTGGTAGCCTTGTTTACATGCACTTAAGAAAGGATTCAAGGTTGTTAACCTGTCAGGAGCTGTGTGAATGATGTGGGTGTGGGGAGAGCATTCGACTGGGTCTCTTGCTGTTTGAACTTTGATGCAAATTCTCTTTTTTTCCCCCCAAATGTGCTGTGAATATGAATGACACTCATGCAAGTCAATGAGGGAGAACTTGGCATTTAAATATTCTGTTAAGCAGCACCTGAAAACGGAGCCCCAAATTTCCAAGCTGTAGGCAAAAGCTGGCCTGAGGCAGTGTATGCAGAAGGCTCAGGAACCTTTAGAAGGAGAGGAAAACTTGCAGAGTCCTAGTGCAATCTCAAAAGCTCCTGGGAGGACAAGTTGATCACTTAAAATAAATCTGAAAAATAAGAAAAACCGTGGGGACCAAGGGTGAGAGCTCAACAAACACTGTAGGATAAAAGGAGAGGCTGGTTTGTTTTCCCTGCACAAAATCTTTGCCCTTTCCTTCCTTGTTTATATTTGTTTGTTTGTTTGAATTTTATCCTGACTTTATTGCTTTATAAGTAATTCAAGGTGGCGAACATACCTGACATTCCTTTCGTCTCCTTTTCCCCAACAACAACCCTGTGAGGTGGGTTGGGGCGAAGGAGAGTGACTGGCCCAGAGTCAACCAATCAGCTTTCATATCTGAGGTGGGACTACAACTCACAGTCACCTGGTGATTGGCGCAAAGTCCTCCAGCTGCCTTTTATGCCTAAGGCGGGACTAGAACTCATGGTTTCTTGGTGATTGGCACCAAATCACCCAATAGGCTTTCCTATGCGAGGCGGGACTAGAATTCACAGCCTCTTGGTGATTGGCCCCAAATCACCTAACAGGCTTTCATGCCTAAGGTGGGATAGGTTCAAACTCACCCAGCTAGCTTTCATGCATAAGTTGAGACTAGAACTCACAGTCTCTCCCAGTTTCTAGGCCAGGACCTTAACCAGCACACCAAACTGACCTTTATCTTTATAGATGGTGAGCTGTAAGTTAGTTGCTAGAAAACAGGGAGTATTGCTTTTCTTTTCAGACCAAGGATCCCAGGAGTTAGGACCTGCATGGGTCACATTGCAAACACAGAAGGAAGCCTGGTGTCCCTCGGGTGTGCAAATGGGGACCCAGGGGTCTTCTGACTCCCAACAAGCTGGGGGACTCCAGAACTACTTATAGAATTTGGGCCAGATTTGAAGGCCGAAGGGCTAAAATTCATGCGTTGTGTACCCAACAGCACAACTCTGAAATTTCTCCGAACGGGACAAGCTTTCTCCAGCAGGATAATTGGTTTCCTTTCCAGCAGCCTCAGACAAAGATGGGGGTGGTCCATGGGTCGTCGGATAGGAAGGCAGGGAGGAGAAAGGCGGCCATATTCAAGGTTTATTTGCACGAGATGTTGTTGTTGTTGTTAGTTGCGAAGTCGTGTCCGACCCATCGCGACCCTATGGACAACGTTCCTCCAGGCCTTCCTGTCTTCTCCCATCTTCTGGAGTCCATTTAAGCTCACGCCTACTGCTTCAGTGACTCCATCCAGCCACCTCATTCTCTGTCGTCCCCTTCTTCTCTTGGCCTCAATCTTTCCCAGCATTAGGCTCTTCTCCAGTGAGTCCTTCCTTCTCATTAGGTGGCCAAAGTATTTGAGTTTTAGCTTCAGGATCTGGCCTTCTAAAGAGCAGTCAGGGTTGATCTCCTCTAGGACTGACCGGTTTGATCGCCTTGCAGTCCAAGGGACTCGCAGGACTGCACGAGATGTGGAAATGCAAAAGATGGCCGATGAGAGAGAAGAATAACAGAATTGGAAGGGACCTTGGAGGTCATCTGGTCCAACCCTCTGCCCAAGCAAGAGAGCCTATACCATTTCAGACAAGTGGCTGTCCAGAATCTCACCTAAAGTTCTTTCCCACGTCAGTTCCCATCAGGGCCCCTTGAGGGACAAGGCAGCAGGGGGGGGGAGACGAGTAAGGGAAGAGCTGCCCTTTCTCTCCTGCTCTAACTTTGTGGTGGGGCCCACTTGCCATTCTTTGGAGGAACGCTCCCCCCCTTGGAGGAGAGAAGAGGCAACTGAGTTGGGAAGGGCTGTGGCACTGCAGATGGCTTTGCCTAGCAACCGTGGCATCCTTGTTAGCAGCTTCTTGTTGCCCGGCAACGGCAGTCACGTGGTGCCAAGATGCTGTTTTCCTCATTAGTTGAGCCAGGCTGGAGAAGTTGCCGACAGCAATTCCTCCTTATTGCCTCAGTCTAAAGCAGGGGTGTCCAACCTTGGCAACTTTAAGACTTGTGGACTTCAGCTCTCAGAATTCCAGGAGTTGAAGTCCAGATGTCTTTAAAGTTGCCATAGTTGGGCACCCCTTGGTCTAAAGCTTTGGGTCTGGATAACACTAAGACTGGCAGTGCACTCTGCCTCGTTGGGGCACCCATGTCTTCTCTTCTGAGATTTTGGGGCATCTACGAAGTGATAGAAAGTCACTCTGCACATGGTCATCAACCAGTAATATCCCAGGCCTTCTCTGAAGGCTTAGTTTTCAGATGTTTAGGGCAAGGGCAACCACAGGATGTGTCTACTTGTGTCAGTCAAGAGCAGGAGTAGGCAACCTTGGCTCTTTTATGACTCGTGGACTTCAACTCCCAGAATTCCTGAGCCAGCCCGAGCCAGGAATTCTGGGAGTTGAAGTTCACGAGTCATAAAAGAGCCAAGGTTGCCTACCCCTGGTCAAGAGGATGGCCATCATTGAGTGGTTGAAATTCCACAATTAAAGGCTACGAATTTCAAGGTCTAAGGCTACAGTCAAGCAATAACAGCTGCCATTTTGATTTTGCTGACCTGTCATATGGACAGTTATCAGAGCTCAGCTACCATCAACCTGAAGAGAGCACTTTAGGGATAGAAGGAAGTGTTGTAGGCGGAATTTGGGAGGATAATTCACCAAGGTAGCTTTAGATATATCACAGTAAGCTATTCAGCAAATGCTATTAGGATAGATCTACAAATGCTGTTAGGTGAGACCGTTGGATGCACTTAGATTTTTTTAGATTTTTTTTTAAAGTCCCACCTTTATTATTTTTATAAATAATTCAAGGAAATGAATATCTTCTTCCTCCTCATATTTTCCCTACAAGAATAACCCTGTGAGGTGGGTTGGGTTGAAAAAGAGGGCCTGGCCCCAAATCACCCAGCCGTCTTGATTGACTAAGGTGGGTCTAGAACTCACCGTCTCCTCGTGATTGGCCCAAAGTCACCTAGCCGCCTTTCATGCTTAAGTCCAGACTAGAACTCACAGTCTCCCGGTTTCTAACTTCATCACTAGACCAAATTAGCTTTCCCCTCAAAATCAAAAAGCAGAAGAGCCGTGGGGCTGAGGGGTGCCACGGGGGTGGGGGGGAGAAGAGAGATTTAATAGTGGGTTCCTGCTGAGCAACACATCTTGGCAAATGCCCAGCAATGCCAACTCCCGATGCCAGCTCTGCTACGGGCTTCGCCAGGCACTCATTTTCACCCAGCATGCAAATGTAAGAAATCATTTATTATTATTATTATTATTTTTAAAAAGACTCTGTGTGAAAAGTCCTGGAAGTTGGTTCTGGAATTCAGTTCGGAGGCTATTGTGGAAATGAATCTCTAATTAATTTTGGAGGCATGTTTCCAGAGGACGCATCTACCGAACAGCATAAATGCCTGCTGGGAGACACAATCCTTAAATTGGAGCTAGCGCTTGATAATCAGAATATACAGACTATTCCGCAGATCCCTGAACTGTAGTAAATAATGGAATGAAGTAGAAGAATGGAATGGAATGGAATAGAATCGCGGAGTTGGAAGGGACCTTGGAGGTCTTCTAGTCCAACCCCCCACTTAGGCAGGAAAACCCTACACCATTTCAGACAAATGGTAGTCCGATCTCTTCTTAAAAACATGCAGGAGCACCCCTTCCTCCTCTCCTCTCCGCTTCCAATTCTAATCTCCCTTCTCCTCTGCAGCCTGCCTGCCTGCCTTGGAAAAAGGCCAATCCAGAAATCCTCGCTTCACCTTTAGCCAAGGAGGGCTGTGCAAATGTCAGGCACATCCTCTTTGTTTGCCGATCTGCTTCATGCCGTTGCCCCTGAACCTTCAGCGTTGCACAGAGGAGAGAGAACTTGCGGTGTGCTGCTTTCCCCCCCCCTGCCCCCCCCCCCGCCTGGTGTAACGGTGGTGGAAAAGCCACCTTGGAAACAGTGTCTATTTCTCTGGATCGCTGGGCCCAGTCATGGCACTTCAGAGGAGAAGAAGAGAAACTGGCTTTTATCCCCCCCTCCCACATTAGCAAATGGCCTGACCGCCCCCTCAGGAAACCCAGTGGTGAGGCCTTCAGGCTGAGGTCTCTTCTCCCTGTGCTCGGCCTCCAGTCTAGGCGGTCCTCGACTTACAAATGTTTGTTTAGTGACCACTCGAAATTACACCGGCACTGAAAAACGTGACTTACGACCGTTTTTCACACTTACGACCACTGCGGTGTCCCCACGGTCACGCGATCCCAATTCAGCCTCGACTAGAGTTGAGGTAGGCAGTCCTCTACCTACGACCATGTCTGTTACTAAGCAAGACAGCGGTTAACTGATTTCTGCCCCATTTTACGACCTTTCTTGTCACCGTTGTTAAGCGAATCACTGCAGGGTTTAAATTAAGTTAAGCGAACCTGGCTTCCCCGTTGACTTTGCTTTGTCAGAAGGCCGCCAAAGAGGATTGTGTGACCCCAGGACATCACATAAACCAGGGCTCTTCAAACCTGGTCCTTTTGTGACTTGTGGACTTCAACTCCCAGAATTCCTCAGCCACTGACCTAGGACATGGGATTGTCTGGCTGAGGAATTCTGGGAGTTGACGTCCACAAGTCATAAAAGGGTCACGTTTGAAGACCCCCCCTTGGCATAAACCATCATAAATATGAGTCAATTGCCAAGCGGCTGAATTTTGATCGTGTGATCGTGGGGATTGCTGCAACGGTCGTGTGAAAAACGGTAATAAGTCACTTTCAGTGCCGTTGTGACTCCGAATGGTCACTGAATGGTTGTAAGTCAAGGACCACCTGTATTCAGAAAAACAACGCCTCGAAGCGTGCATCATGAAGGCCCTACGTGGTTTAGCTGAGGTTTTCGTCCTTTTCGTGGCTGAGCTAACTACTTCTCTCCGGGATTTTTTTTTCTCCTCCCAGGTGAGGTTTCAGAGTGCGGGACCTGTTTTATTTTATTTAATTTTTTTTTAGCTTTTGGTCCTTTTTCCCTGCCTCATCTGGAAAACTCCCCCCCCCCCCCGCTTCCCTTCTGTTTGCCGGTGATGGATGGAAAACAAAAATTAATGCTCAAGGTGAACACACAGTGCTAGGACAAAGGAGTGTTGCTGACTCAGCGCAAAGAAGGACGGGTGTCATGTGCCACGGGGGGGAGGAGGGCTGTTTGCTGGTCCTTTGCAGCATCAGCCGTTGGAAAGGTGCGTAAGGCTGACGGGGGGGGGGGGGGGGAAATGCTGGAGTGAGTGGCCACTAGGAGGCGCCATTCTTGGGAAAGTTGACCCTTGGCTGTGGGACCACTTTGACTGATCTATTTATTTTTGCTGGAGACCAATAAGGATTTGCAGCTAAAGGAGCAATGCGCTGAAGTGAAGGGCAGGGAGGGTCAAATAGGTAGCCGAGAGAATAATGGCAGGCAGGGGATGCTTTGTGATATTGGCAGAAATCAGTGGGTGGGTGGGGGGGGGCAGCACTTGGCAGAAGACCCTGCAGGAAGGATCAAGCGAAATATTTACTATAGGTCACCTCTAGATCAGGTTTATCACTATGGGCGGATGACTTAGTCCCCGTTCAACTTCAAATAAAGCATCCTTTCTTAAAAATCTGAACGCCAAAGGCTTTCTTTTCTTCCACTTTTATCTATATATGATCCTCCCTGATCTATTTGTTCTCTTAACACTTTGAAAGAGGGTTATTTGGGGGGGGGAAATGCTGGTGGGAGGGGAAACACCACCCACAATTCTTCTGTAGCCAACTCTGCAAAGAGTGGAGGGCTGGGATGGCCCCGTTCCCCGGCCGTGAGCCTTATTTCCAAGAAAACGTCAAAGACATTTTGCCAAGGAGTTAGTCACAATTGCCCTAGAGAGAGACCTTCCTCCATCCCTAATCAAGGTATACAAATCATCTAAAGCTGGGGTCTTCAAGCTTGGCCCTTGTATGACTTGTGGACTTCAACTCCCAGAATTCCTCAGCCAGGCACGCATGCCTGGCTGAGCAATTCTGGGAGTTGAAGTTCACAAGTCATACTAGGGCCAAGTTTGAAGACCCCTGATCTAAAGTTTATGATGACTCCCCAAATACAGGTATTCTTCAATTTACCATCTCCATAGGGACCAGAATTTTCATTTGCTACGCAAAAGGTTTGCTAAGTAAGTCGTGGCCCATTTTACGACCTTTCTTGCCATGTGTTGTTAAGCGAATCACTGCAGTTTTTAAGTTGTTAAGCAAATTCAGCTTCTCCTGTTGACTTCAGGCCACTGGTGGTGGCCAAGCGCCCAAGTTTTGCTCACCTGACCCTGGGGACGCTGCAGCGGTCATAAGTGCAAGGACTGTTCATAAATCACTTTTTCAGTGCCATTGTAACTTTTAACAGTCCTTGAATGAATGACCATAAGGCGAGGACTTATCGGTACACAAAGAAGCGTCTGGATCCATGGCACATCAGCGTTTCCAGAAAAGAGAATATAAACCATTCTGGCAACACTAGGCAAGCAATGCTGAGAGATCAGTGACCCGACTAACAGAACATTGTGGTGTAAATTAAGTTGTGTATTGTGTCTCTGCCAGAAAAGCATTGGCGATCACATGAGGCTATAATCGTTGTGAAGACACACTGGTTGCCAGGCCCCTAAATTTTGATCCTGTGACTGTGGGGAATGTAGCAACAGTCATAAGTGTGAGGATCAGCTATAAATCGCTTTTTTGTAACTTCGAACAGTTGCTAAATGAATGGTTGTATCTTGAGGACTACATGAGCATGAGAAATCAGGAGTCATTTGAGCAGTTCCAAAGAATAGAATAGAATAGAATAGAATAGAATAGAATAGAATAGAATAGAATAGAATAGAATAGAGCAGAGCTGGAAGGGACCTTGGAGGTCTTCTAGTCCAGCCCCCTGCTCAAGCAGGAGAACCTATACCATCTCAGAAAGGTGATTGTCCAGTCTCTTCTTAAAAATTTCCAGTGATGGAGCACCCATGATTTCTGGTGGCAAGCTGTTCCACTGGGTGATTGTCCTCACTGTCAGGAAGTTATCTAGTTTTTTTGCAAGCTTAAGTTGTCTACAGGAACCTGAACCACTAAGGGTCAAAGCAAGTGGATAAGAGTCAATAGAATTCAAGGTGGGCTGGACTTTTGTGAGCATGAAGGGACTCGAGACTTATGACGCATTTGACCCCCCCCTCACTCGAGCTCAGCCTGCTCATCTCCTATGCTACCTGTAGAGAAGTGGGGGTGGGGGTGGGTTTTTTTTTTGATGCAATCCAGCCTAGAGTTTTGGGACCTTCTGATGGACCTTCGTCGCAGTATCAGCTTAACCTTGCTTAGCTTCCAAAGCTGGGCGACGTTGGCTAGAGACTCATCTGCTGAGATCTGTTCCAGGGACTCATGGAAAGGGGGCATCTTTCTGTCCTACCTGCAGGTGGCAGCGCAGAGGCCACGGCCGAACTTTCTCCATGAGGAGGGGTAGAAGATGCCGGCTTTGCCCGCGCTGCTGCTGCTGCTGATACTCGGCTTTGCCCACCAGAGCCTGGAGCTGTTGTCCTCTCTGCGCATGGGTGAGTAGAAGACTTTTGTTGCGGGACGGCGAATCAGTGGAACGGCTTGCCTTCAGAAGTTGTGGGTGCTCCATCACTGTAGGTCTGAAATGGTTTAGGTAGGGTCTTCTCCTTGAGCAGGGGGTTGGACTAGAAGACCTCCAAGGTCCCTTCCAACTCTGTAATTCTATTGTCTCAAAGGTGCTTTTTCAAGAGGCAACTGGACTTCCTTGTTTTCCTTTGAAGACGTTTCACTTCATCCAAGAAGCTTCTTCAGCTCCAACCAGATGGTGGGGAATGGAAGGATTTATATTCCTTGCAGACAGCTGGTCATTTGCATTCTTTTGTGAGAGTCGTTGAGGCCACTTGGAGGTTCGTCTGTGTCCTCAAGGTCCCCTGAGTGGTGCAAATGGAACTGCCGAAAGGACCATGTTGTAGATGGGAGATAGATGATGTCGTATCCCACCCCTTCTGTTGAGAGAGGACTGTTCAGTGTTGACATAGGTGGACTCTTTGACCCCTCTTTCAAACCAGCAGACACACATACACCTCTAAGCGGTCCGAACAACTCTCCAAAAGAATGCAAATGACCAGCTGTCTGCAAGGAACACAAATCTTTCCCTTCCCCACCATCTAATCAGAGCTGCAGAAGCTTTTCTTTAAAGAAAATGGATGGAAACTAGTCAAGGAGAGAAGCAACCTAGAACTAAGGAGAAACTTCCTGACAGTTAGAACAATTAACCAGTGGAACAACCTGCCTCCAGAAGTGGTGAATGCTCCAATACTGGAAGTTTTGAAGAAGAGACTGGACAGCCATTTGTCTGAAATGGTATAGGGTTTCCTGCCTGAGCAGGGGGTTGGATTAGATGACCTCCAAGGTCCCTTCCAACTACTACTTCTTCTTCTTCTTCTTCTTCTTCTTCTTCTTCTTCTTCTTCTTCTTCTTCTTCTTCTTCTTCTTCTTCTTCTTCTTCTACTTCTTCTTCTTCTTCTTCTTCTTATTATTATTATTATTATTATTATTATTATTATTATTATTACCGGTATTATTATTATTATTACCGGTATTATTATTATTATTATTATTATTATTATTATTATTATTATTATTATTATTATTATTATTATTATTATTATTATTATTATTATTATTATTATTATTATTATTATTATTATTATAAAACAAGAAAGTTCAGTTGCCTGCTGAAAAAGGCCCTTTGGGGACAGCCGTGACCTGGAGACTGAGAATCTCCATAGACATCTGTTATTCTGTTGTTCTAAGAGAACTGAAAGAACGTTGAGGGTAGTTGAAGCTTGGGGCAGAAAGCCAGAGTCTCCGTTAGAGATTGACCTTGGGCGTGACAGTGGCTGGAGAAGGGCTGTCAGTTGTGGTTCAATAAGCCCTTGTTATCTTTGCAGCCAGATGCCTCCAGGAAAAAAGGCAGAGTTTTGTACCAATTTGGTCCTTGGAAGCAACTGCAGAGGTTGAAGCTGCTTTGCTTTCCAAGCTAGAGGGCATCTGTGTTTGACCAGGGCTGAGGTTAGATCATGGTGTAGAGACAAAGAACAAGGATCCCGGAATCTGCCGGGATTTAGAAGAAGAGAATTAAACAAGAAAGAGGAAGGTCAGAGCGTACGTCTTCTGACGTCCTCCAGAGCAGTGTTTTTCAACTTTAGCAATTTTAAGATGTCTGGATTTCAACGGCTGGGGAATTCTGGGAGTTGAAGTCCAGTCATCTTAAAGTTGCCATGTTTGAGGAACACTGCTTCCAATGGATTGGGGCAAAATTCCCACCATTCCTGCTTGTTCATTGTGCAGGCCAGGAATTCTGGGAGATGTCACCTCTGTACATTGGGAGAGGTTGACAGTCATCTTGTGAAGATGGTTGAGAAAGACAATGTCTACACTCGGAGTAGTTCAGAAGAAAGTTTTTTTGACAGTGATCAAAAGTAACTTCCTTCCTTCCTTCCTTCCTTCCTTCCTTCCTTCCTTCCTTCCTTCCTTCCTTCCTTCCTTCCTTCCTTCCTTCCTTCCTTCCTTCCCATCATTGGTTCCTCTTTCACGACCAGCTGCCATCTTGGATGACCAGACAGTGTGTGGCCGTGGGGAGCGACTCGCCTTAGCTTTGGCCCGTGAACACATCAACAGCATCATTGAAGTGCCCGCCAAGGCCCGGGTGGAGGTGGAGATCTTCGAATTGCAGCGGGACAGCCAGTACGAGACCACTGACACCAGTACGTTGGGTGCCCTCCAGCAGGGCATGGACAATCTTCTCAACCCCTGAAACCAGGAAGCCGAGAAGGTGGAGCTTCTTGAAGTTAAGGGAGGACCACTGTAAGGAGCGATCTGGTATAATATGTTGAGCTGGCTCTATCCATCCCTCAAAATGGGCTTAACTCTACAAAACCCACCTCAGGATGCAACTACATGTTGGGTTGAGACTGTCAGTCAGTTGGAAAGTCTTGCTTGTAAGAACGGCATCCTTATCCCTGGGGTTTGTGTGGGATGAACTTCTGGGTTCTCCATTTGCACGACAAGGCCTACAAGCAATTTTTTGTCCTGAGAAGGAGCTGTGTCAAAAGCAAGGTTTCCCCACCCCTGCCGCAGAGCTTATGGATCCTGGGGAGGTGTGGCCCTGAGGGAGTTTTCCTAAAAGAGCCTCTGAAAGTTGAGGTCAAGGTTTCAAGCCTTGGACGGTCAGTATAGGCCAGGGGTCTTCAAACTTGGCCCTTTTATGACTCGTGGACTTCAACTCCCAGAATTCCTCAGCCAGCCATGCTGAGGGGAAAGGGAGAGGTTTCCAAGCTGAGGAATTCTGGGAGTTGAAGTCTACAAGTCATAAAAGGGCCAGGTTTGAAGACCCCTGGTATAGGCCATTTGAGCAAGGTCAGAGCTAGTGTGGTAGCATGTGGTCCCAGAAGAGAGGGCTTTATTCAAGAGCAGGCTTCCCCAATCCCGGCCTGTGTACCAGTTCCATGGCCTGTTGGTAACCTGGCTGCAAAGCTGCAAGTGAGCGGTGTGCGAGCAAACCCTATTATAAAACTATACACGCGTGGGATCTAGGTTACCCTCTGCTCCCCACCCTGAGTCTGTGGAAAAATTGTCTTCCACGGAACCGGTCCCTGGTGCTCAACAGGTTGAGGGCCACTGTTCCAGAGGACCAAGAGACAGTGAAGTTTAGACACGGGTGTCGAAGCTTGAAAACTTCAATTCCCAGAATTCCCCAGCCAGCATTTTGGATACTTCTTTCAGTATTTTAAAACGGGGGTCTTCAACCTCAGCATCTTTAAGACTTGTGGACTTCAATTCCCAGCTGGCTGGGGAATTCTGGGAGTTGAAGTCCACAAGTCTTAAAGATGCCAGGTTCGTACACCCCTGATTTAGATAGTTTGGTTGAGAGGAAGCGAGTCAAGGCAGCAGCTCCTGCAAAGTCAGCCTATCTTCAATGCTGCGAGTAGCTTCCTTTAGTCGGGCAAGATTCTGGCCTGCAGGTGAGGAACAATAAAGGAAATTGCTTAGAAGTAACTCTGTCTTTCTTGGGGTTTTTTTTTTGGAGTCTGCCAGGGTAAGTGAGACTAGAATAAGGACTTTTTCACCCACTAAGTTCTTTTAGACCAGCTTGCGAACTCCACTCTTTTGTGCTGATGGAATGATTGGCAGATAGTAAAAAAAGAGAAGCCTTACAATAGAAGCTTACAAAGGTTGTAATTCTGCTCCGTACAGCAAGCTTGGACTGTGCAAAGAAAAGGGTTTTTTTTTTCCTGCCTGACCTTCTTCCCACCCTCTCTGTTTCATGCAGTGTGTCAAATCTTGCCTAAAGGTGTGGTCTCGGTTCTGGGGCCAGCATCCAGCCCGGCCTCTGCGTCCATCGTCAGCCACATATGTGGAGAAAAAGAGGTGAGCGAACCCCAAACTCATCCCCATTCCTGACATTTTTGGCACCTTCTGATGACAGCACCCCTCCTCCCTTTTCTACCAAAAAAAAAGAGAGAGATGGGACTGGATTCTCACCTTGTTTCAGAAAAGTACGTAACAGGCGCTCCTCCGGTTACGACCCAATTTTTGAGCCCACAATTTCTCTTGCTAATCGAGACCCTTGTTAAGTGAGTTTTGCCCCGTTTTACGACCTTTCTTGCCACGGTTGTTAAGTGAATCTGCTGCAGTTGGTAAGTTAGTGACAGGGATGTTAAGTGAATCTGGCTTCCTCATTGACTTTGCTTGTCAGAAGGTGTCCAAAGGGGGATATCATGTGACCCCGGGACGCTGCGACCATCAAAAATACGAATCGGTTGCCAAGGATCTGAATTATGGTCCCATGTCCATGGGGATGCTGCAAAGGTCGCAAGTGTGAAAAAAGGTCATAACGGTCATAACTCATTGTAACTTTGGACAGTCACTAAACGAATAGTTATAAGTTGAGGACTTTCTGTATGGAGTCTCAAAAGGGCCAGACTTGCGTTTGCTTAAAAGGTGAGGTTTGGCTTCTCTCCAGAGGCAAAGATTTAGGCAGTGGAATGGCTTGAATCATCCAATTCCTGCTTTTAGAACTCCAGTATGCTATTTCCCCATCCCCCTTTCTTTTGAAAATGACACGGATGTTTCTAGACTTCATGATTGCGTAATTTTGCTCACAGCTTTAAAAACCGCTGCAGGACTAGGAAGAGTTTTGTAAACACAGTACAGGTAATCTGCAACTTTTGGCCACAATTGGGACCAAATGTCTGTTGTTAAACAAAATAGTTGTTAAAATGATTCACGCTCAATTTTACCACCTTTTTTGCCACAGTGGCTAAGCCAGGGGTAGGCAACCTTGGCTCTTTTATGACTCGTGGACTTCAACTCCCAGAATTCCTGAGCCAGCATGGCTCAGCTTGGAAACCTCTCCCTTTCCCCTCAGCTTGGCTGGCTCAGGAATTCTGGGAGTTGAAGTCCACGAGTCATAAAAGAGCCAAGGTTGCCTACCCCTGGGCTAAGCGAATCACTGCAGTTGTTAAGTGACTCGTGCGGTTATTAAGCGAATCTGCCTTCTCCCCGTCGACTTTGCATGTCGGAATCCAGCTTGGAAGGTCACAAAATGGCCATCAAATGACCGTGGGCAAAGCTGCATTCGTTGTAAATATATATGCTAGTTGCCAAGGGCTCGAATTTGGATCACATGACCTGTCGCAAGTCCCTTTTTTTGGTCCTCTTGCAGCTTTGGTCGCTAAAGAGAATCATGGTCAGTTGAGGACTGCATATCGTGAGCATGGCAGGTTTAGTTCTGTAGAATTTTGACCCGCTGAAGCCTTCTTGTCTACCCTGGTTTTGTAGTCGCCCAAGGAGAGCAGTCTTATTGTCAAGAAAGCCAACAATGTCCTTCTCTCCTCTAGATACCCCATGTTAAGGTGGGTCCCGAGGAAACACCAAAATTGCAATACCTGCGCTTTGCTTCGGTCAGCCTCTACCCCAGCAACGAGGATGTCAGCCTGGCGGTGTCTTGTATTCTGAAGTCCTTCAACTACCCCTCGGCGAGCCTCATTTGTGCCAAGGCTGAATGTAAGGAAGACAGTTGTGCTGTTTGGCAAGGAACAGGATTTTGGGATGCTTGGCATGGGGTGGGAGGTGTTCTCCATGTACCTTTGGTTTGTGGGACCCAGGATTTACATCTGCCTGAAGATCATGCCCTTGCCGAGGACTCCAGTGAGTGGCTGTGTTGCACGGTGGGTAGAGGAAGCTCCTACTTTAACGTGGTGTGGACGGAATAATCTCGGCTAGCCCGTCAGGTCCGAAAACAAAACGCCTGATCCAAGTACAAGGGTACTCTTATTTCCCAAAGCTAGCACAAAATCTGATTCTGCTGCCGACTGGATATAGTCAGTACTGGCAGTAGAGGAAGAAATTGCAGGGAGGGCAGAGGAAGAAAGCAGACAGTGCATTTGAGACAAGCGTGCAGATTTGGGACTTTTCGTGCTGCGTGATTTTAAGTAGGGGAGTGCTCGTATGTTCCCAGAAAACTAACTCTAGGAGATCCTCTTTTTCCTTTTGGGTTTAGGCTTGAGATAAGACAGGGAAGACTGCTTTCGGAGATAGTCAGCCGTGGTTGCTAGCACCCCCCAGCCAGTTTGGCCTCAGGGATTGATGGGAATTGTAGTCTGAAGGAAGAGAAGGCTGAGACACAGGTAGTTAAATCTGTGTTCAGAATCCAAGCAGCTAAATTAACAAGCCACCTGTTAGGAATATGCAGATAGCAATGGCTGCTGATGTAGAGGTGAGCAGAGATTATGTCTATTAAAATTATAGCAGGCAGGAGAGTCAGAGAATGGTGTTGATAATACCAGTCCTTCAGATAAAATTGGAGCAATTTTATTCAGGACTGCAGTAGTGAAAATTGCATCCCTCCGATCAGCCTGCTGGGCTGCTGATAATTATCAACACCTCCCTGTAGTGTAATTTGGATTTGGGGGGGAAGAAAAAAAAAGCAGACATGTTAAATGGAAAAAATCAATTTAGTATTACGTCTGGTCGTCTCTCGTCTGGGGTGAGTGGCTTCAAACAGCAACGTTGCCTCAATGTTGACGCTTGGCAGGCGGGCCACCAGGAAGCCCTCTTGTGGAAATCAAGCCATCATTGTGTTTTGATCTCCTTGGTCTTCTGAAAAGCAGAAGTCAAAGAGCTTTTGATTCAGTGAGCAGACTCAGAGATATTCAATAAGGTTTATTTTGGTGCAGAAGCTTTAATGTTCTGACTGAATGTGTCCAGGGTCAAGCGGGCAAGCCTTGAAGCCCCAGACCACAAGGCTGAAGTCTAGCTTGTAGACAAGGTTGGCGTAACCTCCTGTTTCCTTGTTCTGCCCGCCAGGCCTGTTGAGACTGGAGGAATTAGTGCGACAGTTCCTCATCTCCAAGGAAACCCTTTCGATCCGGATGTTGGATGACACCAACGATCCCACGCCGCTGCTCAAGGAGATCCGAGATGACAAAATCTCCACTGTTATTATCGATGCCAATGCTTCCATCTCTTACCTCATCCTGAAGAAGGTGAGAGAGGATGGCTGGGCCCAACTGGGCCAGGAACATAAAGTTTTGGGGTTGAAGTCCACGAGTCATAAAAGAGCCAAGGTTGCCTGCCCCTGTTCTGTTCGATGGATCTTTAGTCTCTCAGCATTACATGCCTGGTGTTATGAGGACGCTCTTCTGACAATGCTTTGTGTACATTTGGGATGTCATAATGAACCCAAAGGCTAATTGCATACCTTGATTAGGAATGGGTGAAGGTCTCTCCTTGTTCCTCCCCAAGCTATTGGGCGATTGTGAAGCCCCCTTGGAATATTGTATTTAGTTGATTGCAATCCTGCATTCATTACCTCATAACTAACTCAAGGTGTCAAACTTGCCTAATTCTCTTTTTCTCCTCCTGTTTTCCCCACAACAATCCTGCAAGGTGTGTTGGGCTGAGAGAGATGGAGGGACTGGCCCCAAATCACCCATCTGGGTTTTTTGTTTTTCATGCTTAAGGCAGCACTAGAAGTCACAGTCACCTGGTTTCTAGCCTAGTGCTTTAACTACTAGACCAGGGGTGGGCAATTATGGCCCTATTACGACCGATGGTCTTCAATTCCCAGAATCCCTGAGCCAGCCAAGCTGGCTCAAGATTTCTGGGAGTTGAAGTCTACAGCCTTGCCTGGGTCGCACTGAGTGAAAAGGGACTGTCTTGGGCTGCATATAGAATATATATAATATAGTTAACGTATATAGATAACAAACTTCCTAAATTTTTAAATATTTTTATTATATTATTAGTTCTTCAGGACTGCGTGAAGCCTGTGGGCAGCAAGTTGGACACCCTTGGTTTAAACCTTAGTAGGACCAAAGTATAAACATTTTTATATCTATTTGAGATTCATCTGAAGTGCGTAAAAATCTTACTCACCTGGCTACGTTTAAAACAGCTGGAAATGAGCGTAAGTCAGACCAAACCAGTCCAGCAAGTTGTGACCTGGCCGGTTTTAGAACCCACCAATCGTCCGTATCAAATTTCTCAGCACATTTTCTGGTGTCCTCAGCAAGCATAGCATGTTGTCAAGCAATCGAGATGTTCTCGTAGTTAATTCTGGCGCATTGCCTTTTTTTCCCAGGCTTCAGAGTTGGGGATGACATCTGCCTTCTACAAGTACATCCTGACAACCATGGTTAGTATCTTGACTGCGCTGAGCTTCTGAACAGAATCTCTGTTTGTGGGTATACAATCCTATGTCGATCCCATTTTTGACTCCTCAAAAGAGTTCAGATTCGTGGTTTCTACGCAGGAGAGTCCTGGCTGGTCTGGTCTCATTGTTAAGTAAACTATTCTGACATTTGGCTAAGACTAGCCCTGATGCCAGGTTCCACAGCAGCCCTTTTTCATTCTGTGGCTAAGAATCGCCATCGTTTAGCAAAGCTTAGCTCAGAGCTTCTCAGCCCTGGCAGCTTTAAGACATGTGGACTTCAACTCCCAGAATTCCCCAGCCAGCCTGCAACTTTAAGAGGCTAAAGGTTGAGAAACACTGACTTAGGTGACAGCTCCCACAATTCCTGGCCAGTACAATGAACAAACCAGAATGCTGGGAATTGTTAGCCCAATCCATCTGGAGCAGAGTTTCTCAATCACGGCAACTTTAAGGTATCAGGACCTCAACTACCAGAATTCTGCATGCTGGCTGGGGAGTTCTGGGAGCTGAAGTCTGCACAACTTAAAGCTACCAAGGTTTACACTAACACTGGCTTAATGTAAAAAAAAAGCTAGGTAGCTACAGCAGGATATCTTGCCTCTTCAGAGTTCAATATCAGACTGCTTTCTGTGCGATAGGGTCTCTTAAAACTTTTTTTTGATTGATGCTTATTTTTCACTGCTTCCTGAATATTAAGAGAGTGCATTGCCCGTATTAAATTTCAAGAGTATATAGGTTGTACCTCCTAGCAACTCCTTAAAGCAGCTGCCTCTTTTTCTAGACCCTTCCCAGGAAAAGACATAGCTGATTTAAGGAGTTGCAGACGGATGCTCTGGTCCTGCCCTGTGTGTTCCTAAGCACCTTTGGGAATTGCATCTGAAGGGCTGTGCAGCTCCACTTAGCATTGCAAAGTGACAACTCTAAAAGGTTTCCAAGACTCATTGCTTCAGGGCTTTGTGTCAGAGGAGAATGTATAAGCTCCGGGCGGCTTGCAGCCAAGGCTGTTAAGCAGACTGAAACAACCAGCCTGAATTATGACGTGTGGTCAAAACACAGGTGCCTGGTGCAGTGTAGGAGGGATACTGTACTGCTTAAATAAATAAAACCTGATTTCCAATCTTATCAGCAAAGCAGAGAAATGTAAATTCCATTTATATATCTATTTATATCTATCTATCTATATCTGTATATCTCTATATCTATCTGTGTCTGTATCTATGTATCTCTATGTCTATCTCTCTATATATCTTATCTATCTATCTATATCTAGATAGATTAAAAAAAACCCTGAAAACCAAAATACGACCATGTAATCTTTTAGATTTATCTTATACGTGTTACATTTCATGAGTAGGGACTGGCTTTTTAAATCTGCATTGAAAGATAGCAATAGTTTGTTAATAGAATTCAATTACATTTATAACTTTATACAGTTGTATCTATCTATCTATCTATCTATCTATCTATCTATCTATCTATCTATCTATCTATCTATCTATCTATCTCTATGTGTCTAGCAGTGTTTCTCAACCGTGACAACTTGAAGATGTGTGGATTTCAACTCCCAGAAATCTGCTGTCTGGGGAATTCTGGGAGTTGAAGTCCATGCATCTTCCAAGGTGCCAAGGTGGAGAAACAATGGATTAATTTTATGTTCAGAAAGACAGTTGACACTTTTTGATGAGTGGTTAATAAATCAGGCTATCCCTTCCTCGCAGTGTCTTTATAGCTGATTGGATCCTCTGCTTCTGTTTGAGATGCAGACAGGGCCAAAGCTAAGAATGATGCAACCGAAATGTCAGGCTTTAATCCCCCAAAATGCTTTATTATGACATCATCCTTGCCTGGATTAAATTAACAGGGAGCAAATATGACCCATTGTGGCAGTTCAACAGTGATTATTACTCTGATGGGGGATCCACCCTCCAGAAAGGCGGGTGGGCAGGTTGAAGAAATGTGTGGGACGGTGACACAAATCATGCCTGATTTAACTTAGGCTTATATTCAAATCCAATTGCAGTTAAATTAAATATAGCTATTTTAATTACTCCCACACTTAAGGAATGGATCTTGGGTTTTATATCTCCTTAAGTCTGGAGAAAGCATGTCATTTTTCCTTAGGTCCCATTAAAAAAAAAGCAGTTCAACTTTACAAAGTTGCTCAAATATTTCAGCCATCTCCTGCGGCTCCCAGTCCTCTGCCATGTGCAGTCCAAAAAAAAAAAAGTGGGACTAAAAAAGTTCAACCAATCAATTCAAATATGCAGGGTAGGTGCATATCTCGCCTTGGCTCCACTCTTCAGTCAAACCCTGTTCTGCGCATGCACACATGTACGCACATGTGCACACATTTTTTGCGGCTCCCAGTTTTTCCTTTTGTGAGGGAACCGGTTCAGAGTGGCTCTTTCACTGTTTCAGGTTGCTGACCCCTGGCCTATATGGTCAGGATGTGTCGGTCTGAGGCACTTCCGCTTGCCAGGTGATAAATTGTAGATGAGTTAAATTTGATATCAAGACTGGATACCATTGAGGTAATGTGAAATCAGAGTCTTCCATTTGTTCTGATTACATCTTCACCAGATTTCTTAGCCACTGACGGACATGTTTCTCAGGTGAGGAGGACACTGATTTATCTTTATTTTAGGCCATTGTATCTCCCTCTCATCCTGGAGGCATGCCAGATGCTTTATGGGTTGTATTGTTTCACAATCATTTTGCCTTTGTGATCCTTCCATACTTCCTGGAGTGATCCCAACGAATCAGGGATTGTGAAATAAACATACAGCCATGTTAGGATCGGAATTTCTGTTCTTTAAACAAGGCGGTTGTTAAGTGAGGCAGGCCGATTTTTACAACCTTCTTTGCCATAGTTGTTAAGTGAATCATGCGGGCGTTAAGCAAATCTGGCTTTCCGCATTGACTTTGCTTGTCGGAAGCCAGCTGGGATGGTCACCAATGGCAATCCCGTGAGCCTGGGATGCTGCAATTGTTGTGCATACATGACAGTTGCCAAGCACCCAAATTTTGATCACGGAATGGTGGAGGTGCTGCAACAGTCGTAAGTGTGAGGACTAGTCATAATCCACATTTTTCAGTGTTCACTTTTTTTGAGTGGTCTCTAAACAAAGAGTCGAGGATTACATGTAATGGCATCCTAGCCCTGATCGCTAGGTTGTCTTCCATGTTTCTCCTTCCTATTCCTTGGAAGACTGTCTCTTCTGCAGCATTTTCCCAGGCTGCTCTCCGTTGACTTTCCGAATGTATGTTAAAGAGGAAGGGTCCACTAATATGTTGACAATCTTTCCAGGACTTCCCAATCTTGCACTTGGATGGAATTGTGGATGAACACTCCAACATCTTGGGCTTCTCCATGTTCAACACCAGCCACCCTTTCTACCTGGAATTTGTCCGTAGCCTCAACATGTCATGGCGGGAGAACTGTGAACTCAATCCTTACCCAGGGCCGGCGGTAAGTGTGACAATCCAGCAGGGGGAAGGAGAGAGGACAATACGGATGCATGGGTGGGAAGGATTTTATAGCTAAATAAGGACTCCGGGATTTGAAAAGATGGTGCATCTCTTCTTACAAAGGGAGCTACAGAATAGCAACCACAGAGTCATAATAACCTTTTTGGGTTCCTCTACACCAGGGGTCCTCAAACTTGGCCACTTTAAGACTTGTGGACTTCAACTCCCAGAATTCCCCAGCCAGGCTGAAATTCTGAATTGGAAATTGTCTGGCCGTTTTAACATCTGAAGAATGTTGGGTTGGAGACAGGTGAAGTTAGGAATCTATGTTGTTAGGAATCTATGTCTTTTTGATGGACTTCAGCTGTCCTCAAGAGAACATCTGAAGGAAGGATGTTGGGTTGAGAAACAAAAGAGATTGGGTTGAGAAAAGATAGATTATTGAGTTGAGGAACAATGATGTTGGGTTGAGGAATAAAGGATGTTGGTTTGAAGAACACAGCTGAAGTCAACCAGGAAGACATAGATTCTTAACTGCTTCTAATTAAAATTATTTCTGTTCAGCTGAGCTTCAGGATAAACACTCCTCCACTGTTGACTTCTAGAAATTGTTCAAGATTGGGTTGACTTCATCCTGGTGGAGTACATCCACGCTTACTATCTGACTCACTCAACCCACCTCTGCAGCTGCACAGATGTGTTAGTGTGGTAGCCAAAGCAAGAATAGCTTTGGAAGAACAGGGTAGCAAGGAGGTGCCCCGTCTGTGCCCCTCCCCCGCCAAATGCCATAATTAGCAGCAGCCAAATTATTTTGTTCCCCTCCAGCTATCAGCAGCCCTCATGTTTGACGCAGTACATGTGGTTGTGAATGCCGTGCGGGAACTGAACCGTAGCCAGGAGATTGGGGTTAAGCCCCTGGCTTGCACATCTGCGTACATCTGGCAACATGGAACCAGTCTGATGAACTATCTGCGCATGGTGAGACCCTGCTGCTCCTAGAACGACAGTTCCCTCCTCCCTTTTTGAAAAAGCAAAACAAAAACATGGAAATATGTGACATGATTGTGTAAGCGTTGATGTCTGTCTTGTTCGATTTGCCCAAACAAAGGTCAGATGTTCTCAGCTGGAGCAAATACGCCAATTGCTTGCAGGTCCCCTGAGAGAAATGTGGCCACTGACTTTTCTGCTCTTGCAACAATGAATGGCAAAATTTATTCAACGAAGTGGATGAGCACAATTCAGTCACCAGAGATAAAACTTATCAGAATTTAGCATTTTGGGTGAATCTAGCTGCCGATTGTGTTAACTGTTTTGTCCAAACGCGACCAAAATGGAAGGGAGAACCTTTCAGAATCCTCCCTTCCCTTTTCAAAATTTTGCAAGGAAAAAAACAACAACCCTCTAAGGCTATTTTACTACCACATTAAGACTTGTGGACTTCAGCTCCCAGAATTCCTCAGCCATCCATTCCTCAGTGAATTCCCTAGGTCAAATTTCCTAGGTCACTGGCTAGGACATGGCCACTTTAAGACTTGTAGACTTCAACTCCCAGAATTCCTCAGCCAGCCAGACTATCCCATGTCCTAGCTGACTCAGGAATTCTGGGAGTTGAAGTCCATGAGTCATAAAAGAGCCGAGGTTGCCTACCCCTGTCCTAGGTCAGTGGTCCCCGAACATGGGCACTTTAAGACTTGTGGACTGGCTGAGGAATTCTGGGAGTTGAAGTGCCCATGTTAAAAGTGGGAGTTAAAAGTGCCCATGTTTGGCGAACACTGACCTAGGACATGGGATAGTCCCTTTCCTTATTTGGGAGATGAAAAGATCCAGCGTTCTTCCTTCCCAAGCTAATTATCACTTGTGAACCAGTTTGGGCCCTGCCTCACTCTCATTCTCCCGTGTTCTTCTCTCTGTCTTCTTTGATTTGCACCCCATTCCTCTGTCTCTCCATCCCTGGCTAGGTAGAGTATGACGGGCTGACGGGACACGTGGAATTCAACAGCAAGGGTCAAAGAACTAATTATACCCTGAGAATTCTGGAAAAAGGGAGACACGGACACCGGGAGGTAAGATATATTATATTTATATTATATTATATTTATTAAATTTTTATACTGCCCTTCTCCCGAAGGACTCGGGGCGGTGTACAGGGCAATAAATATCAAAATATACATACAAAAGTTAAAAAGAATTAAATAATTATGCCCAATATAAAACAATGATTAAAAACAATGTTAAAACCAAATCCAAACCCCAACCCCATCAGACCAGATGACTAGAGACGGAGTTTAGGACGCTCAGTTTTTGCGAAGGTGATTTACAGGAGGCCCTCGACGTAACAACCATTTGTTTTGCAACTGCTCAAAGTCACAACGGCACTGGAAAAAGCGATTGTAAGGAAGGACCCACCTCAGCTAATCATCCAAGAAAGCAGAACTCTTGAAACAGGCGTTGTCTCAAAAGGAAGCTTTTATTAGGGGTCGGTGACAGTAAGGAAGGCAAGGCGAGATCTGGGGAAAACCGTATAGTTAAGCAAGCAATATTCCTCCCCCCACCAAAGTCGTAATGTCCATTTGAAATCCAGCCAATCCACAGGTGGCACAATGAGCAGATAACTGGCACAGTTGGCGTGCATCTGAAGGTCTTCTCCAGCTTTCGTTTCTCTGTATCCGATAAGGGAGACACATTCCTTTCTCAGGTGGATAGAGGTGGAAGAAGAAAAGCAGAAAGCGAAAGTCACCCCAAGCGAAAGCACATATCCCCCCTCCCCCCCAGTTAAATGGCAGGCCCCAAAGCAAAAAAGGGAGATAATAAGGATTTGGGGATCTGACAGCGATCCCCATTTTTCACACAACCGTTGCAGCATTCCCGGGGTCAGGTGATCAAAATTCGGATGCTTGGCAACTGGCTCAGATTTATGACTCTTGCAGCGTCCCGGGGTCACGTGATTCCCCCCTTTGCGACTTTCTGGCAAGCCAAGTCAATGGGGAAGGCAGATTCACTTAACAACTGTGTTACTCACTTAACAATGGCAGCGATTCACTTTCTGGCCACAGCTATGGCAAGAGAGGTCGTAAAATGGGGTCAGAGTCAATGCTGGGTTTCATTGTGGTCACAAGTCGAACTCTCTCTGTATACAGGATAAATCTAGCAAGAACCTCTCACCCTGGCTTCTATCTCAACAGATTGGGGTGTGGTACTCGAACAAGACGCTTGCAATGAATGCCACAACGCTGGATATCAACGCCTCCGAAAGCCTTGTCAACAAAACCTTGGTGGTCACCACCATCTTGGTAAGTGCCTTCCTTGCCTTACTCTTAGCGATACTTCTCCATCTTTTTTAAAACAGGGTTTCAATAGCTGTGTAGAGCAGAGGCCCCCAAACGTTTGGGCACCAGGGACCGATTCCTTGGAGAGAGGTTTTTCCGTGGACCGGAGGGTGCCTGGTTTTGCGTGCTGCCTTCATCCCACGGATGGGGCTTTGCTTGTTTGTGCGGCCTGGTTGCTGGCATCCTGCAGCCTAGTCCCGGTCCACAGACTAGGGGGTTGGGGACCCCTGGTGTAGATGACTTGGTGAAAGTCAACCAAGGATGCGAAGGATAACTGGGCCCCTGGAGATGTGAACACAAGGGAGTTTTAGCTTGTTTAACTCTTCATGTGGGAAAGTGAGGCTCCCACAGCGAAAATACTGTCTTTTCCCTTTAGTTCTCTCCTTGGTTAGTGTCCATCCGTTGCTTCCTCTCCTGCTTTCAGGTGCTTCTTTATGGCAACCCCTGAGATATTGGAATGCTGCTATCCTGTCACCCCTGGTCCTTCTTTTCATTAAACTAGACAGACCCAATTCCTGCAACCGTTCTTCCTATGTTTTAGCCTCCAGTCCCCTAGTCGTCTTCGTTGCTCTTCTCTGCGCTCTTCCCAGAGTCTCAACGTCTTCTTTACATAGTGGCAGACTTCATTTTACATAGTGAAGACTTCCTCCGAATAGCTTGGAGTAGTTCTTCACTTCCAGAGAAACAGTTGAGAACGGCTGCTTGAAAATGGTCAAACTCTTCCGGCTCATCTTAGGTTAAAAATGGGGTGGTGGTTGTGATGGGCAAACAGTAATTAATGTCTGGCAGGCGCTTCCCTACAATGGACTGATGACAAGCATGCTTCAGTTGAGGAGGGAAAAAAAAAGAATTAGGCAAATTAGTGAAGAGCCGTGATTGCGACTGTGATTTTCATGCACAAAAGAGATGTCGGTCGTTCTGCATAGGGAGTGGGTACAGAGAAACAAAAGGCGCAGATTGTTGGGTTGTTATGATGTGTGTGTGTGTGTGGCCGATTCCTCTAAAACATTCATCAGAATATTGGGGACAGAATAGAGGCAGAGATCAGGGGCTCTTGAACAAATTTCAGAAGTGCTCTGTAAATGGTCAGGATAGATTTATTGGGGGTGGGGGGGAAACATGGCTCCTTCCTCTATTAGGCTGATGAATGGGAAGGGAAAGAGAGAAATAGAGGAAGAGAAAGAGGGGAAGGCTGGGAAAAAAGAATAGCAACCCTTTCCACTCTTTGCTGCAACTCTTATTAGATTACTTTGGCTTCTGATGCCTCGGGACTTTAGAGTTACGTTTTACCTTGCCGTGGCTCAGTGGGTTAGGATGCTGAGCTTGTCGATCAGAAGGCCGGCAGTTTGGTGGGTCGAATCCCGAGTGCCGCGTTAACAGAGTGAGCGCCTGTTACGCGTCCCAGCTTCTGCCAACCTAGCAGTTCGAAAGCACGTAAAAAATGCAAGTACAAAAATAGGGACCGCTACGGTGGGAAGGTAACAGCGTTCCGTGCGCCTTTGGCGTCTAGTCATGCCGGCCACATGACCACGGAGACGTCCTCGGACAAGTGCTGGCTCTTTGGCTTTGAAACGGAGATGAGCACCGGCCCCTAGAGATGGAAAAGACTAGCACGCATGTGCAGGGGAACCTTTACCTTTAACCACACTATGTATTCAACAAACAGTAAGCTTTTCAGAAATGAAATGATCCTGGGCTTTTATTTGGATACTTGAGCTGGAAGTTGAGTTGGGTTTGGGGTTCTCCTGTCAAAAACAGGTAAGATCTTGAGGACAGTTGTCTGTCATCTACTAGCTCAAAGGCCTCCAAGCCTGGCATCTTTAAGACTTGTGGACTTCAACTCCCAGAATTCCCCAGCCAGTGCCCACTACCTCGTATTATATCCTGGCTTTCACTCTTACAGGAGAACCCGTACGTGATGCGCCGGGCAAACTTCCAGGAGCTGTCTGGTGCCGCGCAGTATGAAGGCTTCTGCGTGGACATGCTTCACGAGCTTGCCGACATCCTTAAGTTCCGTTTCCAGATCAAACTGGTGGAAGACGGACTTTATGGGGCTCCTGAACCTAATGGATCTTGGACTGGCATGGTGGGAGAACTCATCAATAGGGTAAGGCTGTTTGGAAAAGCCTACCCACCCACCCCCACCCCGCCTCGTGTTTTTTTTCCCTACAAAAATTTCCACTAACCAGACAGTTCTTAACTGTAAAATTGTATGTGGAAAGCAAGTTGCTTTTAGGAGCCAGAATCTAACCCAAAGCTGAAGGTTGCAGATCAATGCATCCCAGTTTGGTGCATCAGCAGCTAACTGGACCTGGCTGTTCTGCATGGCTATTCAATTCTGGTCTTTTCAGAAAACTGTGGTCTTAATGGTGCTTTCTCCCCCCCCCCATCCCTCACGAAAGTCAGCTTCGTGCAGCAGCAGCAAAATGATAAATAAGGAGACAGATCTGATACCAGCTCCCTGCAACTAGAAAGCTATTTGCTAACAGGCATGGCTAGGATATTTTCTCCGTGATGCTTCTTCTGGTGGAGCTGATGCTGGCTTGTTTTTGCTTTCTCTCTTATCCCAAGAGAAAAGAGAGTAAGAAAAATGACATCTCTGCTTCTGAATGGGTTGAACATTTGTTTGTGGGTGCACTTAGCCTGCAAAGAAAGGCTGTCTATAAAATGACTCACTATTACTCAGTAGTAGGCGAACCAGATCTGGACTCGTTTGGATAACTATAAGAAAGCAGCAAAGGGATATATATTTTTTTCTGCATCTCTCTGTCACTTTTCTAGTGCTTTTTGAGATTTCTGCAGGCGAGATCTGATGGTTCAGATCAATGCAGTTAAAATAATCAAATTACAGATAAGCCTCAACTTACAACTATTCGTTGGGTGACTGTAAAAATCGACTTACGACTGTTTATCACACTTACAATTGTTGCAGCATCCCCACAATCACGTGATCGAAATTCAAGAGGCTTGGCAACTGATTCATATTTATGACAGTCGCAGTGTCCTGAGGTCAATGATCCTCTTTCTCAGCCTTCTGACAGGGAAAGTCAGTGGGGAAGCCAGATTCACTTTACAGCCAGGTTACGAACTTAACAACGGCAGTGTTTCACTTAAGAACTGTGGCAAGAAAGGTCGTAAAAAGGGGCAAAATCTGCTTAACCCAGTGTCTTGCTTAGCGACAGAAATTTTTGGTTCAACTGTGGTCACAATTTGAGGGCTACCTGTATTAATTGATATGGGCAGTTCTTGACTTACGACTGCAATTCCAGTTCTAAGTCATGGTTGTTAAGCAGGTCATCACATGTCTGATTTTAGGACCTTTTTTTTGCAATGGTCATTAAGCAGACATGGCATCGTAAAGTGAATGCCTCAGTTGTTAAGCGCCCATTGTACACTAGGGGGTGTTTTTTTGCCAGACATAAATGCCCATTGACAGCAGAATGGTGGATTCCAGCAAAAACATCGTCAATCACGATTGACCCCGTCCCCTTTGAAGGATACAGGCAGTCCTCGATTTACGACCATAGTTGAACTCAACATTTCTGTTGCTAAGCGAAGCAGTGGTTAAGTGAGTTTTAGTTCCATTTCACGACCTTTCTTGCCGCCGTTGTTAAGTGAATCACTGCAATTGTTAGGTTAGTAACGAGGTTGTTAAGTAAGTCCGGCTTCCCCATTGATTTTGCTAGTCAGGGAGGTCACAAAAGGGGAAATCACGTGACCCCCTCGGGACACTGCAGCCGTCATAACTATGAGTCAGTTGCCAAGCCTCTGAATTTGGATCACGTGACCCTGGGGAGGATGTGATGGTTGTTAGTCTGAAAAACTTAAGCTGTAAGTCAGTTTTTTTCAGGGCTGTTGGAACTTTGGACGGTCACTAGATGAACCGTCGTAAGTCGAGGACTGCCTTTAGTCTTTGCTTGGGTTCCAGCCAGCCAATGAAAACGCTGCAGCAGGCGACAGTCTCTTGTGTGTGAGACAATTAACGTTTCCTGTGCTTTGCCCTTCAGAAAGCCGATCTGGCAGTGGCGGCCTTCACCATCACAGCAGAACGAGAGAAGGTCATTGACTTCTCCAAGCCTTTCATGACCCTGGGGATAAGCATCTTGTACCGTGTACACCTGGTAGGTACAACTCTGCCTTCAAGTGGAGGGAAGAAGAGTGGGGGATTATCTGGGGAGATTACCTACTCTGTGCTTTACGTCGGTTCCGTTGAGTCAAAACGTGGTGACAAAATTGCACCTTATTAAACATAAGGCTAGGGACGCAGTGGCTCAGTGGGTTAGGACGCTGAGCTTGTCGATCAGAAGGTCGGCAGTTTGGCGGGTCGAATCCCGAGTGCCGCGTAGCAGAGTGAGCGTCTGTTACTCGTCCCAGCTTCTGCCCACCTAGCAGTTCGAAAGCACGTCAAAATGCAAGTAGAAAAATAGGGACCACTACGGTGGGAAGGTAACAGCGTTCCGTGCGCCTTTGGCGTCTAGTCATGCCGGCCACATGACCACGGAGACGTCCTCGGACAAGCGCTGGCTCTTTGGCTTTGAAACGGAGATGAGCACCGGCCCCTAGAGTCGGAAACGACTAGCACTCATGTGCGCGGGAACCTTTACCTAAACATAAGGCTATATTTAAGGCAGGAAGTCCCTCCGCTCGGAAACTTCCGATTGTATGGACCTCAGCTCCTAGAATTCCCCAGTCAGCCTGGAATTCGGAAACTTTAAGTCCACCCGTAGAGAGCCAGTTTGGTGCAGTGACTAAGGACGCTGGACTAGAAACCAAAGCAGCGGGAGTTCTAGTCCTGCCTTGGACACCAATTTAACTGGGTGACTTTGGACCAGCGGAAGAAGGCCATTGCAAATCATTTCCCCCCAAAAAATCTCAAAACGGCGCCAGGACTTGTCTATTTAGTTGACAGGAGTCAAGAAAGATTGGAGGTATATATACACAGACACAGAGAGCAAGAGATATCCACACATCTAGAAGTTGATAAGTTTGGGAAAAACTAATTTAATGCAATTCACTCTTTGGAACTAGACTTGTTATTAGAAAATTCAGAAATACTTCCGTGAACTTCTAATCTTTCTTTCTTTCTTTTTTAATAGGGACGCAAACCGGGGTATTTCTCCTTCCTTGACCCCTTCTCCCCAGCTGTTTGGCTTTTCATGCTTCTTGCCTATCTGGCAGTCAGCTGTGTCCTCTTTCTAGCTGCTCGGTAAGTATTCCCTATGAGAGATTCATTCCTAGACTGTCTTCCATGCTGCCTTATGTGTCATCTCAAGCAAGTGTGGCTTCCTTAGATCAGTGTTTCCCAACCTAGGAATTCCCCAAGGTGGCTATGTTGGCTGAGGAATTCTGGGAGTTGAAGTCGACACATCTTCACGTTTCCAAGCTTGAGACACATGGCCTTAGAATTCAGGAGTAGGCAACCTTCGCTCTTTTATGACTCGTGGACTTCAACTCCCAGAATTCCTGAGCCAGCCGTGCTGAAGGGAAAGGGAGAGGTTTCCAAGCTGAGCCATGCCGGCTCAGGAATTCTGGGAGTTGAAGTCCACGAGTCATGAAAGAGCGAAGGTTGCCTACCCCTGCCTTAGATACTTCTTCTTGGAATGCTGTTTTGTTCTGTGATCCGTTGTCAGTAGGTGGGAGTAGAGTTTAATAAAATTCTAACCAAGTCATTGCATTCTACCTGGAGGTAATTCTGAAGCAAGGAAAATTAAGCTCACATCCAGGGATCTAAAATTTTATACAAGCTCCTTTTGTCCCTTGTCTTTATTAGAGGGATTGTTATTATTGCCCCACAGAAGAAAAAGGGGTGTTGCAAAGGTCTCAGAAGGGACCCTACCTAGTCTCTGGAACTGTATAGGTGAGCGGGGGGCGGGGGGAAGTTACTTACAGACCTGCACGATTCTGTTATGATAACCCGACAATAAAATAGAAGTAGTTCATCTGGGTGTGCTTTCTGTCTGGGCTACCTTGCAAGACTAATATCGGTCTTATAAGTTTGCAAGCACGTTTCTCCCCTGTTGACTTTACAGCCCAAGGGAAGTAGGATCTGTTCTGAGAGGTTGGCCACATCCCCAGTCTTCTGTGTGCTCACCTGACCGTTCCCCTGTCTGTGGCTCTTTCCATGCTCCTTCCCGCATCCCATTACACCTAGTGTTTTACCATTTCATTTTTAAAAAATGTACAATTTAGAACTCTTTAATGTTTTCTAGACCGCTGTCATTTACTCAGAAAAGCTCTCCTTTTCAAAAGGCTAGTGTAGAGCAGTGGAGTGGAGTGTTATATATTCAGGATGGACAGTATTTAATATTTTATTGTTATATGATGTATATATAGGGGTGTGGGTCTATACATATGTTGTGTATAGTATGTTTTAGGTGTGTGTCATGTATGTGTTTCACTTTGAGAGCGGGCAACTAAATTTCATTTTTGATGTGTGCCATTGTGCCCACAGTAAAAAATGACAATAAAGATTATCTTATCTTATCTTATCTTATCTTATCTTATCTTATCTTATCTTATCTTATCTTATCTTATCTTATCATCTTATCATCTTATCATCTTATCATCTT